>NW_020230719.1:747766-1347766 GCF_003227715.2 Harpegnathos saltator | reverse complement strand
CATTTCCGTCGGCAGCGCGACGATCCTGTTGGCCGACAGGTCGAGGCTCTCCAGGGACCTCAACCCGCGCAGTGCCTCGTCGGCTACCATGGAGATCGCGTTGCCGGATAAATTCAATACCCGCAGACGCTTGAGCGACGAGAATCCGTAGCTCGACAGCACGGAGATCTGATTGTTCGACACGTCCAACGACTGCACGTCCAACGAGCACGAGAGCGGCGCCGACGTTGATTCCTGTTGACGTCGCGGCGGCGGCTTCTCGCCGCCGCCGCCGCCTCCGCCTCCGCCTCCGCCTCCGCCTCCGCCGCCACCTCCGCCGCCAGCACCGCCACCGACACCGCCGTCGTCGCGAAAGCCGAGCTCGGAGATGTCCTTTAGCGTGTTCCACGAGATATTGAGAGTCACCAAGTTTGACAAGGAGCAAAACAAGCGGTCCGGTATCTGCCAGATGTTGTTCCACGACAGATCGAGTTTCTCAATCTGCGGTGTGCCGTCGAAGGCTCCGCTCTCCAGCTCCAGGCTGTACTTGGTCTTGCGCCCGTTCAGCGTCCGCACGGTCAGGTTACGAAGATCCCGCAGACCGCTCAGCAGCTTCGCTGGCCAATGCATCAGTTTGCAGCCGGTGAGCTTGAGCGAGCGCAGTCGCCACAGGTGCAGGAAGCCGTCGACGCTTAGGAGCCCGTTCTCGTCGCCGAGATCGGAGTCCTCGCAGACGACGTTCATCGCGGTCACGTACTCGCTCGTCACCTGCGAGAAGTTGGTCCGCAGCGAGTCGTTGCCCCCCGCGTGCCGGTGCACGCAGGTGAGCGCGCCATCCTGCCGCGAATCCCACGAGCAATGCTCCGGCAGGTCCAATCGCGGCGGCAGCTCGCTGGTCACCGCGAACACGTGGTGCTGGCACACTGGCAGCAGGCAGTAATAGGCGGCCAATGACAGCAGCAGCAATCTCCCGGGAACCTCGAGACCACCGACGAGGCCACGCATCTTTAACGAACTCGTTGCCTGCGCTCGGTACCGCTCCGCTGTCTCTTGTTCATCACACGACCGACCCCGCTCTCTCTCTCTCTCTCTCTCTCTTTTCCTCTTTGCTCTTCTTCTTTCTCTTGGTCGGCGCGCGTTCGCCGAAGCGGGCCGCTTCGTGTCGAGCCGGGAGAGACGGCGGCGTCGCGCGTACGTGTGCTCTCGTTGCTGCCTGCTCGCTGCTGCGACGGTGTGCTGCACGACAGGGTGTTCACTTCGATCCCGATTAGAGAACCCACTTGCGGAGACTGTCACGGTTCGCCGCCGAAATACTCACTCAAGGATCGACGGTAGGCGCGCGCGCGAGCGCGCGCGCTCGCGCTCGGTTGCTCGGGAAGTCTCCGGCAAGTTGGCCGTCGCGACTCGTTGCACCAGCGCGCGCTAAGCCCAATTAAGGCTATCGAAATTGTTTACACTTTGGGATGCACTCGGGGCTCAGGGCTTAATCGGTGAATGATGGAAATCGTTCAAGCCCGACGCGGATCACGTCTGCCTCCTCCCGGTCTCTTCCGTGGTGGGGAAAGTACTTTTCCCTTCTTCCGGCTTGTATCAGACGACGAAGCACCCTCCGATTATCTCCTGATTCCGAGAGCGGAAGCTGCGGTTCGAGCCGCTTACGGAGCCAGTTCGTATCCACGAGTCACGCGTCACAGGCTCCGCTCGACGACGGGCATCGATCCTGTCGGCCTGTATCAGAATGTCACCCGCTTACGGTGACTCGCTGACAAGCTAACGTCGCGTCTCGCTACGGCATCCCGCATACTTGCGATCAGACCGACGTGCTGCTGCCTCGCGTTTATCCGCGTGCCGACATTGGCGTCTCGTGCGAACTCGCCGTTCCGCGCCGCGAGATATGCCATTACAAGCTCCCGCGCATCACACTGTTTCGCCGGCGATCCGGTTGCCGAGCAGGTGCGTCTGGGACTCCCGGTCGTGGCCCATCGGACAGCAGAAAACCCCGAGACGGAAAGCCCCGAGGCCGAATTCAGCCGGCGCGCGTAAGGGCCGCTTCCGAGGGGGGCGCGTCGCCGACGCGGAGTGAATGAGAAGAGAAGCGAAGCGGAGAGTGAGTGTCGAGCCGACGCGCGACTGACGCGAATTCCACTAGCTGCGCAACGGCGAGCAACGGACAATTACTGACACAGAGTGACGAGGGGGAAACTGAGCGAAAGAGAGAAAGAGAGAGATCGCCTCCGTACGACGGCGAAGAGCGCAACGTTCGCTACGACGGCCACCGCGCGACTGACGAGCGAGATCTCCTCAGCATCTAACTCGACGCAGCGTCCACCAATCGTTTCTACCCCCACCGCGCGCGCCGGTGGCGGCAGCGCTCTCATCTACACACACACATACATGCACGCGTGCGCGTACACGTACACAGCTGCGAGCGGTACCCAAGTGGAGTGAGCACGCGTCTACCGCAGGACCTCGGGGTAGGACGAGGACATCCTGCGCTTCGTAGTGCCGCGCGCGCGAGCGAGCGAGCGAGCGAGCGAGCGAGCGGTGGGCATTGCACGCAACCTGTCTGTATCTTCTCGCCATTCGCCGATCCTGGCGCGGGACGGGGCTACGGACACGGTATCGGAAAAAGACATCGACACTTCACTCGTTACTGGAGCCGACAAAAAATATCGATGTCCGTATTAGCATCGGGAAAGGAAAGTATCGCTGCACACCGGCGCGGGCGCATGCAAGTCGGGGAAACGGGTCCTATTTACGCTCTCGCTGCCCCCGTTCCCCCTCCCCGTCCCCCTCTCGTCCTTTCCTTCGCTCTTTTTCGCTTCTTCTTCTTCTTCTCTCTCACGCGCATGCGACGAGCGGTTATTTAATACGTATCGCCATTGCGCCCACGTCTCTCTGTATTCCCGCCGCTGCGATAATCGAACTTTGTTTAATAACAATCGGACATGGCTGATAATTGAACGCGAGTCGGATTTGTTTACCCGCGTGGATGGGGAGCGGGTACCGGGTCGTGCATCTTCTCGCGGAACTTTTAATTCCGTCCCGGCGCGTTTGATTATGCCGAGATCGATAGGGCGCGCTTTGATCGCGCTGATATTCTTGCGAGAGCCTGCGCGTGTCACTCCCGAGACGTGTCGTTGCTTCTTTACGGGGCTTTGTTGGATTCTCGCGCAGGTGAGTCGAGACACGGTTTCCATCGAAGCGAAAATCTTGCGTACGTTCCGCGGTCAATCCTCATCAGTTCGTTGCAAAAGTCAAATCCGATGTTAAGATCAATTTGCTTATCGCGAATAAATTGAGGAGATTATTTGGCTCCTCGGCATGAAAGTGGTTTTTCGGAAGCATTTTTAGCAAGAAACATGGGGAAAATAGTAAAGAAATTTTATCATCAATATTAACACGAGAAAAATAGTAAAAAATGTCTATGATCAATGTTTGTCACTGTTACAAGTTTATATTAAATATAAAGCCGTGTACACACCATATTTAAATGTATATTGTGTTAAAAATTACATTCTGCTTACAAAAATACAATAAAATAACCTACGACTGCCAAGAATGTATTTTTATCGATTTCCGAAAAGCAGATTTTTAATATTTCCGATTGCGATTTTTAGCACATGTAGTAAGAAAATTCTATGATTAATATTTGTTATTGTTAATAAGTTTATATTAAATATAAAGGCATATACACTCCATATTTCTGCTTATAAAAGTAAAAAATAATTTACGACTGCCAAGACTGTATTTTTATCGATTTCCAAAAAGCAGATTTTTAATATTCCCCCTTTTACGATTTTTAGCACTATCTCGCGTAGGGGCTTTGTTAATCTTTTTAGTATCAATTATTTTTAATATATCGTAGACTCATGTATTTGGTAAGGCGAAGATTTGAAAGATAGGTATATTCATAATACATGTTTATAGGGCTGAAATATTTCTTTTTCTTTTCCGTTTGCAGTTGTTACTTATTTTGATGCCTGTCAGTCACAGGAATTTTTTACTATTTTTTCCGTTTCTCGTTAAAAATTTCTCGGGAGATCACTTTTGTTTCGAAGAGTCAAAGTTATCGTAATCGATATTATACTAATCGAAATTATACCTGTAATATTGAGACAGAGCAACGATGACATTTTGTAATTTGTAATTTAGAGTCAAGAGTCAAAAAAAAGGTGAAGTTAATCGGACCGCGGCGAAAGAAGTTCCGTCCGAATGAATTTTAAAAAGGATTAATAAACGAACCCTGAGCTGAGGAATCAAACGTAAACATCGAACGCTCGTGTTAGACTTGGTAACTCGGCGTAACCGAAGTGTAACCGCGCGCACGTGATGTCACAAACGTCATTGAAACTTATTTAACAATCAATCCCGAGTTAAGGAGTCTAACACAAACATCGAGCGTTCCTGTTGGCTCTCTCAATTGAGGATGTAACTGCGCGCGCGCGCGCGCGACGTCGCAGCGCTAATGAAACGCATTTCATCATCAATCTCGAGGCAAGGAGTCCAACGTCCGCGCAATGTTTCGCAAATCGCGACCACGCGTGTTTGAGTCTCTCTCTTTCTCCTTTTCTTCCTACGTCTCTCGACGGAAACGCGTGGACAGGAGGCTAAGGGAGGCAGGGAGAAAGGGAGACGCCGACGGCCGGGAAACGCACGTCCGAAACTAGTTCGAGCATACAGCGCGTTACGTGAATCGTGGACGGTCCTCGACATCCCTCTCGATGGCCGTCTTTATCAGCCGCCGCGCGTCTCCATCCCGCTCGAGAGATCGCTTCCGAGAGGGAGAAAGCCGCGTGTCTCTCACACGGGAGAACTATTCCGCGCGCGCTCTCCTCTCCACGCATACGCGGCGCATACTCGTTCTGGCTGCCGCTACAGCCTGTCGTCCGTCGTTGCTGTGTGCACCCCCGGTGAGCGGGAGAAGAGGGTGTCGTCGTGAGTGGCTGAGAGAGAGAGAGAGAGAGAGGGAGAGAGAAAGAGAAAGAGAGAGAGAGAGAGGGAGGGAGGAAAAGAGAAAGAAGCAAACGGAGAGTCAAATACAGCCGGAAAGGCAGACGGAGATATAGATAGATAGATAGATAGGAGGAAAGGGGGGGGGAAAGACAGAGGAAAGGGTGGACGACTTTGCGATTCGATTGCCGAACTTGCACGAAGAACCGCGAACCGGTCTCTCCTCCCAGCCCCTCGCGGAAATGAGACGCACTTCTCCGGTGTGTAGCGCAGCCGAACGAACGAACGAGCGAACGAGCGAATGACCAACCGACCGATCGACGATATTCGGAGCATCCACCCCGGTACAGATCACCACTCGTAAAAAGGTTTCGATCAATTTTTAAGTGGCCGCCGAACCGGCTCTGCTCTCTCTCTCTCTCTCTGTCGTCCCCGCTCTCAGCGATCCCTCGCGTCCCCGGCCCTCTCGTACTCTCCTCCGGAAAGCGACAAACAACGTTCACCCAGCCGCTCGCGTTTCCTCCGCCGGGATTCTCCCAATCTCGCGGTGTGGATCCCGCGACACTGAGAGAGCGCGAGAAGCCGAGAGAGAGAGAGAGAGAGAGAGAGAGAGAGGACGCGGAGAGTGCTCCTGCGTCCTGCTCAATAAGCCTCGCTGATTCATGCTCGTTCGGCCGACAAGCGACTTTCGACTTGATCGATGGGGACTCGAAATAGTTTGTAACTTGGTGGCCACGGTCGCCTGTGGTTTCGACTTCGCAGAATATATTCGCGCGTCTCGCCGCGCCTCGCCTCGGCTCGGCTCGGCTCGTCGAATCGCTTTGCGCTCCGTTTTGGTTTCGCTCGGGGAAGTGAGCATTAATTCATATTAAGTGTCACTTAATCGGAAACTTGGACGGAAATAAAGTCGGTCCGTCCCTCTCTCTGCGTCCCTTTATGCGCACTACTTGCTCCTTTTCCCTCCGTCCATATCGGAGGTTTATAGCGCGATACGAAAGACGGATCGCGCTCGCTTAATTGACGCATAGGTGAGAGAAAACGGATCTCCGCGCTGCGGCGTTTCCGAAGGTTTTTTTCTGTAAGGATTGTCAACTGTTAGTCGTGGGGAGGAAATTTGCAAACGCGCGCGTGGTAAATATATAGAAAAGGGTACACCTCACTGACGTTTTTCATTTTGAAATATGTTACAAAGGATGACATGCTGAGTGACTTTTCCTAATACAATTATATGGGGGTCGCTTATAGTTTCTGAGATATTTGACTTTATAGTTTTGTAATTGTACGTTGAAGTACACTGATAGAAAAATATAGTTGAATTAATTATAATCTCACTATACTTTATAGTTCATTTATTGTTTTATAGTTTTATAGTTAATTATAATCTCACTATATTTTATAGCTTAGCGTCAACCATATTCTTATAGTTCGTAGAATCTGCAAAATATAGTAGAATAAACACAAATATATAGTCAATGATTGTCTTAAATAATTGTTTAGTTACTTTTACCACATATATGATAATTTCTCATTCACAAATATAGTGAGATTTAATATAGTTACATCTGTCATCATTTAGCAAATATTCTGGCATAATATTGACTATGTAAAAGAGTTACTTTACCTACCATTTTATATTTGTATCCATACAATAATTTTAGTTTAACTTACTATAATTCTTAGTAAAAATATTATATGGTTGGTTATACTACGCCTATATCGTAATTATTACCGATATTATGGTATTAACTTACTATAAATATGATATTTCGGATTATAATTTAGTTACTATATCATTATAGTTCCAAATAGCATATACTTTTCTCTCAGTGTATATTTGAAGTAGAGGTAAATATATAGAAAGGTGAGGTACACCTCACCAGTTTTTTCATTTTGAAATGTGTTATAAAGGATGAAATTCTGAGTGACTTCCTGATAAAACTATATGGGGATCGCTTATAGTTTCCGAGATATTTGATTTTAAAATTTTGAAATTTTGATTATCCTGGAATTGAATTCCAGATATCACAAGCTGACATTATTTACAGTACAATCCAAACAGTTAATCCAAACATAGTGTATACATAAAAATATAGGGAACAGTAAATTTAAGCGGGAGAAGGTTTCCGCCCCTCCCCCGCACCCCCTCCCCAAAAAAATCCTAACCTAACCTAACTTATTGCATCTTTATATATGTTGAAAAAATCTCTTTAAAAGCCACAACACCTAATTATATGCAGATATTATAATAAGTTAAGTTGAGCCAGATGATAGATCTTAAGAGAACTTTTTTCAACAATGTCTAAAAATATATAAAGATGCAGTAAGTTAGGTAAAGGTTAGGATTTGTTTGGGGAGGGAGTGCGGAGGAGGGGCGGAGCCCCTCTCCCGCTTATATGTACTGTTTCCTACACTTAAAGTGAATGAAAACTACTTGTCTACTTCAGATATACTTCAACGTACAATTATAAAACTTTAAAGTCAAATATCTCAGATACTATAAGCCCCCCTCATAAGCCATACCATAAGCCATACCATAAGATACTCAGACATTATAATACCCCCATATAATTGTATTAGGAAAAGTCACTCAGAATTTCATCCTTTATAACATATTTCAAAATGAAAAAAATCGGTGAGGTACCCTTTTCTATATATTTACCGCGCGCGTGTGTGTGTTCGTGTGTAAAAGAGAGAGAGAAAGAGAGAGAGAGAGAGAGAGAGAGATCGTGCGCGCGGCATTAATGGGCGAAACGTGACTCAAAGCGCGGATATTTAATCCGTCTAACGACATTTTATAGTTCAACGCCTCGCGCGGGTAGGACGAATGGCGAAGCTTCCGCAGGAAACAGTACAAGTGTCAAGCAGAAACGAAAAACAAGAGACGAGCTCTCCTTCGCCACGGCAGGAATTCCCTCCGCTTCCCTCTCCCGCGAGCGGCGCGCGTTTCCGCGTTAAATTACATCGCACAATGCCGTAAGCGCGGACGTGAGCGTGTCAAAAGTCTTTGCACAAAAAGGCACACACTTGGCATGCAATCGCCGTCGAGTCGGAATGACCGAAGATCGACGCTCGAGCTCGCCCTTCTCTACGGCTTCTCTTCCGCGCCCCCGACCTGGAACCTGCGGAAGCGGCTCTCTCGCTCGTGAGGGGAAAGTTACATTCCGGAAAAATATTGACAGAAGTACCCGCGACACGTCGAGCGTGCACGAAGAATGCGTCGTGCTCGCCGATGCAAACGCTGCTCGCTCCTCGGCCTCCCCCCCTCCCCCACCTGCTCGTCTGCCGCCCGATGTCTCGGCGGAAAAAGATCAAACGTTTCCTCGAACTGCAATTAATTTGTCGCTCCATTACACGACGGGTGAAACGGGTGGGCTGGGGTCGGGACGAGGGATGGGGTGGGCCGGGAAGGGAGTCTTCTTGGAGTCACGTTTAATTAAAATCGTTATAATGGCGATCGCGGGTCGTTACAGCTCCGATAATAGGTGCCGCGGATATCCGACGAGTTTCCCCCTCGGGCAAAAATATACGCAGTCTTAGCTCTCTCTCTCTCTCTCTCTCTCTCTCTCTCCGTTCTTACGCCTGGGCGCCGCGCGCGCGCCGTCTACTAGAAACGAAGCTGTTATTTCCCGGCGAGTAGCAGCACACGTCCGTTTCGTTATCAACCGATGTTGGAACGCTCGTAGTACGGTATTAAAAACACTCCGCCGGTTGCGACGTAGGTGTATCTTGGTATCTTCGAAGTGGAAGAGCTCGCGTTGCGCGGGCTATTTTTCCCTCGCTTGCCGGAAAAGTCGAAATTAAATACCGGCTAGTTTTGCTGTACGAGGAGATCGTCGTGTTTTTCACGACGAGAAATCGCTGTGAGAAACCCAAAGGGCCGGGTCGGTCAAAAGTTTCGACGCGACCGCCGAGTCGGGGGATTTGACTCGGCGTGTTGCGTACGACGGAAGCGAAATATTCGTTAATCATGCGATCGTCGTCCTTGTCCTGTGATGACTCGCCGACGATTCACCGTCGAGAAGAGCATTAAGGACTGAGCCGAACTTTTTGATATCGAGGTTACGATAACAATTGATATTTTCCACGGCTCCACGCGTTCGATCGCTGCGGTAGAATTCTGATCGCGGGACATAAAGTAAAAATATACCGGTCGACCCGAGCGATTAAGAACACATTGTGAGAGAATGTTACATAAAAGTCAAGGGAAGAATTTTTGTCGCGCGTTTCACCAACACGTGAACGCTTTCTATATTTTATATTTATTTTATTTTCTATATTTACGGGGACTGTTTTTTAATAACGGTTTTTTAATTAATTAAATAATAATTTCCGCGACAAAATTTTAATTAGCGGACATTTTTCAGAGACCAGCGGCACCACTGAAAAACACGTGTTTTATAATGATGAAGTTTAGTAAAGCTACGACGAGATTAATTAAACGTATAATTAATTTCGTTGACAAATTAAGCTTAACCTTTGTGCTCTGTTCGAGCTAAAAGCCTTTTGTTCTTACAATTGAAAATGGCTCGATTAACTCTACGATATTTATTTCTTACGCGTTAACTCTAACGCGTTAATATATTCAGTAACGGTCTTGCACTGGAGCAATTATTTATTTACCAAAGAATTCACACGCGTGAAAATCAGGGTTGGGAAGTAACTCGTTACTTGTAACGAAGTTACGGTTACAATTCTTTTTCTCTTTGGTAACTATAACTTAACTTTGTTCCGTTTTTTTCCATCTATAACTGTAACTTAAATCAGTTACATTTATTTGATAACTAATTTAATAGTTACTTTATATATTTCAAACTTAAGTTTCTGGCAGACCAGCACAATAACGCGACGTGCGAAGCTTGATATTCAATAAGCATACAGTTATTCTGGCTGCATTTGGAAAACGCGCTATTGCGTCATTTCAAATTTTTCTTTATCGTTCATTAGATGTAAAACAAGAATAAAATGACGCAATAGCACTGATAGTCTCCTCTCCGAACGCAACCTGCATTTCTTTCAAAATACAATTGTACGCCTATTGGATATTTCCGTCGCGTATCGCCAGTCCTTATTTGTTAACATAACCTGCGTTCAACGTGAAGTGTGCTGCGTGGTTTCAGTTATATAAAAAATTCAAGCAACGGATGAAGCATCTCAATCTTCGGAGAAGGATTATAAAATGCCACGGCCAGCATATGCAGAAATATTCGAGTTACAGCAAAAATTTGGAAACGAGAACAACTAGGCATTTCTCTGCAAAATTTGCGCTGGCGAAAAAGTTATTCATGTAAGTAGAACTTCAATTGCAAATTTAAGAAAACATGAGTGTAAGTCTTTATTTATATAATATTGATAAACTTTTTAATGAAAAAATCTAATTTTTGATCTTAAGATTATTTTTGGTATTTTTAGTATTCATTAAATTCCTCATCAAATTCATTCACTTTCCTATAATTGTTATTAATATTCTTAAAGAATAAATATGAATTACTTATTTAAATTAATGAATCTAATTTGTAAAAATTATATGCAATGAGGAGTGTAAATAATCAACAAACTACTTTTATGTAAAATTAAAGGAATTTACACAATTATATAAAATTTAAAATAATAGCACAATTATTGTAAAAAAATAACTGAAAAGTAATGACTCGTTACTTTCTAAATAACTATATATTTCTAAATATATGTTCTAAGTATATTTCTAAATAACTGTAACATATTATTTTTCAAGGTCGGTAACTTGTAACTGTAACTAGCTATTCTTTTAGTGAGAAAAAGGTCTGTAACTGTAACTGGATACTTTTACAAAGTAACTTTCCCAACCCTGGTGGAAATAAATATTTGGACAACCGAGGCTTTAAGATCCATGGGAGGGAAGGATTGTCGTCTCCTGTTTCCAAAATCTGATTGTCCTTACTTCGAGATCAAAACGACGAAGGCGTCCACGAAGGTGTCGGGAACATGTCGATCCAGACACATCTCGAGAGCTCTTCCGTTTCTTCCATTCCGCGCGAGTCCCTCGAGCGCGCGGCGAACGCCTCGCGCGATTCGAAAATACAGGCCGGCCGGCCGAACTTTGCCGTCCGATTCGGAAATCAATTAGCGGCAGATTCAGTTTCCATGTAAGGGGCAAATCGCGTCACCGATGCGCGATCTTAACGGGCGGAATAGCGGCTGGAAATGGCGGAGAAAAAGAAGTTTTAATTAAATCTAGAATAAGAGTTTAATCGAGCAAGAGGGATTAATTGCCCGGGGGCGGGAGGGGAGGGTTGAAGCGGCCGTGGGGTCAAAGAAGAGACTGGCCAGCTTTGCCCCCTCCCCCCTCCTCCACCGCCGCAGCCATGCTCGCCGATTCATGGGCGTCCACGGTGACAACGCTGCAACTTCTGAAATACCTCAGGCAAAGCCATCCGTATAAATATGCGCGCGAAATCTCGCCGTGAATGTTCCATTATGTCTAATTAACGGGACGCCTGACTTCACGCGCGCAATGACGCGCGTCCCACCCCCGCCCCCGCCCCCGCGTGGATTTCGCCTTTCATTCGCGCGAATGTCGTCTCGTCTGTCAAATTCTTCCAATTCTCGGCGATCCGTGGACACGACGCGCCTTTGTGCGAAGCACGCCGGTGAGCGAGAGAACAACGGCGAATTTGAAAAAAAAAAAACCACCCCCGACCGCTGCCGTGCGAGAGAGAAAGAGAGCCGGGGCGCAGGGAAGAGACACAGAAGTCTTCATCATTGGCCGAGTTCTCTCCAGAGCGCCGTTGTAAATTAACTACACGCTCGCGCCGCGCGAGCTCTTGTTTTATACCGTGTGTCTCGTATTTTTTATCGAACTCAGCCGCGCGCGCGCGCGCGGCCGCAGCTCGCGATGACGGGCGCGTAGGAGATACGGCCGCCTCCCTTCTGATTTCTGAGCGAGCCAGCCGCTTTTTAGCCGTGAGGCAGCGTCAGATTTTGCCGAGTATCGCCCGCCACGCCAGGATCCCCACCCCCGCACCCCTCTTCGCCCCTCTCGCGCGTACGCACACGACGTCGAACAATGGTATGCTTTACGGTGATTCGATTTACAGCGGATTTTTTCGCGGTGCGTTACACGCGCGAGCGGCGCGCCGTGCTGAAATGTCCGCTCGAAATATTATGGATCCGCCAAACAAGTCTACCGGTGCCAATGCGAACGGAAAATACACGAAGCGAGCGCGTCGTTAATGCGACGACACGGCGCGAGGCGCGTTCGCAAGCCGCCCGCCCGCCGCGCGGTTTCACGCTCTTTGATAACGCCGCGCGCGCTGTTTAACGTTCGTGCAAACGTGTCGCGGCATCGTCATTATGCGCGTCCCGTCTGCGATACACAACGCCCCGTTCTTCTTCTTGCAGCGGGATTCTTCGAGCGATCTCGCGCCGAGCTTTCTTTGTGAGAAACGTCGGGGCTGAGTGAGTTGGAGACACACACACACACACACACACATGCCGATAATAACACCTGTTCGCTCGCTGTATTTCATGATCCTGTATATTGAAACGTCCTCGTCAGTCGAGTGAAGATCGTTGTTAATCCTTTGTGTGTGGCAGCGGTAAGTACACTCACCACCCCTTTTCTCTTTCATTTTTACGATGTACCGTTTGCAGTTTAATGAAAATACATTTAACGGAAGTACGTAATGAAAATCCCATATTTTGCTAACGTGTCAATACTTGCTTCAATGTCTCCCATGGTTTTTGTATTCGATTATTCATTTTTAATTATTTATAAGCAAACAAAGTTGGAAAAAGAATTTAACTCCTTGGAAAATATTTAAGAGGCTGAAAATTTTACCGAATACTTTTCACGTGTCAAAATATAATGTAATATAATATGTTCTTTTCCAGAATTTTTTGCACGCTAGATTTTTTTATATGCAAATAATTTGGATGAATTTTGTAGATCTGACGTGAAATTCGCAGTTGACGATCTGAGAAACCTTTATATCGCGTATCTGATTTACATTTATTCCGACTTAGACTAATCAGGATGTAATATATATTTTTTCCAGAATTTTTCATACGATAGATATTTTTTTAACAAATTACTTATTTACTGTAAATATAAAAATTGTTAATTTATCGATATCCTGTGGATTTCACAAACATGTTTGTATGTAATAAGTTACATTGTGTATCTGTTTTACATTTATTCAGATTTATATTATTTTACCCCTATATTGCCATACATAGGCCCTAAATGGGTTCGCCATTTTGAATTTTTGAAATCTGACTTTAGGCTTGTAGTCAGCGAGTTGAAAAAAGTAGAAATGCTAGATTTCACCGAAATTCGTCAGGTAGAAAAATTGTGCCGCACAAAGGGTTAATGTTACATTGTGCTTATAACTAAGTTACGTATTGCAAATTGTTATTGATCAAGAACAACATATGTCGCATGTATTACCTATAAAAAATTGTTGTAATCAGTAACCGATCTTTGGACGATTCTGTATATTTTGATACATACGGCTGTTAACTTGGTACAAAAACATTGCCGCAGAGATTAATCATGTTTAAACTTTTGTTCATAAAGTTTAGTTCTTGTTCAATTTAGCATCTGCGACACCCTTTTCTGTGGAATCGTTTCGGGCATTTTTGCGAACGCACATTTGACCTCAATTGTATCTTTCATTGTAACAAAAACCATCGGACGTTTCACAATAGTTTTATGCGCGTTTGCAAAAAGTCAAGTTTGCGAAAAAGTCGCTTAAACAACTGCCTTGGGATACGCTCTTTGGCCGGGATACCGCCATTTCCCGATATAAACTCGACAGGCAATGATTTGTATCATCATTCGGAATGTATTCGGTATTGCTTTACATCTGGGGACTGTATAATTCTCAGCCGAATTACGCGGAAAGAGTACAAATAAAGATCTTCGGAAACAATTCAGAACTGCCGAGACCTTCTTCCACGAGGGATTTGCCGAAATTACAAATAGAGACGTGATGCGAATGCGCACATCGCGGTGATATTTTCGAAGCCTAATGCTGAATCCCGAAACGCGCGGAAGCTTCCACAATGCTTCATGCGCCAGTCGTACTTTATTGGGAACGTGGAGAATATCACATGCTCGAACTTCCACGCGAATAATTTATTCGCGGGAGGGTGAAGTTGCCAAAGATGAGCCTGACACAATTTTCGGCGGATCCACAACTGCGCGCATCAACTTCCGACATGTACTTCCGTTGAAGTTCCACGCGCTAAGATGTGAGTGTTACAAATCGCAAGAGTGCCGAGGGGTTTCCCACGCACACACGTCGAGATACGCTCCTCCGGGTGACTCCACACAGCTTTTGAATTATATAAATGGCGGAACGCACACAATGAGCTTTCCGCTCGGATCAAACTTCGGGCTTCGATACAAAACGACGGGCTCGCAGGCCCCGCGGTTGACGCGAAACGAACTTTGCGGAGTCTTGGCTCAGGTCTAAACCCGATTTGGTCTTGATTTAAGTTACCGTGACGTTTAACATTGACGAACGTCGAACGAGGCAAGAGATCGCACCTAAAAAAAAGTAATTTCAGAATAAGCGGAATCATTTGAATTTTAGTGAATTTTACTCTTATACGTAGCCTCGAGAGAATTCCTCTAAAATTAAGAGGGAAATATTATAAATACATCATACTTAAAGTTAGAGGAATTATATGTTACATATATAACGCAAATCTTGTTGATTTTAATCTAGATTTCCTCTTGTACACAGATTATTTTATCTTCTTCCAAGAGGATTATTATTTATTCATACTGTATTTTATTTTTACTGGCCATACATTCCTTTACAGGGAAGGGAGAGAAAATTATTATGAAAATATCCGAAAAGAATTCTGGTTAAATTTTTTTGACTTTCTGCTGAAAAAGTAGGAAAAAACATAAATTTGTAATTTTAAGTATTATACTCTAAATAGCGTTTAATGTAGTGTGCAACGCGATGTGATTAATGGATATATGCATGTACTTACACTGAAATATGGGCCAGTATGTCTTTAAGTTAATTTTCTTCAAAAATTCTTGAGCTTCGTTCATGACGAAACAACCGGGAAAAACAACATAAACTGAATAACGATCTCTCTTCTTTTCTTCTTCGTTCTAAATGTTGTCCATAAAACAAATGCGGCGACGATGTCTCTGTGTGAGTAGATGGAAAAGGAAAAGCGCCGACAAGTGTTCTTCTTGATATAAGAGGAAAATTAATTGATATAAGAGAAAATCCTCTTGAAATAAGAGGAAAACAGTTAGAATAATCTCTAATAAATCTTGGATGCATGGTTCACTTTAATCGCTTTATCGAAAGAGAAATCCTTTTCCTGTAAAAGGCTTCGCTTAGAATGTGAGACTATGGGAAAAAAATCACTTTACAAGTAGAATATTTCTTTTTTTTTTTCAGTGCGGGCCGTTCTCTCTTTTGCTCCGAGGCGACCGCGAAATCTCGCTCGCGCGGCGCGCGAGTTACGCGAATGTCGGCGTCTCCGTGGCGCAACGACTGCAATTTCCCGAAATCCGCCGTTGCTGTCGCATGTCGCGCGAGATTTTGCCGAGCGACGGCAGTCCACGGCGACGCGGTAATCAAGAGCTGCGGAAGGTCGCGAGGAATCGCCGCTACGAGAGCAATCGGCGATCGCTGCCGGCACCGAGCGGTCTCCTCAATAACGGCGCACCCGATGCGTCGGTATTTACAATTTATCGAAAGTTCGTGACGCGACCGAGTAAGTCTCCGTCCGCGAAAGGCGGAGGGCGATCAAAGGGGAGAAACTGCGAGGAGGGAGGGGGGGGCGCTCCGCTCCGCACAATAAAGTAACGGAATGTACAGAACGGTTCCGCCGCTGTCGCTGTCGCCATGCCGCGACTTTAACTTCTGAATAAGTCATGTCGCTGTTATTGCAACGCGTTATTAAAGCGTATCCGAGTGTTTGCTGTTTCAATATGCAAATCGAGCCTCGGTGCCTCGCGGCTGGAGAAACGTCAGCCCGCGAAAGAAAAGATTCGCGCCGGGGGGACACGGCAAGTGGACACGCGAGCGCGTGAGCAGCGCGGAAGAGAGAGAAGGAGAGCCAAAGGGAGCGAGAGAGCGAGAGAGAGAGAGAGAGAGAGAGAGACAGAGAGACAGGGAGGAAGGGAGGGAGAGAGTGACCGCGGCGCGTTAATACGATTCCCTTTATATTTCCGAGAGCGAAATTTAAACGCGTGCAATTTCGCGCGTGCACACACACGCGCGCACACAACGCCGAAGGCGATGTCGGAAAGTTTCTCGGGATGAAAGGCGAACTGAGACGGCAGGCCGAGACGCGCGACACTCTCGAACGGTAAGCGTATTTCGAGCGGTATTATCCGCGAGGAGAGAGACGACGACGACGACGACGACGACGACGAAGTCGCGGCGGCGGCGGCGGCGGCGGCGGCGGCGAGGAGAAACGGACCGCCGCCGGATGCCGCAAATGAGACAGGCGCTTTCCTTCCGAGAGCGGAGCGAAGCGTCCGGCCGGACTGCTCTTCTCTAAGGAGATTGACCGTCGGACAAAGTCCAGAACCGCAATGCCTCGCGCTCATCGCCCCGCGTGGACGCCCACCTGCCTTCCGGTTCTGACCCGGAACGCCGCTGCAGCCCGGGAACTTCGATCCCTCCCTCTCTTCCACCGGCCTCTTCGCCTCGCCGTGCGGTCGTTAAGGGAGCCCGCGAAAATTGCGGATTGTTGTTGCGCAATTTGGCCGAGTGTCGAGGCTATGAGCATCCGTGTCCGTCGGCTCCGCTCCGCTCGCGCCTTCGGCGCCTTCGGCGAACGGTCCCGAGGAGAGTATCCGCGATGTGCCGGGCAGTTATTTAAGAGTTTTCTCGCCGCCCGTCCCTTCTCCCCCCCCCCCTCCTACCCCCGGGGCCGTGGCATAAATCTTGCCGACGTCGTGGGGATTTTCAAATTCGAGCGAGCCGCTCGACGGCGAACGTACGGCGCCTCGGCCGATCTGTCGTGTGGGAATTGTAAGGGAAAGTAACACAGAAGGTGTTACACACACATACACAGACGTGTACACACTGGGAGGAAAGGATCGTACATTCTACTTGGGTCCGGCTGTGTTAGTCGAGCAAAGACGCGGAATTCGCTTGTGGTATCTGTGATCGTCTGATGCGTTCGAGTTGAATATTTTTCTCACATGTGTAATTTTCATTCTCGTCTTGGCGGTTCTTCTTAATCCTTGCGATCAGCAAATATTATTATTATTATTATGAAGTGCACATGCACGCTCTCCGTAGTGCATAGTTATTCAAGCGCGCCTATACAGAGTGTATAAAAAGTATCAGGATGGCGAAATATTTCGATAACTAAGTATTTTAGGAAAAAATGTTTTAGATAAAAATTGTTCAAATTAATTGGTAGAAAGAGATGATATATATTGAAAAAGGAGGGGTTCTATTTAAGAAAAGTAATGATCAGTCGAAAGTGGCGTCATCTGTAAACAAAATGATATAGTTGTTTCATGTCTCCCTCGAAACTATACAACTTTTGTCCGAAACATTTTCTCCTAAAATACTTAGTTTTCCAGATATTTCGCTGTCCAGATACTTTTTATACACCTTGTATATTGCATTTTATACACGATAAGGTATGTTTATTTTCGTGAAATTGTTAAAGAAAAAAGTGGTATTATGGCCCTTCATTCACATTTTGTACGATAATTTTGCTGATAATCAATATTTTAAAATGAGAACTGAATTTGTCATAGTGTGGTTTAGTCGACAGACTCAAATTCATGTAATGTTAATTATTTAGAATGTTATTTATAAAATATGGCAACACAGTACAATGGATCGGCGAGAAAATGGGGTGGTGACCCCCCACTAAGACTGATATAAAAAATTGATTTTGTTTGATGCAACACAAAGAGTGCTTAGTCATGAAATTATATATTTATTCAATAATTATATATTTATTCATTAAACTCTTAGAAGGGGAATAATAATGACTATATAATATAATAATGAAATAATAATGAAGCAGCGCGAACTTTTAATGTGAATATTGACTTACTTCTTAGGAAACACAATCCGCCAGAAAGCCAGCGATGTGGTGTAAACAAAAGTGCAACAGCGGACTGTAGATTAGAATCGATTTATCGAGTAATTACTTTGGTATAAAAACCTCAGAAAAGAGACAGTATTTATCAGCACTCTTATGGGACTATATTAGCAAAATGTCACGCCATTTCATTTAACTTTGCGTAAAACTTGAAAGATGTACTACAGCCGAATAAAATGTCAAGTAAAGTAAAAAACAAAATAGTTGATTGTACATATATTCTTGCGACAATACATTCCAGTTAAAAAAAAATAGTAAGGAAACATATCTAATTAAATAATAAAATGTACCTTGACAAACATTTCGAAGTACTCGAAAGTAAAAATGCGTTGTGAAAAAATGCTGGCTCTTGTATATTGATATATTAGCGTCACTGCGCTAACGGCGAACTATCAAACAAATGATTCCATAAGTGATAATTGGAATTTCGTTATCATAACGGAAATATCAAGAGTGGTCATAATATTTACAAGAGCCATATAATATCCTTATTTAAAAAAAGTTTCTCACCCTTTATTCTTTGAATGTTATTTGTTTATTACAAAGGAATATTTTACCACCTCTAAATTTGTATGAATTTTTTAAAAAAGTTCACATCTCTTATATCAGTCCAGTTCTCAACGAATTACATCAAGATTAGTCCTTTGCTGAACGATTATTATCAATTATTATTAATAAAACTATATTAACTTCTATATATAACTATCTATTCTATAACTAACTATATATTAACTTCTCGTGATACACAAGCAAATATAAATTAATTAAAGAGCCTGAGGATGTTGGTAGAAAATTATTATTTGCTTTATAAATTAATATCATTAGTTACCATATCACATGATATACCGAGAGTTAAATAATTCTCTCTCGTGATTCCGGCAGAGCCCGACTTTATCTTGCTCTTTTTGTTCTCCTTTTGTTCGACAACAAAAGTTATCGAATAATATGTGCCCTTTGTGTGTGTGTGTGTGTGTGTGTGGCACTGGAGATACAATTATAATTTCTCAAATATCGTTACATGCGCACACACACACACACATGCACGCACGCACGCACCGAACGTATCGCTCGAGTCTCGTGTATCACTCTCGTGGCGAGAGCAAACTTTTCATTGTCGGTCCTCGCGATTTACAGCCGCGTAAACGAAAATACGACGGCAAAATTGCGCGCTTACATACGCGATTGGAGGTTTCACGCTGCCGAGATTGAATTTCAAATCGCACGCATCGCGCGCGCGCGCAGGCGCGCACGGGGACTTTTAAATAACATTACTGATCGCGGAGCGGACTCGGTTTCTTGCGACGAGTAAGAAGCGCGGCTTGTTAAATCGTCTCGCAAAAGGAGGAATAGGTCTTTAAGAGGTCGTTCCGCATGTAGCAATTTTTTACTCCGATCCGATCGTCGCAATTCAGATCAATTCTGAGAATGGCGCTCTTTTTTGTCGGAACCGCGCATCCCCCACACCGAATTCCGGACTGTCTACTCTCGTTCGACCGTACGCTCGTCCGATTTAAATCGATTCCTTCTGCGTGATGCAGCCCGCTCGAGTTTTCTTTCCCCGGACGGAAACAAATTGCCGGGACCGACGTGCGCCTCGCGCTAATTAAAACGATCTTCGCCGGATTACGTGTTTTATCCTTTTCTCCCGCGTAATGCGCCGAGAGGGAGCGATTGAGTATCTCAAACGAACCGGTTCGGCGAGACGTTTGCCCCCCCCCCCCCCACCACTTTTTTGCGAGAATTGTGAACCCCGCACAGTCACAATTTACAATTCCGCAATGCAGAAACGTTTGTCAAATAGTTTTCGCGAAATTCCGTATTTTGTAATGTAATAAAGGTGTTCTCTCCCTTCTACCCCCTTCCTTTCTCTCTCTCTCTCTCTCTCTCTCTCTCTCTCTCTCTCTCTCTCTCTCTCTCTCTCGTGCATAATATATGGGACGCAAAAGTGATATAATTTCAGCGGATTCAGATTTCAATGTTATAATTACACGAATATGACGTCTCCGTTTATTGGCGACACAACTGAAATACGATAATTAGCGTGACATACGCGCTCCCTGTTATAATATCGGAAATTGAATTCATTAAAATAACATTAGCCTCGATGCTCGACCGGAGAACCGAGATTGTTGTCCAATCTGTCTCTTTCTCCCCCCCCCCTCTCTCTCTCTCTCTCTCTCTTTCTCTCTGTTTCTCTGTCTCTCTCTCTCTCTCTCTCTCTCTCTCTCTCTCTCTCTCTCTCTCTCTCTCTCTCTCTCTCTCTGTCTCAGATATCTCAATATTGGTAAGATTTAAGAGATTCGACGGGCGAGTCCTGCCTCTTCTCTTGGCGCAGACTTTCTAACGCAGACAGTTCCAAGTGCGAGGCTGCATCACGCGTCGTTTGCATGAGAAAACCGATAACCTTCCCTCACCAATTTGCCAATCTCTCTCGTCGGCAACTCAGCGATTGCGCGGGCGTTGACGGGAGAGAATTCGGACTGTCGAAATGCGGTTGCTCTCCTCGTCACGTTCCTCTCGCGAGGGAACGTACAAGTGTTTCCCACCGATTCTGAAATGCCTCGGATACATTGTCGAGCAACTGAGCATAAGAGACGCGGCGGCTGTTTGCACTGAAACACTGATTGCTCTGTCCCTGATTGATCTCGTCCCGTCTCAATCGAAATATTGTGACTCCGACGTCCATAAAATACGAGGGTAGTCCCAGAAGTACCTGACCTAACAAAGAAAACACAAAAAATTTGGGAAAAAATATCTTTATTTCTCTACGTAGTCTCCTCATAGCTCAATACACTTTTCCCAGCGATGTTCAATAGCTTCGATACCCTGTTTACAGTGGGAATCGTCGAGCTCCTCAAAATAGCCATCAAGCCACCTTGGTCCATTGTTTTGACTGTTCCTTCGTCTCAGGTGTGAAGTGATGGACCCATGTTTCATCCATGGTTACGAATCGACGCAAAAACTCGGCTTTATTGCTGCGAAACTTGGCCAAACACTCGATTGAAACATCCTCACGACGCTGTTTTTCTTCCAATCGCGGCGCACCCATCTTGCGCACAGCTTTCTCATGTCCAAATTTTCAGTCAATATGCGATGTACAGCACTTTTTGAAATGCCTACCATGTCTGCTAACTCGCGCACTTTCAGTCGACGGTCATCCAATACCATTTTGTGGATTTTCTTCACCATTTCTAGCGTGGTCACCTCTTTCGTCGACCACTGCGATGTTCGTCTTGGCAGCTCGTACGGCCTCGTTTAAACTCTGCCACCCAATATTTTACTGCTGTAAACAAGGAGCAGACTCCTCCAGAGTAGAATCTAGCTCCGCTTTCATATTGGTTGGACTGAGGCCTTTCAAATAAAAGTATTGTATCACATAACGATGACGAATTTTTTCCATGTTTACAAATTCACTGAGAGCGTTCACTATTGATGGCTGCCAAACAAATACTAAACAACGTAGCGTCGTCAAACTTCAAACTTAGGGCCAGAACACAGACTTCTGCATAACGCGTAATACACAACGCATAAGAGAATCAACCAATCAGAGTTCTTCATTTCTGTCCTGAGGAGGGAAATGAAGAAAAGTTATTGGTTTATTCTCTTATGCGTTATGTATTATGTGTTATGCAAAAGCCTGTGCTCTTGTCCTTAAGCTTTATAAGATTGGTACTTTCTACCATAGTCATTCTTTCTCAAACAACAACCGCTATCTATACGTCAGGTCGGGCACTTCTGGAACTACCCTCAACAAAGAGAGAAACGTTTCAAAACGACAGAAATCTTACTCACATTTTATCCCGGTTTTTCTCTCTCTCTCTCTCTCTCCGCGATGGCGTATTTAAATCTCTCAGCTGTCACTTTTTGATGCGACCCTTGACCCCCAAATGAGAAATCCGTTGAGAAATTTAGACGCGGATTTATCAAGTATATCGTCAAACTTTACGTTTTCCGGATTCAGCTTTTTAAGTACAAGCGGAGTCTCTCAATCAACTCGCGAAAGTCTCCAGTAGTTCTACGACTCGCACGTCTGAAACTTTTTCTCAGCTTCCGGAGGTCCTTCCTCGCGGTCGATTTTACCGAAATCCCTTTGAGTCGCCTCCCCCCTTCCCTCTAAACGCGCGCGCAGGGAGGATGTGTAAAAAGATCCGCGCTTCTTATTTTGATCCGTTCTACAGCATATGTACAATAAAGCCCATGAAAATATCGACGAAGGACGCTTCTATGTGTCTCTTTGTTAGACCGTTAATTCGACGTATAGAACGCGAAGCCGGAGCAGGAGGAGGAGGAGGAGGAGGAGGAGGAGGAGGAGGAGGAGGAGGAGGAGGAGGACGGGACGCGAGCACCGGCCGCGCCAGCGCTTTCAACACAATGGGGATCTCTTTCAAGCCGCACCGGCAGAACCTGAACGACATTTAACCGGAAACTTGATATCGATGGACATTCGTCGTCGCCGGGGCTCTCTTTCAATTGATCGTACGACGACAATAAGGCTCGGCGACATCGCAGGGCTCGGCAAGGGACGCGCGGGGGGTGGGGAGAGGTAAAGAGGGCAGCGCGCGCTGCTGGCGCTGTGTTGGCTCGGTGAGCGCTGCAAAGCGCCGCGAGAGAGAAAACGAAGCGGTGTGGTGACCGCGCCGGCTCTTTGTGTACAATCGTGTCACATTGTGTCGCGTTGTCTACCCGCGAATATTTCGACCTCGACCGGCCGGAAGTCGATAATAAAATCGAAAGCGCCGTATCATCGCGTGTCAGGGATTACGAAAAGGAAGTAAAAGCCGGGGGGCAAAACGGGAGAGAGAACAAGCGAGCGAGCGGGGGATAAAGAGTGCGGAGGGAGGGAGGGAGATGGATAAAGTTCTTAACTATCGGCGACGGTGAAAAACCGCGGTTTCGCCGATGACTCCGGCTTTTAACTACGACTAGCCGGGGGATCGGCGTGTCGGTCGAGCGTGTTCGGCTTGAATATTCAAATCGCTTTTCAATGTGAACGTCGACCGAACGATGTTGCGCATCGTCCCGTCTCCCTCCTCCCCGCTGCGCGCAACCCCCGGTGTTCTCTCTAGCCATCTCCGGCCGGGGTAAATCAATAAGCTTCCATTATTATTTACTTCGGAGAAGATTGATCATCCCGAGTTTTTAACGTTCTTATCGACGTCCCACGGCGAGCGGCGAATATCGAAAGCTGCCGAATTGAGGCAATTACCCGCGTGATTTATTGCGTGTTGCGACAGTCTCGCGTGCCCCCTCCCCCCCCTCCTCCCTCCCCCGCCTCTTCCGCCCCCTCCAGGGCGACGGTGTGCACGCGCACACGGGGATACGTACCGCCGCCGTGAATACTCCGACAGTCGTATCACTCGAGTATAACCCGATCGGGTTGAAAGGATCCCGCCGCCGTACACATCGCGGCCGCAGCTTGTTCTATTCAAGCGCCGAAAATATATGATAGATGGAAAAATTTATGCCGGAAGGTTGACGATAGCGAAGCCGTTTTATCTGCATCTCGCGGACGCCGGGAGGTTTCGCGTCGCGAGATACTCCAGACGACTCTCTCCCCCCCCCCTCCCCGGTCTAAGTTTAGAACTACCGCGATACTAACAATGCTCGCGCACGTCCCGCAGCCTCCTCGCGCTCTCTTTTCGTTTGCCCACTTAGCATTTTTATTCCACCGAGCTCAAATTTAAACGTCTATTTGCGCCTCTGGCCAGACCAGCGCTTTCTTCCGAATCACGAAATTCCCGAAGCCAGAGAAAACGAATTTCGTTGCTGCAAAATCACCTGCTCGCTCATTAATCATGGATTATTCGAAGTTTAAAAATTGTTGAAATTAAATTTTTGAATATTTCATCATATACATAATTTTATTTTATATTTTTTATATATTATTTAAAATATTTCATTATTACATGCACGCTCTTTCCACTTGCAGTTCCACCCGAAAAGAGAGTAATCTATTTGTAAAGTGATTTTTCCCATAGTCTTATATTTTAAGCGGAGCCTTTTACAGAAAAAGGATTCATCGCATGATAAAGCGAACCATTCATCTAAAATTGATTAGATATTATTCTAATATTATTCTTATTTTAAGAGGATTTTCTCTTATATCAATTAATTTTCCTTTTACATCATGAGGAATGCTTGTCCGCGTTTTTCCTCTTCCATCTACTCACACAGAGACACGCTCTCTGTGCATATGACGATCGTCACCACATTTATTTTATGACAACACCTAAAACAAAGGAAAAAAGAAGAGAGATCGTTATCTCGTTGTCACTTTGTGTTGTTTTTCCCGGTTGTTTCGTCATGAACGGAGTTCAAAAATTTTTGCAGAAAATCAACTTAAAAACACATACTGGCCACCATATTTCAGCGTAAATACATATATATATATATATATATATATATCCATTTATCATATCGCGTTGCATACTACATTATATGTCATTTAGAGTACTTAAAATTACAAATTTACGTTTTTTCCTGCTTTTCCAGCAGAAAGTAAAAAACAATTCAACTAGAGCTTCTTCCGGGCAGTTTCATAATAATTTTCTCTTCTTTCCCTATAAAGAAGCATATAACCAGTAAGAATAAAAAAATAGTAAGAATAAAGAAGAATAAAGTACAATAACAATAAATAATAATCCTCTTAAAAAAAGATTTAAATAATCTGTGTATAAAAGGAAATTTATATTAAAATCAATAAGTTTGCACACATTATATATATAACATATAATTCCTCTAACTTTAAGAATAATTATTATAATATATAATATGTAATATATAACACTTATACAATATATTCCTCTGAATTTTAGAGGAATCCTCTTGAGGTCCTATGTAAGAATAAGATTTTTTAAAATTTAGATGATTCCGCTTATTCTGAAATTACTTTTTGTGGCTGTTGAATGAAACACACAATTGTTCAATTGTTCTCATTGAATTTAAGAATAAGGACCGAAAGCAGGGGTGGATAATCGAGTGCGCGAGAAAAAGTACCGTTGCACTTTTCACTGTGTGCGCGACTTTAGTTTTTGAAGTATTTTAACCGAGAGAGTTTGATTGACGCGAAAACTCCGGATAAGCTTTCGGCGGGGCCGCGATATTTCCGTCGCACTCGACCTGTCGTTTACGTACTTAGCGTCGCGGCGCTCTCTCTCTCTCTCTCTCTCTCTCTCTCTCTCTCTCTCTCATGCGCCGCTTTATACAAATAATGTCAAATATCCTCTTACTAAAAATGTCTCTGGCGCAGCAGCTGGCGCTCCAAAAGCGCTCTTAGCGGGTCTTCTTTAAGCGTGAACACGGCGAGAGCGGTAATGAGTAACTGTTTGTAACGTTCCGTCAAAGTGGAACAATAGCCCGTAGTATAACGTTATACCCCGAGATCGGTTCTTCTCAAGTCCGACGGAGCGCTCGCAGGGCTCTCGGCGAACTAAAATCTTGACTCGACCGGCGCTGCATAATACAGTGTGGCTGCGGTGTAAAGACCTCGGGTTCAGCCTTCGGTGTCTTCGTCGGCGAGGCGCGACGTCAAGTGCGCCTCGAAGTGACAACGTATTGACACCCGGATGCCCGTCGATCCTAGGCAGCTGTAATCCGCTAACGGCGCGCGCGTTCAACTCTCGTCCTAGGTGGCGCACAGTGGGACCTAGATGACATTTTTTGGTTCAAAATTCTCTAGAGACCTGAATTTCCAACCGATCATCGACACCAATGGATGAGGTTGATCCTGAATAAATTCCAAAGAGATCTGTCCAGCCGAAATTTTGAAAAAATTATCGGTTCAGGGTTCATGGGTTTAGGGTTTGTCTTAAAAATTTCGAGGCTCGAACTTAATGTTTTATAGCTGAATATTCAACGTCGAGTGTTCTTAGGTTCTCGAGCTATGGCTAGATTGGGTTCTTGGACTATTTGGGGCTCTTAATATATACGGCTTCATGTATCCACGAGCTAAAAAGTTCTCGGATCGATAGATTCCTAGGTTGATGGGTTTAAGACTCAAAATCCCTCGGTTTTGTGCTTAACGGGTCTATATTTGATGTTTTTGTATTTTGGGCATATGAGTTTCGGGTTAATGGATTTCTGGTTCAAGATCGATAAATCTCAAGATATCTGTTGATTGGTTTCATAGTTTCAATTCGCTGAATACGCTATTAGATAGAAATAAGTGTCGAATAATGAGTATTTCACAAGTTTCTCGCGTTTAACGATAATTTTTTCTCTTTTCGGGTTAGTAATTCGAGAAAAAATATTTTCTTTTTAATTTTGGCAAGACACATCTCCTCGGAATTTATTCAGGACTAACCTCATCCATTGGTGTCGACGATCGGTTGGAAATTCAGGTCTCTAGAGAATTTTGAACCAAAGAATGTCATCTGGCCCCACTGTGCGGCGTTCCCCTGTAAAGTTCCTCTGACGCTGCCGCCATTACGCGAGTTTTATACCACGTAAAAAATTGCCACGCGTACACCGCGAGAGTCGCGCAGCCCGTAAAATCTCGACGACGGGGATCCTTTTTTCTCGTTACGACTGTACCGGGCCAGGTTATCGCGGAGAACGAATCGAGGTGTGTGATTCTCGCTAATCGCCGTTTTCAGGAAAGAGGTAAACAGCGCACGTGGCGCGTTGAACTCCCGTCAAGTCCCCAAAAAGCTCGCTGGACGTTTGTCTTGGAGAGAGAAAGAGAAAGGGGGAGGAACTACTTGGTGACGCAAACAAACCGCCCCGTGGGACGCAAAATGAGCCGCGAGTTTTGAAAACCGCCAGGGAAAGAGGCGACGGCGCGGTTCCTGGCGGGGAAGAAGACGCATTGACTCTCCTGCGAGAGAAATTCGCGACGGTATCGAAGGTGGAGGAGCTGGATAATGTATACTATACAGGGTGTCTGGATTTAGCGGGCTAGAGTGAGCGGGTAGAACTGAAGAGGACAATCTCCTTGCAGAGGGGAATTTTGCGCGCGCGGTCTTGTTATTTGAGCACACGATAGAATTTAGCAAGACGGAAGATTTAAATAACATTTTGATGAGATCTAACCTTGTTAAAGCCGCTGCTTGTAGCCAGCAAATACCGAGCATGTAACGGTAACGCTACATCAAAATTACAATTTTCCGCCCGACGGTGTGAGTGCAAAATAGCGCATGTTATACGGTTCAACAATTATTCATTGACGAATAGAAAATTATAATCTCAACGTAATGTTATTGCTCCTTGATGTTTACCAAGTGGGGTACACTCGTGCTTCTCCTGTGTACCTTGCGCATTTTGTATGGTACTTGTATAGTAAGGTATTTGGATTTAGATGTTTGATCGTTCGCGCTCAGGTAGAACTCTCGTTAGACTGAATAGAAAAATTCCCTACCATCTTGCTTACTGTCACGCTAATTATTAATGAGAGGAAATTGGCAAATGAGCGCGCGTTATGCGATGAGACGAGGTCTTTAGATCATGCAAAATGGTACGTGGCTTTTCTTCTCAATTTGATCTGATTCATCTTCACAATTTTTCGAAAGATCCCGGACACTTTATATAATATATGCATATATATGAAATTTGTTGACCTTTGGAAATTTCGAAATCAAGTTAACAAAAGTTAGGGCACTATTGTTACAATATATTTTTGTGACAAATAGAGTAAAAAAGTTCAGTATCCCCCCTTTTTCCTCCGGTAAATAGTTACGGAGATATTGTAAGCTAAATAAAAGCTAAATTGGAAAAATTATCGAATTTACCTTAAATATTTCAAAAAATATTAGGCAAATGAGAGAAACGTTTCAAGCAAAAGTTGTTCAAATTTATAGGCGAAAAAAGATTATATAATGAAGATTATATAATAAAAAATTGGGGTTTCCATTTAAGAAAAGTGATGATCAGTGAATATCTCGAATGTGGCGCCATTTGTAAATAAAATGATACCGCTGTCTTACATCCCCCTTCAAACCGAATAACTTTTATCCAAAATATTTTTTCATCTGACCACTTTCTGCGGGGTGAATCCTATACATATTTGTATTTGTGAAAAAATAATTCTATATTAATTTTTTACTTATCTTTCTAACTCTTTCTCTGCTGATTGCGCGTTATGAATGAGCGGATAACCTCCTGTACTAGCACATACAAAACGCCAGGTGTCAAAATGTCACTTCTATTTTGAACACATTCCAGTTTGCTGAATGAATCAATGATCCTGAAAAACGAATAGCTAGAAACGCTTAATGAAACTTTCTAATAATTATCGATCTGGAGTGATATAGCATCAATGGGCAATCGAGTATACTTCTGTTTCGATTTCAGATAGAGAATGGGATTCCCAGTTGGTACTCAAGTTGACAAGTCGATGATCGAGTCGATATCGATAATGATTCCTCGGATTGTTCGATGAAAACTGGATTCTTTCGTCGATCGATATCGACGGAATCGCTTGATGTTTTGTTGATATCTTGTCAATGTATAATCCACATTTATATAGAATGTTTAAAAAAAGAGCTCAAGACTTTAAAAGCAGATAGTACTCACAAAATGAAAGAAAAAAGTTCTAATAAACACGGGTTGAAAAATTAATATCGAAGTTATGAACAATTATTTATTTTAATTAAAGCAAGTGACTTATTCGCTCCCGATGGTTTTTGTATTCTCTGACGCAATTTGTCTGTATCATTTATCGATGAAGACAATGCCATTTTTAAAGGAATCCCTAAAAAAAGTCTCTTCGCACGGAATGTAAACATACATCTATTTTCTCCTCATTTATATGCTTCACCAAGCAATTGTTAATCACATATCCTCGTGAACAGTAAACAGTTGCAGAAAGCTATCATAAAGTTTTCACAGTACGGTATACGGGGACGAAACTGTGTTACTCTAATCAAGAAATGGCGGAAATGCCATCTCATGCATGGCCGTGCGCCAGAAGCGAGCAAGTCACTTGCTTTAATTAAAATAAATAATTATTCATAACTCCGACGACATTAATTTTTCGACCCATGTTTGCTAGGACTTTTTTCCTCCAATTTGTGAGTACTATCTGCCTTTAAAATCTTGAAAATTTGTTTTACACATCCTGTATATCAATTTGATATCCAGAATATATCGTACAAGTGTCAGTTATTGACAATCTACTCGGAATTTAGTCAATGTCGCATTCAAGTCTAATTGATATATGAATATATCGATTGGGCTTGAATATTTATATGGAACAGTTTATATAATAATATAAACTGAACAACGCCTAAATGGTCGACGAAATGGTTTACACGATACCTTCCAGATATCGTGACAAAATCCTAGAAATCTTGATCCTTGATTTCCACATGATTTCGACCGCATTCTTTATCGACTTTCTACTGTGATCAAAAAGTATCCGAACTTTATTTTTTAAAAATCGCGGGTAAACTGTAAATCAAATCCGTTTGCTTTCTTAAGTTGGTATACGTATGTCCTTCACATTTGGTGAAGAAATCAAAGCGTTCCTTCAAGCCGTTTGAAAGTGGCAATTGTTTATGTCAACGAAGATTGTTGTGCATGGCGATTTTTACGATGTCGAAAAAATATGGAGCAAAGAATTTGTTTGAAATTTTGTGTTGTGAACGAAATTTCGTTCACAAACGCATTCAGAATGTTGCAAGAAGTTTATGGCGATGATTGTTTATCGAAAACAAGTACGTTTGAGTGGTTTAAGAAGTTTCAAGAAGGACGAGAATCCATTGAAGACAACCCACGCTCTGGAAGACCGTCAACGTCAACGGATGACGCTCACATTGAGAGAGTGAAAGAATTGATGCTTCAAAATCGTCGATTGACTGTGCGAGAGATAGCAGATGAAGTTGGAATATCATTTGGATCGTGCCAGCACATTTCGTCCAATGTACTGGACATGAAACGGGTCGCATCGCGCTTGATTCCGAAAAACCTGAATTTCCTCCAAAATTTTCTCCAAAAACTCAACGAATGTCGCTCCGCAAGCACCGTATTCATCAGATATAGCCCCCTGCGACTTTTCTCTGTTCCCCCTACTGAAAAAACCACTTCGCGGACAGCGTTTCGAATCGATTGAGGACATGAAAGAAAAATCGCTGCGTGAATTGAAGGCCATACCGTCTGCCGCGTACGAGCGATGTTTCCAGGACTGGATCAAACGCTGGCATATGTGCGTTGCAAGCAATGGGGACTACCTTGAAGGAGACTATAAGAATTTTGATGATTGAATTATTATTTTGATTTTTAAAAATAAAGTTCGGATACCTTTGGATCACACTAGTATGGACCCGACTATCGTAATCGAGTAACGTTGGGAGAAATTTGAGCCTTCTAATCGGTATCCACGCTGTATTTGGAAAAATCCTAAGAAACTTCTGACGGAGGCCGCGTTTTCTCACGGGCTTCATTCGGCTTACATTCGCCGTTGACGAGAAATTGGAAATATTAGGTCAATCGGAAAGTTCCGTCCGTTTTCTTGCAAAACGTATGGCTTTGTTTAAGAAACAAAATGAAAAAGTACATCAATCAAAGTATCGTCCATCGTCCAGCGATGACTTTTTCCCATCTTTCGGTCAGCAAGCGAATTCCGCGGCGAAAGAATGACTCATCTTTGGAGGCTATCCAGTCAGAGACCCATTTTTCGACGTTTTCATAAGAATTGAAGCATTCCTCAGCAAGTGCGTGTGCCATCGACCGAAACAAGTGGTAGTCGGAAGGGGCACAGTCTGGTGAATAAGCCGCATGGGGTAACATTTCCCAGCGAAGTGCTTCTAACGTTTCCTAGACAGATTTTGTGACGTGAGGCCGAGCGTTGTCATGAAGCAAAATCACTTTATGCTGTCTCGTATCATATTCTCGTTGTTTTTCGTGCAATGCTCGGCTCAAACGGATCATTTGTTATCTGTAGAGATCCCCTGTGACTGTTTGACCACCTTTCAACAGCTCATGGTACGGCACATCCTTCTGATCCCACCAAATACAGAGCATTGCCTTCTTTCCGTGGATATTCCGTTTTGGCGTCGATGTTGAGGGTTGGCCGGAATCGCAAATAGTTTTTCGACGTTTGGAGTTGTGAAAATAAATCCATTTTTCATCCCCAGTGATGACACGATGTAAAAACCCCTTTTTTGTTGTCTGGCAAGCAGAATTTCGCAGGTGGTTTTTCGCCTTTCAATGTCTCTTGGCTTCAGTTCATATGGGACCCATTTTCCTTTCTTGTAAACCTTTCCTAAGGCTTTCAAACGATCGGAAATGACAGATTGAACACAATTTAATGTTTCTGCAAGTTGCTTTTGCGTTTGACACGGGTCTTCGTCCACCAATGCCTGCAATTCTTCGTCTTCGAATACTCCTGGCCGTCCAGAACGCTTTTTGTCCTCTACATCAAAATCACCAATTTTAAAGCGTCGAAACCATTCTCTGGATGTTTTATCGGAAGGAGCATTACAGCACCATAAACTTCTACAAGCATTCAATGAGCTCCAGCTGCAGTTTTCTTCCAATTGAAGCAAAAGATTAACATTTCGCGCAAATGACGCTTATTTGGCTCAAATTTCGACATTTTCGATGCAGCGAAAAACAATGTTATTGATGCAAACGTATACTTTTATGTACTGAATGTTATTGACAGATGTGAAAACAAACTATTAAGCTTCGTTTAGACATTACAGGTTAACGACAGTTCTAGCTATAGCTACTTGTCGCTAAACGGACGGAACTTTCCGATTTACTTAATACAAGCGATACAAAGTATGTCTCTTCGGTCTGCCTCGCAAAGCCCGCCTGCGTGCGCGTCGACTCACCAATTCTGTTTCGATAGCATCTCGATCCTTGACGTGGTAGTTTACAAAATGATAATGACCGCGCCGTTCAACTTGTCAAGTGCCGGCCGTACATGAGCGAACATGATCGCACACTTAAATCCAGACATCCTGTATACGCGCGACTAGTCGCCTGACGCGTCACGGCCCGAAAATTCCGCGCGCGTTGCATTTTAAGCGCGCTCCGCGCGTCGTCGTCGTCGTCGTCGTCGTGTATTAATTTACATGATTTGACGTTTGTGTTGCGCGAATTATGTTAAACATTTTGCCGGTCGTCGCGCAATACACGCGCAACGACCGAGAAATATACGCAGCGCGCGCGCGCGGGCACTAAAAAGATAATTACACACCGAATCCATTCGGCGGAACGGTTTTCCTGCCGGATAAAAAATACCTTTGTAACCCGATAACGTTAACCGGAATCATTGAAATCCTCATACAAATGAAACACGATTCTCCGATGATAAAATTAATCGCTATTATTGTTTAATCCTTTTTTAACCGTCGAACGAAAACCCGCCGGTTTTCGACAGAGATAATATGATAACTATTTAATCCTATTATAGTAAAAAAAAAAAAGAAAAAAGAAAAAAATAGAAAAAAGTCACTCCGCCGCTCGGTATATCCGACTATTCCGGCTATCTCTCGCTCGGTTCGCTGTCCTAATTGATGAAAAGAAGAAGAGGAGGAAGAAGAAAAAACAAGAGGGAAAACCGTGGAAAGAGGGAAAAATGAGGAAAAGGCAGCGCGGAAGACGGATTGAAAACGCGCGCGCGCGCGGACGTACTTAAAAATGAGGTCCCTTTCGGTGGAACGGTTCTCACCTCGGTGTCGACTCCGGTAATTATAGCGCTCGTTTCGTTAATAAGCTTAACGCTCGCTCGTCTTTCATCGACGGTAATCCGACGCACCGGCTAACCTCAATATAGAGTTCCACGGGCAACGGGCACAGTCAAAGTCTGCGGATCGCGCACTCCCCTCTAAATATTACTCGTGCTAATTGGCTCGAGTTCCCGCAGATCGCTTCTAATTACGCGTTAAATGATTCCGCGCGTTTCCGGCGCAGCGCGCCGATCGATTCCGCCGTCGGCGGCGATTTTGCGACATCGACGACAACGACGACGACGACGACGACGACGACGACGACGACGACGACGACATCGATGGCGTCGGTGTTACGGTACAGCCGGGACTGCTAATTTCGAGACAATGGCCCATCGGGAGCCTTTGTTCCGTCGTAAGGCTGAAAAAAGAGGACGAGCCGCGGGGGTGCGCGCCCTCGACGTGTTTACGCGTCGCAACTAATGAGCGGCGTGTCGCGCGGATAACGCGGCAGCGACTAATCTAATATCGAAGCGTAATTACGCATAAGGGATGCAAATCCCCCCGGTCGCTCTTCCTACCCTTCGCGTTATCTCCGTCTCCTTCTCCCTCTCGCTCGCGTCTCCTCGAGCGCCGCTCTCATCCGTCGGCGCGCGCGTGCGCGCGCGCGCGCGCGCGCGTCCTAATAAACTCCTTTCATTAGAGAGCCGCCCCGCGCGCCCCCGTACCACACGTCGAATGAACAAACTGTGCAGTCGTAACACCGGCTCGGCGACAGCTGCGGGACGAAGCGCACACGGGTGTGCAGCCCGGCCTCGCGGTTTTCTCTCCCTTCGACTTTCCCGCTCGCCCCCGCCGTCTCTCGCTCGCTTTCACTCCTTTCGTCCCTCGTTTGCTCCCCGCTTGGTAGCTTGTGTTAGTTGCTCGCGAGTCTCTTTTTCGTGCAGCGTCGACGCACCGACGACGTGCATGTGTCTCTCTCGCTTCTCTCTTTTCTCTCTGTCTCTCTTTCTCTTTCAGTCGCGCGCGCGTCCTCCTTCTAAATAAATCCGTCTATCCGCCATCTCTCTCTCTAATACGAGTTTCGTATGTCTCATATAACTACCTCTCATGAATCTCGTGTGAGCTGGCCGTGGCTTCGTCTAATCATGTCAAATCATGTACGGGGAGAGAGAGAAGGGGAGGGGGGCGAGGTGTAGAGAGAGAGAGAGAGAGAGAGAGACAGAGAGCAGTTGCGCGAATCGGTATGCCGCAACTCGTAATTGCGGCTCACGCATTTACAACTGCCCCCTTTGCGATTTTCACGTCTGTGTACACGACGTAGCGGACGTCTGTCATCAACTGTCATTACCGTGCAATTAATAGGCGATCGGCCGATCCGTGTCTCACTTTGTACGGCAGAATGTGTTTGAAGGCAACCCTGTTATTAAGTACACGGACACACGCGCGAATTAGTTACGTGTTTACAGGAACGCGCCTGACAGGAAAATGTCCGCGCACATGTTAGGTTAGGTTCCCAACTGAAGGAGAAATTTTGCAAACAAACAAATACAGAACCTTTTGAGCTCTCAATTAAAGGAGATTAGGGCGAATAATCGTGCGCGGTAGATGAGCTACGACAGCGACACCTGCCGTCGTTCGTTTGTGGATTAGGTCAAACTGAAGAAAAAATTCCCCCCGCCATTTTGCAAACAACCATGTAACACTTTGAGTTCTTAATTAAGGAAGATTGGCGAATAATTGTGCGCGCGACACGGTGGGTGAGCTACGACGGCGACATCTGTTGTCGTTCATTTGCGGATTAGGTCAGGCTGAAGAAAAAATTTTTCCACCATTTGGCGAAGCAACAATTTCGTGTCGCTAATTAAGGGAGATTGACGAATCATCATCGTGCGCGCGACGCCCCGATCCTTCGCTCGCCGTTCGCCAATTGGCAGCAAAAATGCAAAGCGAAGTAACGTACTTTTCTCATCTCGCGCTTTTTTTTTTTTTAATTAATGACTCAAACTTTTGCACAGTCGTTTATGCAAAATGGCATGGAAGACTTTTCAATTCAATCTGATTTACTTGCACACGCGATAGTTTCTCCACGTATCCTCAGATACCCTGTGTATCTCCGCAGCATCGAACGTCCTCATAGGGTGAGGGGGAGGGGGAGGGGGAGGAGATTCCCCCTAGAATGATAATAAACGTTCCTATCTATCTGCCTGTCTACCTCTCCCCCAAACTCGTTTCTTTCCGTTTCGCATTATACGACTGCGAACCTTCCCTCCATCCGCTCCGGCGTTTCGCTCGGCCGTTTTAGTCGACGATTCCGGTGTCTCCTCCGTCCTCATTCCTCCTGCGGTCTTTATTGCGCCCGCTCGCGAGCTGCGCGGCGCGGTGCGGCACGGCGTGGCGCGGCGCGGCGCGGCGAGCCGGAGAGCCGGAGAGCGCACACGGAATTCTCCGTTCGCCCGTCTCTCTCCGCGTTGCGGACTCGGCGATGGCGCCGGTGACCGAACAAATATCAAATAAATGAGACGGTTGCGCGAAACCTCGACGTTTTAATTACTGGTGTTTAGTCACGGCACCGAAAGTCAAGAGGCGCGCCCCGGCTCGCCTCGCTCGTGTCGTGCTCTCTTTTCTTCCCCCCCCCCCCTCTCCTCTCCTCTCTCTCTCTCTCTCTCTCCCTCACTCTTTCCCTCTCTGTTTCTCACCTTCCGTCTCGGATATTCAACGCTGTGTCGACTGCGGGCGTTTCGCCGCTCTCTCCTCACCTTTTTCCCCGGATTCCGTCGTAATGCCAGCCTCACCGCGCGCCTCCGCGCTGGTCAGGAGTCGCCGACTTTTGGATGCACGGTGTTTTTATTACACGCACTCGCACACTTCATTATACCCCGTCGCGGAAAACTGGCTCGTCGAAATGCGCAACGCCGCCCGCGCCGCCGCCGCCGCCGCGGCGACGGGCTTTCGTCCTCGAGCTTTCACGGCGCTGCTTACGCGCGCACGTGCGCCTATGAGCGCGTGTATTAACACCGCCATTACACGAAATGCGTGTGTACTCTCTGCCCCGGCTGATGAGTCTGTCGCGAGTCGTGAATTTTTCTGCGCGTCGGACACGTTTGCGCGAGGAGGGCTGTTTGTATGTATATGTGCGTGTCGCCGTTGGATATCAGAAAACTACCAAAGCGGTCGGAATGAGCGGTAATTCCTCGCGTGAACGTTGCTTCGATTGATATCGGTCCGTTCCGCATTTTTTTCAGCTGACCTCGAGTAAAAGCAAAAGGAAAGAGAGACGGATATTTGTTTTTACCTCGCGTTGCGCGTTACCTCTTTTATAAAAACGTTTCGATCTTTAATACGGGAGAAATATCAAAGCGATCGGTTTGCGATTTTTCATAAAATTTTTGCAATTTTTACATCCATGTGGTGCCATGTCCTCAATTTAATTCAAATAAAACTGGAAAGAAAGGAGCGCGTATTATTCTGACCTTTTCCTTTTTAAACTCGTCATCTCGCGCTTTAACACAAGGCTATTATCAAAACAGAAAACGGAGTGACCGCTTTGCAACTTCTCATGAAAATTATTTAAATTTGTAACGGCGCATTTTATATTCTCAATCGACTGGAATAGAACTGGAAAGAAGACATGAGCACATATTTTCCCTTGCGTTATTTTTTCAAAAATCTGCCATTTCGATCGTCCTGCTAGAAATAGGTCGTGTCAATCGTCGGTAATTTTAGTATTAATAACCAGAAAGAAAGGATCGTTCTCCCGATGACGCGGCGAGTATAATGGATTTTTGAAGTTCAGAGAGAGAAATAATTGTGTGAAATTTAATGTTCTCTGTCTTTCCCTCACCTTCTTCTCTTTAAAACATTTTTTAAACATTTTACATTTAATTACATATTACTTTTCATGACGCTTTGATTTAAGGTTTTACTCATTTTCCGAAACTTTATTTTGTGTTTTCATTCTATCGTGTCGCCCCTTTTCGTGATAAATGTTTAGAAATATTACCCCAGCAAGCACAATATTACATGTAACGTGCATGTTAGTTGTAATTTCCCACTCAACAATATAACTGTTATATAACACATGTGTTACATGTAATATTGTGTTTGCTGGGACCTCATCAAAAATTGCGACTTTTTATGCAGTAATCAACAAAACGAGTCATAAAAATTCAGGCTTTTAAGAGAGAAAAGCGTTTCAAGTTTTTGTAGGAGGGAAACTTGAAAACACATTGGTCAACATTTGCCGATGCTTTTCGCTCAAAATCAAATTTATAATTATACTTCGCACTACTCAGGTACACAGCACACACACATAAATTTGCAAATTTCCATGCAAAGCAAAGTTCATTCCCTAACCCTAACTTAGACTTGACCAAACTGTACTAGAGCAAACCTAATCAAACCACACTAAACTTAACGAAACTAACTCTAGGTTAGGAAACGTACGCTTCAAATGCATATTACTAATAAAAATCTTAAGCCCTCTCCCCTAAAACATTTATATATATATATATATTTCTTTTTATAGCTTTTTCCTGATTACTACAGAAAGGACCGCATTCCTTTTTTTGGTGCACAGTAGTATTTCCAAATATTTAGCCTTTGCGTAATATACTATTGAAGCACAATATGTCTCGTGCGATGGAGGATGCATTCGTTTCGTCCCTTTTTTTATGTTTTTGATATGCTTTTTCGGACGATGTTCCCTTTTCCCGCTTTGGAAATATTTTAACAGCAAGGGCATCGTAAACACGCAGCGGTACACAGGACATACAGGATGCGTCAAAAGTCAGGCACTTCTTCGTAGTTGTAAATTTCCCGTGAAATCCGATTCTCTCTCCCTCTCTCTCTCTCTCTCTCTCTCTCTCTCTCTCTCGGCAAAAATTCAGCCCGACAGCGTTTCTTTCCTGTGACTTGTTAATTCTCCCGATCCGCGTCGATTAATTCTATATCGGCTTATCCCTCGAGGAAGCTTTACCAAAGGTATCTCATCCGTCCCACATATTTCATTTTGTGATATCAAACATCCAAATGATTTGTAAGCTCTAGATTACAATTTTTTCCCGGAACCAAGTCCGCAAATTTTCCACCGGACAGCGATGTTTCATCTCGTCGAGCATTGCGTTAAAGTATATTCTTCGGTGAAATAAATCACAAACAAGAGAGAGAGAGAGAGAGAGAGAGAGAGAGAGAGAGAGAGAGAGAGAGGAGAGAGAGTGAGAGAGGAGGGAGGCAAAGCGGCATGATTCTGAAACCTGCTGTACACCGGGCATATATATTCATCTCAACTATCGACATTACGGCGAGAGCTGCGAGCCCGCGCAATTTGCAGCGGCGCACTTTTTACACGGCGTCGCTCAGCGCGGGCGCATCAGTCATCACGGCCTCTCAGCGGCCGGTCGGTGTGATTATGTGACGTTTCGGCATTGATGAACGATATTAACATATTTCAACCCGTTGAATCGAGTTTCGCGCTCGAGTTTCGCGCTCGGCTCGTGCGCGCGCGCGCGCGCGTCCCGGGAAGAATTACGGTGTCATAAGCGCGCGCGATGAGAGGCACGATGAGAGGCGATAATTAAAAAAAGCCGTGCGTTATTCCGATTATACCGCCGCAGCCGCTAACAGAGAGACGAGCAACCACCGTCTGTATAAATCGCCAAGGCGCTCCGGGAATGACGCGTCGCGGTTTGAAAACATTTCACCGCGGCCCCGCATTCTCGCGGTGGGCGACGGTGGCGAAGACGACGACGACGACAACGACGACGACGACGACGACGAAACGAGGGCTCTCTCTCTTTCTTTGTTCTTTTTTTTTTCGCCGACGCAGACGCGGTCTCGGTCGCCGCGATTTATTACGTACACATTTCTTTCGCTCCTCTCTTGTTGTTCTTTCTTCCTGCCCTCGCGCCCTTCCCCCAAAGTCCATCCGCCAGCCGCTCTAGCATCTGAAGACGCGTTCGCGCTCTCTGTAACTTTTCAAATTCCAGTTTCGAAGAAAGCTTCCGATAGACGTCGACAGCTTTGCATACAATATTTCGAGTACGTCTAGACCGCGCGCGAGTAAACTGCGCGAAGTACGAGAGAAACTTCCTCCTTATATACCCCCGAGCTGCCGAGTCGTCATCTGCTGACTTCGATTTGTCGCGGTCGCGAAACAGCACTTAGGAAGCGAAAGAGAGAGAGAGAGAGAGAGAGAGAGAGAAAGAGAGTGAGAGAGAGAGAGAGAGAGAGAGAGTGAGAGGGAAGGAGGGAGGGAAGGAGAGACAGAATGCACTTCCAGTGCGTTCGGCTGTCAGCCCGGAAGATTCGCCCGGAAAATGCAGGGAGAAGAGGTCCCCTCGCGGAAGCGCCCCGAGGGGTGCGAGTTGGGTGGTGAGAGAGGAGCGACGGTAACGTAATCCCGTTGCGTTAATTGCGACGGTAAAAACATAATGGTTCGGCATAATTAGAGAGGTGCCATCGTACAGTTCGCGTTACTGCTCACTCGCTAGCTCGCTCGCTCTCGTCTCACGAACGAGAGTCATTCTCTTCTTTCGCGAATATCGATCCCGGCCACCGGAAGAGAGCGAGAGAGAGAGAGAGAGAGAGGGGGGGAGAGGGGAGTGAGGGAGAGAGAGAATCGGCTCCGCCACCGCCGCCTTTATAAATTCCAGACGAAACGGCGGTTTCGTTACGGGCGACATTACGGCGCAACGGCAACGGGAAAGTTCGCGACCGATGGCGTCGATAAGATCCCGCGCGCGAGACAAAATCCATAATTAAGGCAGACCAGAAGAAGTAGAGAGAAGCTCGCAATTATGCGCCCGGAGAGACACCCATGGACGGACACCTCGCGTCGGAGTTCTGCGCCACGCGTTACTACTCTATTCTCGCTGCGCGCGCGTACGACACACGTATAACACGCTCAATCGAATCATCTATATTGGCTACATCGCGATGGCGGCGGCAGTCAGAGGTATCCTCCGATACCGCCGCCTCCCCTCCTCCCCCTATCCCTCCCCCCCGCGCCGCCGGCGCGACGTTCGCCGATACCTCGCGCGAAATATCCTCCGTCGAATAACTTGGAACAACGTCGCGTTCGTTCTACCTCCCTCCTGCCCTCCCCCTCCCCCTCTGCCTCCGCCCTCCGACGCCTATTCCGGCCGCTCGCCCGTCCCTTGACACTTCATTAACCCGAAATAATTAATTCCTATCTGGGTATACGGGATGTAGCGGCCGTTAAAGTCCGTGACACTCGCAATACGCTCGGTTAATGATATCCATATCGCGCATGCGCGCTGGTGTACGTATCGTAAGCTGACGTGAGACGTACAGCTACTCTCTAAATATTTCACCCTCCCGATCCGTCCGCGCGTGCGCACCGCGGCTGATATCCCGACGCCATTAAAGATGAATCGGCATCATTCGTTATTATTGCGCGCTCGGAGATTCGAGAAAAGGAGGAGAGATTCGGCGGGAGAGTCAGGAGCCGCGCGTTAGGATCTATTTATTATTCGGAGCTCCTCGGGCGCCTGCGACGGATGTATACTTAGCGCCGCGAAACAGGATCCCGCAAGAACGTTAGGCGGGAATGGCGGAGCCCGTAGCAGCTGAGACTTTCGCGCTATCAGCGTATACGGCTAATATCTGCCGATCTCTATTTGCGTCCCGCGTTTAGCGTCAAATGGCTCCAAATATGGCCGCGCACATTTAGCACGACATTTGGAGACCCGATTCGCTCGCTGACAGTCGCTAGGTTGAAAAGGTCATCAGGAGACATTATGTGGCGACCTAAAATATTCACAGGATATATTCGCGAATCTTAAGACATTCTCCTCGACCTGACAGCATACAGTTACACATTATATGTGAAATTTGTCCCCACATGGCCATGTGCAAACATACGTAAGATTTACGGTGTCGCGCAAATGCAATTAAGGCAATCGCGCTTATGTATGTGGCAGTTGGCGATGTGGACGTATAATTGAACGAAAGCGTTTCTTTCTTTTCTCGCTTTTAATAACGTTTTCTTTTTCCAGCATGGAGGTGTACAATTTTTGCTGAATATTTCCGCTCGGAGTCAGTGTGTGTGTGTGTGTGTGTGTGTGTTTATTGTGTATCAATAAATGCACATCTTTTTACAATGTACGCCAATATTTTAGTGATATAGGTTGATACAATGTAAAAGATGTACACATCAATAAATGTATGTCTCTCTTAACAATGTGTGTCAATATTACAGTGGTGTAGCTTAACAATGCATGCCAATAATATAGCGATAATAATATGGATTTGGTTGGGTTATTTTTTACAGAGTAATGCTGCAGGGGAGGTGCTCCGCTCTTCTCCTCTCCACGCACGCACTGTGCCCTGTAAACACAATTCGTTCACGCGATTCGAAAAAATGGAAAATACTCCTGATAACATTCTTTTTACTTACAATATTTAATTGTTGGTAAATTATGTATAAATCATAACCGTCTTCTAAAGCACAGTTGCTTGCCGACGTCAGAATTGTTTTCTCAGGTGGTCCTTCAAAATGGTAAATATTTATTGTAATTTGATAAATAGTTCTAATATACATAATCATATAGAGACGAAAAATTCACATGTGGAACATATATAATTTATATATAATTACACATGATTTTATACAGTTGCTACATATTTTCATACTTTTGGTCGTAAATATAAATAATATTGTCGATTGTTAAGATTCTGTTAATATTTTTATTACTCGTTCATTCCTATTCTTTTCTTTTGTGTTATACTCGCAGCCGCATTTACTGATCCTTTTGCATGTATTATATATTTATTACTATTATTATTATTACACAATATATATTATGTAATAATAATAATAATAATATTCTTTTGAATGCGAATTATACCTGATGATTTTATATAGTTATGATCTTTTCGCCAGGAAGGAAACAAATTATCACATATTTTCATAATTTTGGCCGTAAATATATTTATCGATTAAGATCTCGTTAACATTTTTATTACAAGTTCGTTTCTATTTCTTTTCCTTTGTGTTGCGCACTTGCAGTTACTCCCACATAGAGCCTTTATTTGTATGTATATTAATTTTTATTATTACATAACATATATTGCGTACTTTATTCTTTTAATGCGATTATAATTTGTTTTAGAGAATCTAGCAAATAATTCTCATTCTCTCGTTTCCTCAGGCCTGGCCCACTCCTGGCTACCTGCAGTGTCGACAAATACGGAATTATGTATCCGCATACAGCAGATGCGAAATGCTTGGGCACAGATGTTCGATACTTTTTACGATCTACGATTAATCTCGGACGCAATGTCCGAATAAACACGGCGGCGAAAATCGATGTACGAGAGAGCTCCAAGATTAAGCTTTCCCTCTTTCTCTCGTTTTCCCTCCCCTGCTCTCTCAGCCGTAAGTGAATGTGTTTATATTTTCGGCTTTCTTCGGCGAAAAAGAAAATTGAAATGAAAAACTTTACTTCTTAACATTGATTGGTCGGCTGTGATTTATCGGCACAGCGCGGCGCCCGAAATTGCCGCAAGCCCGAGAAATTTAACGTACTTATTTCGTCCGCTCGAATTGCGAGCAACAGCTATTGGACCCTTAAGAGGAAATGAATCACTAACGACCGTTGCAGCCGATGCTGAAATATTCCGTATCGTCGGTACGATGAAAGTTAAATTATAGTCCCACCGCTCGCGATTCGCTCGAGACTCAATCCGTGCGCGCGGCGTCGCTTGCATTTTTCAGCGGGACGACGTTTCATTCTCGCGACGTTCAGGTTCCGTGCCTCCGCCATTCCGTCCTTGAGGTCTCTCGTAAAATTCATCATTATTTTACGGCCCCGGTGCACGCGAATGTTGCGATATTTCGAGAACTCGCGAAATCTCGCGTTGATTACAATTTAATGACCGGTTGTCACATTTCTTTCGCGGTCGATTTCACATTCTCGCGCCGCGTGGTACCAGCAGACATTTTATTCTTCAAGGTTATGTCCCTCGAGGTCCTAAGTATGTCCTTCGACGATTCGTTGAAACCCCCGACTTTCTCAACTTGTGATATCATGACTTTGGCTGCTTACGCAAATAATTCGTAATTATAACGCAGCAAATAAACGGACACAATATAATCGGATAATTCTAATTATTCTGTACTTAATAAATGTTGTAACATTTATTTTTCCTAATGTATATTAACTAATCATATTAAGAAAATTGACATTGTGGGAAAACGTCAACGATATAAATCGCTAATTTTCAGTTTCCATTCCGGTCAACGCGCGCACGCTTCGGGCCCGAGTACCTTCAACAATTGATTTATTTAAATCTAAATTCAAATAAGGTGTGCATAAAAAGGACGAACATCACTTGAACAGTGTCGAGATTTTTTCCACCTGCCAAGATATCTCGAAGCTAGCCTATGTGAAAATCTAAACCTTCTCTTGCGCCGCTCTCCGAATCATTCAGGTTATAAACCAAATGTTCGTTTGTGTGTGTGAACCGATACCTATTAAAATATATATCGCGTTACGCAGCGATTAACATCGCATCGGCACGAACCGATATTCAATTCAATCTACAAATCACCAACCACGCCACATTTCATAAGTTATTAACCATACAACTCTGATCGGCTATCGACTATCGTTCCTCTCACAGGCTGCTTTCCCTCGCGCAGAACACGCGATACTGCCGTCTAGATATGCCGATTCTAAATCGATTTAATCGAAGATCGATTAATCGGAGCCTAAAAGATCGATTTTCTGGAACTGAATCAATTCAAGGATCGATCTGTACATTCTGAAAATCGCCAACACGATTTTTTCAATTTCTACTTGTAATATAGTTTGTTTTTTAATTTTTTTTAGTTATATTTATAATTTATAATTTTTTTTAGTAATATTTGAACTCACTTAATGGCTGCACGATGCACATTACGTTGCCTTTAGGCCGATGTCCCATGGGCGAAAATTTTCAGCGGAACGGAACGCGTGAACCAATCACAGCCACTCCATATAATAGTATATATTATATACATATGTATATGCATATAATAGTAAACGTGATTTCTTATTTAATAACGTTTAAAAACCCTTGATTAATATTTAATCAAACTAATTAAATCCTTAGCATAAAGATTTAAAGATCCTTTTCTATCTTGTTGTGGCCACACACAACACAACCAAAGGAGTACCATCCGTTTAATTTCTTCAACTCATATTAAACTTTATATGAATTACACGAAGTCTACTTTAGAGTGTAGAAACTTGACAGATAGTATACTTCAATGAGTGGTTCACTTTACATGCATACCGATTCAAATCGATTTTCTGAAATCGATAAAACGACAAACCGATGTTTTTTAAGATCGATGTTTTTTTAAGACCGATGTTTTAAAGATCGACCTTTTTCTCCGTGATTCGAATCGATCTTTAAATCGATCTGTTTGAAAAGAAAAAATCGGCATCCCTAACTGCCGTCTATCCGGCATCCAGAGAGACTCCACAAGAGAGCCGCGTGCTTTCCTCTCCTCGGCAGCCTCATGGCACAAAAATCCGCTACGATCTGCTCGGGGACGCGCTGCGTTCTCGCGCTCTCCGCCGCGCCGCCGGCCCCCGGTGGGGTATTATTCAATTTCACGACGCGGCGTCTCAAACCCGATAGACAGCTCGTTGCCGAAACAAGCGCTCCCGCCGTCCATCTGCTCGGCGATCTGCGCTTGCTTCGACAAGCGGCGGCGGCGCTTCTCGAAACGCGGCACTTCCTCATCTCCGGTGCGGTCGTCGACGCCACGGACGCGTCCGTGAATCGGTCCGGCGCAATATAGGAAGCTACTTAACCCCCCACCACCCCACCGCCAACACCACCACCATCACCGCCGCCGCCGCCACCACCATTTCGCGAGCGAGCGTTCATTATCCGACCGCATAATGATACGGCACTTACGCGCGCGTACGCGACGGCGCAGCTTGCGACCGCGCTCCGGCCGTTTCAATGGACGGGAATCGGCCGAATCGCGGCGACAACGAGAGAAGAGGGTTCCGAGGATTCAGGAGGGCGCGCAAACGGGGACGCGTAACCCTTTTGTCCTGCGACGTCTTTGCGACCGGCGACATGTCAAACGATCTCAGCTCGCTCTTCATTCTCAGAATATAAACAAAGAGCCGGCTACGCGCTGAAGAAAGCAAGAGAGAGAGAGAGAGAGAGGGAGGGAGGGAGGAGGGGGCGAAGAGACGCAGAAGCAAGCATAATGTCCCTCCTGATCTCTACACCGTTCCCCGGATACCCCCAACCCCCGCTGCGTCATCCTTGCGTATTTTCGCCGCGATTTCCTTATTCTACACGATCCGCCGCTGCGTATCAAGCATTCCGCCCCCTTCCTCTTCTTCTCCCTCCTCCTCTCTCCAGTCCACTGCGCCCGCTGTCGGAATGTCGCTTTTCCTCTCACGCTCCCGCACTTTCCACCTTTATGTCCTTCCTCGTTCGTTCGCTCGCCCGCCTGCGTCCACGTCCGACACCCTCCCCCCTTTACCGCGCTTCGCCTTTCGCTTCGCCGCGTACTCCTTCTCTCCCTCCCTCCCTCCCTCCCTCCCTCCCTCCCTCTCTCTCTCTCTCTCTCTCTCTCTCTGTTTCACTCGCTCTTTGGGCAGCTTCTTTGCATTGTCAGAGAACGAGAGCCTTCGGCGAGATCTTAATTCCTCTTTGCCAGTTCCATTCCCGGACTTTTCGAGCGTGAAATCGCGCACCCGCGCCCACGCCGCGTTTCTCATCGAGAGCCCGCGACAATTCGTAAGAATAAGACCGTGTCCCATTATCGGATCAAGATATTATCATAATTGCCCGGGGCTCTGGTCGCTTTCAGGGCAGCGTCTCCGTAAAGGACTGCCGGGGTTTAAAATTAAAGCAAATACGAAATTAAGATCGCGAGACTAACGATCGCCCGCTTCGCGCGCTCTGTTGCGATCGTTCGAGTTGCGGAAAAGAAATACACGGGACGTATCTTATAAACGGAACTTCACCTCGTGCCGGGAACTCGAAGATTCCTTTCGCGGCTGAGCGCGTGATTATATTTAAGAATGGAGTAGAATGGAATATAGAGTACAATATGATAAAGAATAGAATATTCTTGGAATAACGAAGGAGAACTTTTCGTTGATTTTCAACACGGGACATCGCCATTGTTTGGTAAATTAATATCGCGCATCTACATGTACCGTGAACAATTTTATTTACTTAATTAATTAATTTGTTTATATTCAATAATTTTCTCCAATGAAGAAACTACATATAAAAATCAAAGGTTCGGTAATTATGTATTTTGGGGTGTGTCGCTGTAATAATAGAAACATCTTAGAATTGTCATTTAGATTAAAGTAAACAATTTCTCTAAAAAAATAGTTTCTTCACACATGTTTTTCTTTTTTTTTTTTTTTATTAATAGCATACATTGCACGTAAATATATGCTATACTTATTTTACTTATATTTTAATATATTTCAGTACACATTTTTTAACTTACAACTTATAAGTCACAAATGATAAAACTTACAAATTTTTAAAATCGGTTCCTTTAAATTTTCAACCTACAAATAAATTATAATCTGTAACTTTCCTTGACTTGCGCATCAATCTTTTATCCAATGAGATGCAAAACTGATATTTTTCTGAAAATAATTCCGAGAATCAGATAAATGTCATCGTACGTCTGTGTGTGTGTGTGTATATTTGTATATTTGTATGTATATACAGGGTGTTCGATTTAATCTGTCCAGGCTGATATTTCGTGAACTAGCAAAGCTAGAAGAAAAATCAAAAAAGGTTCTTCAATGGCTTTACTTCGAGATGATTTTCCGCGCGATGGAACCGTACCTTTCCGTACCGGACTTCAAGGGGGGAGGGGCGCGCAAATTTTTTAAACAGAAACCCTCTACGAAAATAACACCAGTTGATGGGGCTCGAAAAGGCGAATCTAACGACTTATATTTTTATATGCTTATTGTGAAAATTACGGCCGCTATGACTTTTTGAAAATAACCCACGAAGGGTGCTGTTCCAATAATTTATTAAAATTGTTTAAAGTGTAATGATGCCTGGAAGAGTCACGAGGAGGTATTAGGATTCGTCGTCTCGAGTCCTATTGATTAATGTTATTTTCGTAGAGGGTTTCCATTTAAAAAATTTGAGCGCCCTTCCCCCCCCTTCGAAGTCCGGTACGGAAAGGTACGGTCCCACCGCGTGGAAAATCATCTCGAAGTAAAGCCATTGAAGAACCTTCTCTGAATTTTCTTCTAGCTTTGCTAGTTCACGAAATATCGGCCTGGACAGATCAAATCGAACACCCTGTATAAATAAGATCTCTAGAAACCAAAGTTCATATTAAGAACAACATATAATTTATTCCATCCTGTTCCCACAAGAATTGTTATACTTATCGTCAGACACTCAGCATAGACTTTTTTTGTATAAAATTAATATAAGAACTGTTGACGCCTCTTTTGCCCCGATCAGTTTAATAATATTAAAAACAATGTACAGGGTGTCTGGAATCTTTTAAGAACGAAAAGTTGCGAAGATTCATCAGATCATACTGAGAAGAAAAGTCAAATACCATTTTGCAAAAATCACGATAGTTATTAAGTTATTAATGATTGAAAATGATCGCATCTCAGACCACAAAAGCTTTTTAAATTGATAAAAGCTTTTTAAATTGATCAATGAACTTGAAAATTTGCGTACTTATTTGCACAATGGTAAAGGACTTTTTTGTTCGGAATGACTTAGTCTACAATTATATAGCTATTGCGCCTAGCGACAGGTTTAAGATTCAAGGTTCAAGGTTCAATATACTCATATCTATCGTTAGACACAATAGCCGTCATATAATTGTAGATTAGATCATTTCGAACAAAAAAGTCCCTTATCATTTTGCAAATAAGTACACAATTTTCAAGTTATCAATTAAAAACATTTCTAGATAACTATTGCGATTTTTGTAAAGTAGCACTTGACTTTTCCTCTATTTGATCTGATTAATCTTCACAATTTTCGTTTCCAAAAGATCCCGGACACCCTGTATAATAGAGTAAACGAAAGTTGAAAATTTCGGACGCCTGATTTTAGAATGTAGCAACGCTCGTCTGCAAATAAGACTCATCAACCGAAGGACCGCTCATTGCTCGCAAAGTTATTCTACCCCCCCCCCTTCTGTCCTCTAGTTGTCGATTGGCAATGACGATTGGGATGCTATCTAAATAGCGCCATCGATTATACGCGCGATCATATCTAATTTTCATTTCTTAACAAAAATGTATATATACCTAGTTTTATAGAACTCAAATATATGTCAAACTTGTACAGCTCTAAACTTATATAATTATTTGTAAAAATAAAAGAGGACTCTTTTATTTGGTATAACCCAATCTATCAATCACACACACGAACATTGTTGTACTTATCGTCCGATATTCAGAAAAAGCATAGGCTTTTTTCACATAAAATCAATATAAAATATCAATATAAAATAATCAGTTCAATAATGTTAATACCCGACCCTTGTAATAGTAAAACATTGATGCATGTGTAACAATCTTCTAAATCCCAGCAACAACTCCCCGATCGCTCCGATCAAGTTCCACGGAATATTTACGCGGAAAGTGAAGTTGAGACTCCGACAGGGTCGTGCTCACTGAATTTTCGCAAAAATGAGGTGCTCATAGTACTCCTAGATTTTAGCTTCGTATATAAGAGCCTTAGTTTAAGAAGATTTCAGAGAGAGAGAGAGAGAGAGAGAGAGAGAGAGAGAGAGAGAGAGAGAAAGAGAGAGGGGGGCAAGGTAACAGGGCGTAGGGAGAGAAAGGGAGCGAGAGGGAGCGAGAAGGGGGACAGTAAGTAATAAAGATAACAGGTTTCTTGCGGTGCCATCGAGGAACATCGAATGAAATACGGCGGCCGGCGAAGCTAGCTAGCTAGCTAGCCAGCTAGCTGGTACAGTCGGAAGTCTAAAACATTTTTGCGGTGGCGTAGGGGAACCAAGTCTCGCCCGCTCCCTGCTCCTTCGTCCTCGTTCCATCTCCTCTCGTGCGCTTCGCCCCGTCCAGTAACCCCCCCCCCCCACTGGTGCGTTCTCCTGCGGATATCCACGACTCTTGGCTCGGGATGAGGGAATTGCTAGCACGAACGTGCAGGAAGTTTAGCGTGATCTATTGGCTGAGTTTTCGTGGCGCGGAAGCGCCGTCGGAATTTAACGAGCCACTCAGAATGAATATTTTGTTCTCGCGGACACGGTGTAATGCATGGGCGCCCGGGGTGGCGGCGGGGATGGCGGCTCCCCATCTCGCCTCGCCGCCAGCAGGTAACGAAATTGATGTCGATGACCGTCGCGGCCGACGATGGCGTGGGCGCCGTGAATGTATGAATAATCGAAGGGCGACTGACAAATCGCGGGGCTCGCGACGAGTCGCTTCGCTAAGATCTCGCCGAGGCGCAACGTCCTTCGCGCTCGCCTCGCACCTGGCCACTGCGACATTACCTCTCCCCTCCCTTGCTTCACCTGCTCCTTCCCCTTCCCGCTGGTGCCGCGTTTGCATTATACCGGCGATCGTGCGCGAACTCACACGCACACACACACACACGTGCAACGCGCAGGATTATCGCGCGCATCAAATTGAATTCTCATATCTCTCGCGGGGTTGCCGCGCGAGAGCGAAACCCTTTACGCGTAATATCCGGCGCGATTACGAGCGGAGACGGCGGCGGCGGCGGTGGTGGCGGAATTGAGACACGTCTTAATTTGCACCCCGTGTCGCGAAGCTGTCGGATCGTGGCGCGGTGCAGCGCGGCGGCGTGGACTCGTACAGAGGACTTCATTAATGCGCTCCCATTCCCGCTATATATAGCATCGAAAATTCCCAACCAGGCGCGCGTTCGTGCTTCATGATTGCTCGGTGAATCGGCGACACGGTGCTTCAAAACTGCTGATCCTCGTCGCCGTGTGCCGTGCGTCAGCTTGACAGCTTTACGTTTGACTTGTACGGCGTGGAAGAGGTAAACGGTGTCGATAAGTTGCTTCGTACGTCTACTGCATATTTTTAAGCCCCCTGTGGTCTAGCTCGAGTCTGACTCTGCGAACCGTGCCCGGAGGATTAACACAAATCAGACTCAGCCTGACGTTTCCTTTCCTTCATAACTCAATAATCAGACATCGTGTCAACGAAAACGAAAAATTGAATCTAAGAAATTCGAGCTAAGAAACTGTACTTTTCTTAGCAATTAATCATACTAATGGTAAAAACTGAACCTTTCGCAAAGTTGCGCTTATCTAAACATCGTGAGAGAGGAATAGTTTCTTGAAACCCATGAAAAATGCAAACAACAACCGCTAATTGCAGAGGTACATTAAGCAGGACCGATGATTTGAGGGACTTTTTTCTAAAATTGCAATGATTTTATGAAATTTAGCTCAAGCACAAGAAGAGGAAGTAATACTTACGGGCTTAATCCGTCGGACGTTCGGAAGCATGTAAGGATAAATTTACGGTAAAGTAAGGTTAACGTAAAGCTAACGTGTGTGGTAAAGGTAGGTTAAGATGTAAGTAACGACAGGTTAATATCCCACATACTCGCGACTTCACTTTAAAGTTTAATTTTGTATTAACCTGTCGCCATTTGCCTCTTAGGCTTCTCTACTTTCTGTTAAAATATTAGGTCTAATGGTTAATTCCTTTTGAATTTCGACAATTTTCAATCTTTACTTAAAAGTCAATAGAACAAGATTGATCGATGAAATATTCTCCGTTGTTACCGATGACCTCACGCCATTCATTGGGCAGTTGCCGAGTTCTATCACGATAGAAACTTGATGGCTTTTGGGGCTATTGAGTCATCGATGAAATTTCGTACGTCGTCAACTGTCGAAGAATGTGGATCCGGCAGTGCGTGTTGCATCGACCGAAACAGGTGAAAATCTAATGGAGCCAAGTCTGAAGAATATGTCGCGTGTGGAAGAACTTCCCAGCTCAAGATGGTTTCCTTTGTGACTTCTACTGCATGCGATTTAGTATTGTCGCGCAGCAGGATAACTTTACTCTGCCTTGTCCAATAAATGACTTTTTTTCTCAGTTGCATCGCTCAAATGTATCAATTGCTCTTGGTAGATCTCTGCTTTAATAGTTTCATCCGGTTTCGAGAGCTCATAGTACAGCACACTTTTCTGGTCTCATCATGTACCGAGAAGAACTTTTTTCCGAAACATTTGACTTTTGCTGTCGACGTTGTCGGTTGATCAGGATCTACACATGATTTTTTGCATTTAGGATTTTCATACATAATCCATTTTTCGTCACCAATTACGACTTTGTGCACAGGATTTTTTTTTCTTGTCTGGCGAGCAAGGTAACGCACGAGGTGAATCGGTGATATGGAACCCACTTCCCTTCTATCTGTATCTTTCCCATACGATGTAAGCGATTGCAAATAGCTTCCTGGCTTACTCCCAGCTTTTCCGCAAGTTCTTGTTGTGTTTGTGTCGTATTTTCATTCGGTAGATTTTGCAACTCCTCGTCTTCAAATTCTTTTTGGCTGACCGGGACGTGGTTAGTCGTGAATATCAAAATCACCACTTCGAAAACGTTTAAATCAGTTTCAGCATGCGCGATCACAGCATTTTCACCATGAGCAGCGCAAATCATTTTGGCTGCTTTAGAAGCGTTTTGTTTAAATGAAATTCAAAATGCATCGCGTATCGAATATGCTCTTTGTCGATAGCCATCGTGAACGCTAATGATTATTTGAGGTTATATGCATCAAATGCCAAACTATGTGTCATTTCGACAAGTTAAATGTCAATTTAACTTTAAATCCGTAAGAGAGCGGGGGAATATTTCAGTTTCAAACTGAAATTCGCTCTGAGCTGTGTAAATTTCAGCGGAAAGAACTAACTACTAGACTTAATATTAAAGTTATGTACAATCCGTATTGCGAATCGTCCACGCAACGGTGGAGATACGCGAGACCCCACTAATGCAGAAGACCCGTTCCCTAGGCATAGTGACATCGAAAATTTACAACCGAGCGCACCTCTGTCTGAATATTCGTGCGTCATGACTGTTAACTATCCGGTGAATCGGAAATGGTGTTCCAAAGCAGAGCCGACTTGCCGCCATTTGTCAGCTTATCTGACGGTGTTTTACGTTGAATCCGTACGGGGCGAAAGATGCACGTAGTGTTGATACGATTACTCGGAATGTCCATTAGCCATTTGCAACGATAGTAGAAAGTAACACTTGCAATTTCTCGAATGTCCCGAAGTCATTACAGTAAGAAGACGTTTAACGTAAGTGAGCAAGCTCGTTTGCTGTTACCTCTCAATCTTTTCAACTTTTACGTATTCTTGTTGCTCGCTTTTATAACATCTCACTTTGTCATGGTGGCTTTTCGGCATGAGAGAAAGAGAGAGAGAGAGAGGGAGAGAGAGAGAGAGAGAGAGAGAGAGAGAGAGAGAGAGAGAGAGAGTTTGACCAGAAGCGTTACTCTCTCAATCGCACAAAATAGAACGGCAACTCTTTTGTTCACGGTAGTATACCAAGTTCAAACATGCCTCGTCATTCTCTGGATCGAGAATTGTTAAACCTTGTTGACCACGCATTTGTTTCTCAGTGACCATGTGTCATGACTGTTGAAGCGTCCGAAGAGGCGTTTGCGGTGTTCCCGAGCAGCTGCGACATTTTGACAATTTGACACTTCGCCCTCATCAGCAGGGAGAGTCGCATCCGTTCGCATGTTGCACGCAATTAACGGAGAAATAACACGATTTTATCCAAACTAACCTCTCTGTGTGAAAAAAAAAATCTTAAGCGGTCAGCTGACGTTGGATTAAATCGTATCGCTTTCCGGTTAATCAGGAGCGGATGTGTAACAATCCTTACCGATGCCGACGAGACGTCAAGCTGCCAAAATGTCACGGCTACTTAAAAACCGTCGTGAAGCGTCGCGAATGAGATCAACAATCGCAACATACACCCGTCTAGAAGCGGACACGCCCGGTCGAGAGTTTTCAGTCCCTCCCTCGATATCCAGAGGGACAGCCGAGCGTATCCGAATGCCGGTGTACAGCTTGCGATGGCGGGGTCGCAATTGCGGATTAATCGCGACTCGACCCCTTACTCGGCCGCAGTCACCGAGGACAACAAGGCCGGCTGAAATTCGACCGAGCGATTTTAATTATTTACCTTTGGTCGCCCCGTGTAAATGGCGGCCGTCTGCTCGTCGTCTCGTTCTCAGCGACGCGACGCGACGCGACGCGGCGCGAGACTGCGGAGCCGTGGATCTTTGTTTAATGAATTACCCTTCTCGACGTGGCATTAGATTAAATCCGAAGCAAGTCGATGGACGTCGGGGTGGCCGGGGCTAAATTGATACAAACGACACGCTGCCCACGCTCTCTTTCACCCCGTCTTCCAGCGGCTTCCTCCTCTTTTAGCCTCTCTCACGCCACCCCCTGTCCCTGCCGGGGCTTCGCAGCCCCGCTCCGCGCTTCACGTTGCCCGACCGCCTCCGGCTTACCGTGATTGGAGAAAAGCGAAGGTGTTCGGAGTTATTTCACCGTCGTATCTCGCCGATCAAAATGCTGAGAGGTGCGGGAATTAATCTCGAAAGTACCTCCGTTCCGTCAAACGTCAGTCCCGACGCGTTCCCCTCCTCTCTCTCTCTTTCTCTCTTTCCCTTTGCCCTTCTGCCCTTTCCGCCTCTCTCCATCTCGGATAAGTATGCGTCTTGCAAATTGAAATTGAAGATCGGCAGGTGTGCCCAAGCCCTCGCCCTTTTTTCTCCCGGGACCGTTTAAATAAGGCGCGATAAAAACGGGATACGCCGTCGAACTCGACGGGAAACTGTAATGCTGTAACGGACGTGACGCGCCGGCGAATTTGTCAGTCGTGGATTACGTTAGGATATCGTTAAATCCGCGTTCGTCTATCGATCGCGCACGCTCTCTCTCTCTCTCTCTCTCTCTCTCTCTCTCTCTCTCTCCCGTGCACGGCCGCGGTGGATTCGCGCCGCGCTCGTCCCCCTCGCCTATTATTTTCCGGCTCACATGCGCGACGCTCGAGTGGCACGCGCGCGCGCGCGCGCGCACGCTCGCGGTTCCGGTCCCTGCCAAATTGTAAACTTATGTTGCCTGCGATACAACTGATCCGCGGGCTATTGTCTCGACGGGGGGAACGCTGTCAAACTGGTATTTTTCGTTCCCGTTTGCACAAGAGAGCGGCCGGCCTTCAGGTGGACAAGGAACACGATCGGCTATCAGAACTTCCGAAGGCCGCGCCTTCTCTTTTTCCGACGCGGTGCGCGCGCGTTGTGTTTGATTAGAATTTATCCGAACCTTCCGGGGACGCGGGACAAATACGAGAGTTCCCGAGGTTCTTTCTTTCTTTTCTTTCCGTACGCGAGCGAACGGTAGGTGAGTTTCATGGGATCGATTTATCACGCGCCGCCGCATCCGGGAGTCTATCGAAGCGGCGGCGGCGGCGGTGGGAAAACTCGCGTGAACCCGGCTTTTTTCGCCGATTCAAAATACCTAATATAAAGTTCCCGCGATTTACGCCGGCCGACTTGTTTTTCAACGCTGTTTATCGCGGCTGAGAACTCCCAGGCGAATGACGCGCATTTCACCCCGCCGTATCGCTCGTTCTCTCTTTCCTTTCTTCTTCTTTTATTTTCTCTCTCTCTCTCTCTCTCTCTCTCTCTCTCCCTCTCTCTCCCTCTCTCTCCCTCTCTCTCCCTCTCTCTCTCGTCGCACCCCCGCCCTGCGATTGACCGGCGGACGGACTCGCGGCACCATAGTTGCATCGACGTTGGTACTTATTTATTCGCTTCGCGGCTCACTGACTCTCGCCTATATTTTGCCGCGGCAGTCGGTAAATTAATTTTAGACAGCGGGGCCAACAAATTTCTTCCGACGGCCAATGAGATGCGGCGAGTTGCGTTGCGCGAAGGGGCGAAGAAGCTGGGGGTGGGTTGAAGAGGGCAAAGTGAGGAAACGAGAGGAGGGAAGAAAGAGACAGAGAAAGGGAGGGAGGGAGAGACAGACAGAGAGAGAGAGAGAGAGAGAGAGAGAGAGAGAGAGAGAGAGAGAGAGAGAGAGAGAGAGAAATATAGCGATAGGCAGATGGCGGAAAGAGGAAGAAGGGGAGAGGGGGGAAGTCGCGGTAGAGGGACAGAGAGAGTGAGCCCGGCGGGGGCCACCTAAGAGATTATCCTAAGAAAACTTTCACGGGAGTTCCTCTCGTATCCGGCGTTACCCGGGGTTAAACAATCTACAAAATTGAAATAATATGCAGATGTAATTTCGAGTAACTTTATATTGCCGGCCGTGCTGCCCCGGGTCATACCCTTTTCGAGAGTATCCCCTGGGCGGCGCAACTTCGGCGACGATACTCGCTTTCCCCCTCCCCCTCCCGCCGCTCCGCGGCTCGCTCGCGACGACCGGCGAATGCGCCCGGCGGCGCGCTCCCCCTCCCGCCCCCGCCTTCGGTCGGGGACAAATATTTTTTCAGCGCCAGACTACGGTTATTATGTCCCGTCTTCTGGCGAATTAAATTCGTTTCCTTCCGATTGAGACGCCTTCGCGGGTAAACAGGTTTACTCACTCTCGCTCGCTCACCCTCTCTTTCTCATACACACACACACACACAGACACACCTTCTCTGTTAATGTGTGCGTTGGACTCATTTTCCGACCAAGGATGGATTCTCGCATCACACCATATTGCGAGAAACTGAAATGGCTGGAGATTGAGGCAAGAAGGGGCCACTTTGTCGGATGTCAAACACATGTCACACACGATGTGTGACACATGTACAACACATTGTTACTACTGGAGTTCCTCACAAGGCTAGGAATGCGAAATTTCCTTCGGAAACTGCATTCGAGAGAAGCACCGGAGCACCTGATGACAGGCCCCGATTGTCTACGTCTAGAACTGAATTTGATAAATGTTTTCTTCACCTATTTCGCTGCGTCATTATGGGATGGTTTTTCTTCTCCGATCGGAAGATCTACTGGAGAATTTAAGACTCTTTTTTCATCCTGTTCTTCTTAAACACTCTGGTGACGTTCGCGGGATTCTTTTCAGTCTGATTTGGATCTCCCTCTCTCTCTTTCTCTCTCTCTCTCTCTCTCTCTCTCTCTCTCTCTCTCTCTCTCTCTCTCTCTCTCTCTTTTCTGCTATTCCATTATTTATATTTATACAGGGTGTCCGGAATCTTTTGGAAACGAAAAATTGTGAAAATGAATCAGATGAAACTGAGAAGAAAAGTCAAGTATCATTTTGCAAAAGTCGCAATAGTTATTAATGATTGGAAATGATCACATCTCGTTTGATTGACAATTTGAAAATTTGTGTACTTATTTGCAGAATGGTAAAGGAGCTTTTCAGACTGATCTAATCTACAATTATATGCCAGCTATTGTGCCCAGCGACAGGTTCAAGATTCAGAGTTCCAAGTTCAGTATATACTTATATCTACCATTTTGCAAATTTTCAAATTATCAATTAAAAGAGCCTCTCTTTGGGGGACATACTCTGGATATTTTTAGTCGGCATATAATTGTAGATTTTTGCAAATGTACCATTTTGCGATGTTTGCACCATGATTTTTCTTCTCAGGTTGATCTGATTAATTCACGATGATCCCGGACACCCTATATATGCTGGGGAACACACTTAACTCTGGATATTTTTAGCCGTCATATAAGTATAAATTACGTCATTCCGAACAAAAAAGCCCTTTACTATTTTGCAAATAAATACGCGAATTTTTAAATTATCAATTAGAAGAGCCTCTACATGTGGTCAGTTTCAATCATTAATAACTTAATGACTATTGCAAGCTTTACAGAATGGTACGTAACTTTGCTTCTTAGTTTGATCTGATTAATCTTCACAAGTTTTCGTCTCCGAGAGATTCCGGACACCCTGTGTAAACATCAAATGCGTGTGAATTTACGATATGAGAAACTGATTGTATCGCTTCTTGCCACTCAACAGATAAAATTTTGTGTTTTGTTTTAATTTTTGGACGCTTGAGAGAAAGGATATATCCCAAAGTGCATAATAAATAACGCTCTCTTTCTCTCTCTTTTTCTTCTTGCCCTGGTCGGCTAGTCGGGCGTGGCCGTGAGAGAACGCAAAGACGATACCGAAGAAGACGAGAAGAATCGAAACTGAAATTGTAATCAGTCACTCGGAGAATCGAAGAAATTACGTAACGCGCAAAAATTCGCGACAGAATAAAAGTGACCGGGAGCGTCCTGACGATTGTCTCTCTCATTTCGTAACACTGCTCGCGCGTTATTGCCCCGATCCCAACACCTTATTTGTTAAGCTCCTCTTATCATCAACCTGTTAAGATACGTAAACTTGATGGGGAAATCAACTCTTCGCGTACGCAACAACTCACGCGAGGGAAAATGCGTTGCGTGTTGCGGCTGAGGAAACTTCCTCGCAACTTTCTTGTAAAATTCGCGAATCTGACTAGCGGGAGTGCTCTGAATCTCGGCCGAGTCTGAGAGCATGCACCAATCGGCTTCACGAATTTTCGCAACAGTCGCGTGGCAACTTTCTCCGCCGAGCGCAGCTAAAGTTCGCCCTCTTGATGTGCAAACTGTCGAAATCTCGGCGATAACCGCCAGTCGAAGTGAGCAACGAGTCGTATCGAGACCGAGACAGTTTCCGAGACAGCCAATCAGCGTCGCGGGAAAGAGGTAACGATGGAGCTTATACATGTCTCCTTCACGAGGAGGGGCTACGGATATCCGGCCGGTATTGAAGACACCTTTAATTGGCGAATTCGATTCGTCGACACGTCGACGCTCGTTATTTTCGCGTATTAGCAAGCTCCCGGCTTTCGTCCGTGAGTGCTTTGGCGACGCACGCGAGTATGAAATTATTCGAATTGTTTGAGGTCCAAAATGCTGGTACCGCAAAACCGTGAAAACAACGGCGCAAAAACAGCGCGTGTAACGTTTCGCAGGGCGCGCGCGGCGCCGCTGCGCTGTCTAAACCGGTATTTTTCAACCGAGGTTCCGCTGTTCCGCGCACGGTGACGCTCTAACAAAATTGCCAGCGAGACGTGAATATTTTTCCTTTAACTTCCGCGTCGCAAAAGAGCGCATTCCGCGATTGTATTATTTCCAAATTAATCGCACACACGCGAGCCACCGTAAATCCGAGGTAAACATGAGCGCGGTTGCCAGAAGTCAACGGAAAACTGCACGACAGATGAACGCGGCGGGAGCCGTCAAGGGACCCGCGCAAACGGCAGCGAAAACAGACGAGCAAAAGATCGCTCGGACGTAAAAACGAGATAAACATCGAAATGGTATTCCGCGACAAAACAATCGTCGCGCGTGCCTCGCTAAGTCCGCTGTCGACGAGAAGAGCCAAACAGAGCCGTTCGAGCAAGACTCGAAGTCGCCGACTGGCGCGCGACTTGTTTTCGAAATAACCGCGTCCAGCGCGCTCGCCAGATTTTCCATAGATCTGTCGGGACGCCGTCGAGGGGCGGGGGGGGGGGGGCGGCAGGGCGTCCGGTGCGCGACTCGCCGCTATCGACCCATCGATTGGCTGACCCGTGTGAATTTCAGATCGCCTCTTCTACTGTCAGCGTTCATTGTCGCCCGTAAATCTGGGTCGCTTCTTCTTCGCAGCGCCGACGTCCGCAGCCGGAGCGAACGAGCGACATAGAGAGAGAGAGAGAGAGAGAGAGAGAGAGAGAGAGTGAGAGGGGGAAAGGGGGAGGGGGAAAGGAATTATCGCGGCTTACCGACGACCGTGGCTGACTGAATTTCTTACCTTTCCCGGGCGAGAATTCCAGCGCGCCGCGCGACGACGATCGTTAGCCGCGAAAGTCGTACTTGTCGCCGCGGCTCTCGCGCAAAGCGCATCCCCCCTCCCCCTCCCTGCTCCTCCGCTCGCCCTCTCCGTCGCTCTCTCGATACGAAACCTCTATGAAATCTGCCGCGCGCGCATATAGACGAATTCGCGCGTAATAACGGATCCCGCGGGGGGGAGAGGGGGGGGAGGGGTGCGTGCGGGTGTGCGCGTGTGTCCGTTGCCGAAAATGTCCGGTATGCGGCGCCGTATATCGTGGCCACGGTCTACCGCGGCTCCCGAAATGCCACGAATACTCGGCCGCGTGGCGTAGGTGCTCGGACCGCGAGTAAGAAGAAGTAATATCGATCCGGCATCATCCATCATGGCTCACTCTATTAAACCACCGTACCCTATTTTCCCTCTGACCCCCTTTTCGCAATCACTTTACTCGTACCATGCCCTCCTCTCACCCTTTTCTCCGTCTCTCTCTCTCTCTCTCTCTCTCTCTCTCACTCTCTCTCTCTCCCCCCTCTCTCTCCCTCTCTCTTTCATACACACACAAACTCCCTCCTCTCTTTCTCCCCGACATCCCTCTGTTTCACCCACGTGGCCTCGGAGCGCGGAGCGTTTCCCCTTCGATTTCGGCTCCACTTCTTCTACCCTGTCGTCATCGCTGCATTCTCTCGCTCGCTTCCACCCGATGTCGGTTTCTTCCGCCGCTCCGGCGCTCTTTATCTCTCGGCCGACATCACGCGAGTCTCTCTCTCTCTCTCTCTCTCTCTCTCTCTCTCTCTTTCTCCCCTGCTCGTCAAGCGCGATCCGCCTTCTGCCCGCGCCGCCGCCGACGCGGCCCGATTCGCTCGGCTCCGAGGTTTTCGTCAGCAACGCCCAACCAAGACAGCTCTGACGGATGTGAGACGGGCGCCCCGCCGGAGAGTTTACACCCGGGCTAATTACGATCCTCTCTCCCGAAGGGTATACGAGGAAAGGGCGTCGTGTTGCCTGCCTGTAGCCGCCGGTTTCACGACAGAGACGAGGCCCGGCGGGCGGACGCCGCGCCGCGCCGCTCCGGCACGCCGAGTGGCTCGTTCGCGTGCTAGCGCGGAAATAAGATTTCGACGTAACGCGATTTACGCCGGCTTATGAATTTTCGCATGCTGCGACGACGTAAAGGCTGCATTAGATGCGTGTGCGCGCGCGCGCGCGCGCGTACGTGCGCACGTCGCTGACCCCTTTGCCGTCGCGGGCAATTGCAGCCGGGCTTTCCTTTCAAGCGCGACTTGAGCGCATAGATTATGCCGACGAGAGCTGCCGGGGTTACGTGTTAAAGTCAATCCTAAATTTCAAGTGGCTCTGAGTCTCCCGTGAGACCGGAGGCCTTGCCCCCTCCCCCCTTCCCCGCTTCATCCACCGCTTTTGGCCACGTCGTTTACACGTAGCCGTGTAAATTCGAGGACCGACGACGTGGTATACACCCGTGGACAACGACTTGTCCTTCACTGGATTTAGTGGGGTAAGCTCGAAGGATGCCGATCCTGTTTCAAGCTGCTCTAACTATAAGAATGTTGCGGAAAGTAATCATGAAAGATGAAAGAAAAATAATAAATAGAGAGGAATCTGTATGCTAAATCTCTGTATGCAACTGCGAGAGTATTCGTGGAAACCTTTACGGAAAAAACACTCAAATATTAAGTGTTTACATTCGATTGTCCGAGTTTACTCAAAAGTGGGCACCAATTCAAATATACACTCACGTTTGAGTGTATATACCCACATTTGAGAGTAAATCCAAACAATTGAGTGTAAACACTTCATATTTGAGCGTTTTCCCCGTAAGGGAACACTCAAAATGTGTTGGAAATTGAAACGTAATCGATTTGGAGATGATATGAGCTAAGCTCGAAGTTACTTCTCGATCAAAAAAGATCATATATAATTATACGCAAGAAAAATGTTAATAAAGTACAATAAAAGTAAAGAAAATAATGAATAGAAAAATCTACTAAAACTGTGTATAGTGCTAGAAAAATATTCATGGAAAATATTATCATATAACTACATGTCATATAATTATATGAAAATGATGGAAATTGAAACGTAACCAACCTTAGACGGCATGAACTAAGCTCGAAATTACCTCCCGATCAAAGAAAAAAGTATTATATATAATTATAATTATAATATAAAATTTTATATCTAATTATATGCAAACTACATATTATTATATACAATCTACGAGGGTAGTTCCAGAAGTACCTGACCTAACAAAGAAAACACAAAAAATTTGGGAAAAAATATCTTTATTTTTCTACATAGTTTCCTCTTAGCTCACTTTTCCCAGCGATGTTGAATAGCTTCGATACCCTGTTTATAGTGGGAATCGTCGAGCTTCTCAAAATAGCCATCAACCGCAGACTCCACCTCTTCATTATTGGCAAATCTTTTACCACTGAGCCATTTTTTCAAGTTTTGAAACAGAAAATAATCCGAGGGGGCTAAATCTGGCGAATAGGGTGCGTGAGGAAGCAATTCGAACTTCAACTCATTAATTTTGGCCATCGCGATAACGAATATGTGAACTGGTGCATTGTCTTGATGAAACAAAACATTCTTTTTCGCCAAATGCGGCCGTTTTTTCTTGATTTCATCACTCAAACGCTGCAATAAGTTCGCATAATACTCGCCGTTGATTGTTTTTTCTTTCTGAAGATAATAAATGAAGACTAGCCCACGCGCATCCCAAAAAACTGACGCCATGACCTTGCCTGCAGATGGAACTGTCCTCGCCTTCTTTGGAGCCGATTCTCCCCTTTCAGTCCATTGTTTTGACTGTTCTTTCGTCTCAGGTGTGAAGTGATGGACCCATGTTTCATCCATGGTTATGAATCGAGGCAAAAACCCGGCTTTATTGCTGCGAAACTTGGCCAAACATTCGATTGAAACATCCTCACGACGCTGTTTTTCTTCCAATCGCGGCGCACCCATCTTGCGCACAGCTTTCTCATGTCCAAATTTTCAGTCAATATGCGATGTACAGTACTTTTTGAAATGCCTACCATGTCTGTTAACTCGCGCACCTTCAGTCGACGGTCATCCAATACCATTTTGTGGATTTCCTTCACCATTTCTGGCGTAGTCACCTCATTTGGTCGACCACTGCGATGTTCGTCTTGGCAGCTCGTACGGCCTCGTTTAAACTCTGCCACCCAATATTTTACTGTTGTAAACAAAGGAGCAGACTCCCCCAGAGTAGAATCTAGCTCCGCCTTCATATTGGTTGGACTGAGGCCTTTCAAATGAAAGCATTGTATTACATAACGATGACCAATTTTTTCCAAGTTTACAAATTCACTGAGAACGTTCACCATTGATGGCTGCCAAACAAATACTAAACAACGTAGCGTCGTCAAACTTCAAACTTAAGCTTCATAAGGTTGGTACTTTCTACCATAGTCATTCTTTTCAAACAACAACCGCTACCTATACGTCAGGTGAGGTACTTCTGGGACTACCCTCGTATGTATCATTTTTTTATTTCTACATGGTTGTGTACATTACAGCCATTAAAAATTGAGCCATTAGAAATTGTTTCATTCGATTATATTAGGTCTAGTAGCCAATTCTTCCCGATTTTTGACAATTTTCAATCTTTATTTAAAAATAAATAGAACAAGATTAGTCGATGAAATATTCTCCGTTGTTATCAATGACCTTACGCCATTGGGCAGTTGCCGAATTCCATCACGATAGATGTCTGTTGACCAGGGTCCACCCATGATATTTTGCGTTTAGGATTTTCATACACAGTCTGTTTTTCGTCACCAGTTACGACTGTAAAAAATCTTTTTTTTTCGTTGTCTGGAGAGCAAGGTAACGCATGTGGTCAATCGGCGATTTTTGTTGTCAGTATTTAGATCGGATGGAACCCACTTCCCTTCTTTCTATATTTTTGCCATATGATGTAAACGATTGCAAATAGCTTTCTGGCTTACTCGCAGCTTTTCCGCGAGTTCTTGTGCTTGTACTGCATTTTCATTCAGTAGATTTTGCAACTCCTCGTCTTCAAATTTTTTTGGCTGACCGGGGCGTGGTTGATCGTGAAGATCAAAATCACCATTTCGAAAACGTTTAAACCAGTTTTGGCACACGCGATCGGTCACAACATTTTTAACATGAGCAGCACAAATCATTTTAACTGCTTTAGAAGCATTTTTATTTAAACGAAATGCGAAATGCATCGCGTATCGAATATGCTCTTTGTTGTTGGCCATCGTGAACACTATTGATTATTTAAGGTTATGTACATCAAACGTCAAACCATATGTCATTTCAAAAAGTTAAATGTCAGCACTTTAAAACCGCAAAAGAGCGGAAGAATATTTCAACTTCAAATTTTGCCCTAAGCTGTGTAAATTTCATCGGAAAGAATTAACGTAGACTTAAAAATTAGACCTAATACGTGTCTACACATAGAAACATGAATATTTACTTTAATTACATTTGCACAAGTATTCTTTCAATGCGCGAATATATATAATTACATAAAAAGAGACAGAAAATACATAATTATAGATAATTATTTGGACGGAATATATAGTTGAAAAGAAATTTATGTAATGATCACTAAAATATTTACAACGATTGAGATATTACAACAATTTGAATTCAACTAACTGAGCTAATATGTGTCAAGTTCTAATAGATGTTAAGATAATAAAAGGATAGTAAAATTTCTTGTGTTCCATATTTGATTCGCAATTTTTATCTTCAATAGTAGGCTTTTCGTGACGATTCCTTCACAGATAAAAGAAGATAAGTATCCTTTGGACTTGTTTCACTCGATGCGGTGTAGGACAAAAACAAATCATTGCTCATCTGTAAAGGAAACTTGATCGAAACGAAGCAAAAATATATCGCGAACGTTCTCCGGCGCCGGCGCCGAAATCGCGCCGCATATCGCATTAATCGCGTTTCGGGACGATAATTACACACGGTATTGAACGTAATTAGATTACTGCCGGCTCAGTCAGTTGGAGTTACCTGCGTAATAGCAACGCTCGGCGAGAGAGCGCTGGACTTTATCTAACTTCCTCTCTGCGTTCTAAATTGACTGCTAAAGATTAACCCCTTAAGTCCGCCTAACTCTATCTATGTCGTGTTAGACGAACTTGCGAAAATCAATAATGCATCTTGCTCTGCCCTGTCACCCTGCGCACCCTCGGCTCCGCCAGTCTTCCTCCTTTTCGCGCTAGTTTTGCGAGATTGAGAGCAAAGTTCGTGCCGTGCGACTAATCTATCGCGCCGCGATACTTCCGCGTCGTTGCATGAAGAAAGATTTACCGCGACGTGTTCCACAACTGAGCGCGAGTATATAACGCTACATAGAAGAGCGGAAATTAGAGCTGCACTGAGATTGCTCGTTCGATGTCGCTGAGCCGAGGTAACGATACCATTGCGAATAGAAGCCCCGATACAGAGATAGTCGGGGAATCGGCCAAGGGCAGCTGAGTCACTTCCGGCGAAGTCACTTCCGGCTGCCAGAACATAACGGTCGGGAGAGCTCTGCGAGAGTCGATATCGAAAGGTGTTGCTAAAAATAATATAAAAAAGATTGATTGTCGCCACAACATCGTGCGAATATGATGAGAGCGGTGTTTGTTCGTTTAGATAAAGTTATATAGACAACTATTCAGATAAAATCAACTTATTTTTATTTTATTTTATTTATTTATATTTTATATATATTATTTTTATTTTACTTTTATTTTATTTTTATGCGAGTAATATAGATAAATAAACAAATATATATTTATTATATTTATATTACTTGCATAAAAATAATAATAATGAAATAAAAGTAAAATAAAATAATGTATTTAAAATAGAAACAGATAAGGTATTTTAAATCTATTATTTTTATTCCATCTTCATTTTATTTTTATGCAAGTGATACAGATATAAATATAAATATATATATATGTATATATATTTTTTTCATGTGCATACGTTGAAATAGAGGAAACTGTTATCTATGCGAAATTATTTAAAACGTTCGCAGATAATTGAGTTTGCATAATGGGTAAAATATTGAGACATTTGTTTCCACGTTGCGTTGTAGACATTTGTGTCAGTACGACATGTATCAAATGTCGTTGAGGCTAAAATTGTATTTATAATTTGGACAAAACACCAAGACGAATTTACATGTTTTACTTCATCTTTATTTAATTGACTTTAAAATCATCTGGACGGGGGGACCCCATCTTCTTTCACTTCCTATCAAAGAGCCTACGTTTGAATATCGAAAAAATAGTCCTCGTTGGCTAAGATTATTGCAACTGGAAAAGATTAAACAGCAGCTACGATCGGGGAAATGTCACTAAAGTGCACTAGAGTGCATGAACTTTTTTATCTTGGATAAAACAGTTTAGGGACGTGGAGAAAGATCCTGCACAATCGAGTAGAAGAGGAAATGACGCGTTTGCGCGCCGCGTCGCGCTTATTAAGAATTCCGCGCGGACTATTCCCGGGATTATTCGGACATATTGATATTAATGATGGAGAAGAGGGGGAGGGGGGTGGAGCGTCAACACAAGGCCGATCGCGAGCCGTCGGCGTGAAGGAAATTGCAATAGCAAAACACAATCCCGAGTAATCGGCTTTGGAGAAGCTCGCGCTTTGTCTTCGGTTCTTTGACGACGCGAACAAACACGAAGTGTCGTCGTCGTCGTCGTCGTCGTCGTCGTCGTCGTGACTTCCGACGAATTCTCGTCGGTACTTCTGCCTCGATGAGAAATTGATTAGCTCCCGATAATCCCTCCGGGTGAAAGGGCCGGCTGGGGGGGAGAGGGAGGGACGAGAAGAGGTTAAACGGTCATCTCATTTCTGCCTCGTGTTTGCTAATTGCGTTTACTCGGAACTCTCTTTCGAGGCTGTAACTTCGCCGAGGGTAAAGGACTTCCGGCTTAAAGAACTTCCGTCAGAAAAGCAGGGGGAGAGCGGTGTTTGTAAAAACGATACTCGGTAAGTACTCGGTGTAATATACACAGTGTTCGAGTGACTCACTCAACAATCACGGAAGCCGCTCATCGTCTTGTTGTCCGCGGAGGTACGAGAAACATTTGCACCGAGGCAAGCGGATAGAAAGTTTTTTGGTACCCAAGTGGGATGTAGTCCAATTTCCTGAAATCTACGTAGATTCAAGTTTGAAATGTGACGAGTTTGAAATTCTAAATGAGAAAGTCTCCGGAGTCCTCCCGGTGTATATTTTGTCTGTTCTCCTCATCTTACATTAGAATTTTAATCTCCGGATTTTTTGCTCTATTGAATAAAGTAGTTTGTAAAGTATATAGAATGTCCGAAATCTTTTGGAAACGAAAAATTGTGAAGATTAATTAGACCAAATTGAGAAGAAAAGTCAAGTACCATTTTGCAAAAATTGCAATAGTTATTAAGTTATTAATGCTGAAAATGACCATATCTAGAGGCTCTTTTGATCGATAACTTGAAAATTTGCGTACTTATTTACAAAATAATACAGGACTTTTTTTACTCGGAATGATCTAATCTGCAATTATATGACGACTATTGTGTCTAGCGATAGATATGAGTATATTGAACTTTGAATCCTGAATCTTGAACCTGTCGCTAGGCACAATAGCCTATAATTGTAGATTAGGTTATTCTAAACAGAAAAGTCCTCTACCATTTTGCAAATAAGCACGCAAATTTTTAAGTTATATCAATTAAAAGAAATATGATCATTTTCAATTATCAATAACTATTGCGATTTTTGCAAAATGGTACATGACTTTTCTGCTCAGTTTGATCTGATTAATCTTCTCAATTTTTCATTCCCAATGAATCCCGGACACCCTGTATATGCTGGGCATACTTAACTCTGGATATTTTTAGCCGTCATATAATTGTAGATTAGGTCATTCTGAACAAAAAAGTCCTGTACCATTTTGCAGATAAGTATACATGCAGATAAGTATAAATGTTCACTTTATCAAATAAAAAAGCTTCTAGATGTGGTTGTTTTCAATCATTAATAACTATTACGATTTTTACAAAACTTGGTACTTGACTGTTTTTCGCAGTTTGATCTGATTAATCTTCACAATTTTTCGTTTTCAAAAGATCCCGGACATCCTGTATAATAAAAATATAAATATAATAGTTAGTAAAATATATAAAAAAGATATAAATGTAGTCGCTATTGTATGTAATAATAAAATATACAATGAAAATGGAAATACAAAAATAGCACACACCTTGTTTGACAGCACAGAGAAACCTTCCACCGAGAAGTCGACTGAAAAAGATCCCCATGATCTTTCTATCGCGATTCCACACGAAGATCTCATGTTCGAGACCAAAATGGAATTCCCACTTGGTATCGCGATCGGACCGGCTAATTCTCCGACAAATTTGAGAAGTTTCCGCCGCACCTACGCTGCGCAAATCCCAAGAAAATTTCTACACAGATATCAACTCGACTCTCACTTGCTAATTGCAGTTCACCCAAAGTCGGCACAATCGACCGACTTTCGCATGACGAGACAGATAAACAGACAGACTGTAGACAGACAGACAGACAGACAGACAGGGCAGACAAACAGGCAGACGGACGGACAGACGGCCGTAAATTCACCAGCGCTGTTCGCCGGCGGGATCGTATCGGGTTCTTCGCGGTGAACGCGGGAAAGACGCGGGAGAATCCCGTGCGGTGTTCGTTAAATCGCGGAACAAACCCGATCGACCAGCACCAGCACCACGACGAGCGCTGCGGACGAGACGGCCCGCCGGCCGTTTTATAGCTCTCGCCCGTTCGTTACGGTTCCCACCCCGCCGCCCTGCCAACCCCTCGCGCGCTCTTCGTGTTGCGCTCTCTCGGTAAACGAGGACCGATTACCCGCGAGTTTGCGGAAAATATTTTTCGCGGGGGATCGCGAGCGCGTCCCATTGTGTCAGCCTGTATGCGCATGTATGCTAATCGGGACGAAGTGGACCGGTAGCTGGATAAGCGCAGCTGGACGTTCGTAATACCGCGGTTTGTTACAGACGACGAGAACGAGACGAGGAAGAGACGAGGGAGACGAGGGCTGGCCTCTCTTCTTCTCTTTTTCTCTCTCCCTCTCTCTCTCCCTCTCTCTCTCTTTCTCTCACTCTCTCTCTCTCTCTCTCTCTCTCTCTCTCTCTCTCTCTCTCTCTCTCTCTCGGTTACGCGGTGAATCGATTTCCTATTATCGAGCTGTTCGCCGCTATAAAGGAGCGGCCGAGTAGATAGATTATCCAGCGTATTATCAGGCCGTTCTTTTTTACGGGCGATCATAATGGATCACTGAAGAGTCAATGACACGCTCCGTTCGCGAACTCGCAACAAGATGACTCGGCGGTATCTACGAAAGAGCGAAGAGTACGCGTTCATAGGCGCACATAAGGCGCGCGCGAGGCGAACGAAGTCGGGATTATTGATTTTCCCCTTTGGGAAGAGAGAGCTTCTCTCGCCCTCGTTCTCTTTCTCTCTCTTTCTTTCCACCGCGTGAGGAAACGTCGCGATACGGACGGAGGGAGGCAAAGAGCACGCCCGACGCGAATTCCGATAATATCGACTCGCATGCGAATGAATCGAGTCACGGCCGGTCTCGTGAGAAGCCAGCGATTGTTCAGCGTGCGTAAATGTCGCGGTACCGTGTAGCTCATCGCTCGTTGTTAATATTAGGTGTGCAAATGAATAATCCAAACCTTTTTAAGCGGCTAAGAAATTAAGTTTCAAATAATCAAATTTTCCCGCTCTTTTACGGTTATGAAGTGTGTTGACATATAGCTGTATTAAAAATATTATATTGGGTGTACAAGTATGATTTTACGGGTTTTTTTGATAAAATAACACATTGATTTGAAACATAATAAATCATTCTTACTTTATTCAAGATATGCTCCATCGGAAGCTACAATCTTTGCCTATCTTTCAGGTAATAAATGGATTCCACGTTGGTAAGAGTCTAGTAGTTTTGAAACGATCCAGTTATGAAGCCAATTTTTAATTTCTCCATAAGAACTGAACCGCTTTCCAGACAGGGCCGACAGCATAGATCGGAACAAATAGTAATCTGAGGGAGCAATGTTTGGTGAATATGGCGGGTGAGGTAGAATCTCCCAGTTGACTCCTTCTAGATAATTCTTGACGGATCCATGAATATGTGGTCTGGCATTGTCATGCTGTAAAATTATCTTGTCATGTCTATTCTCTCATTCCGGCCGTTTTTCCTCCAGAGCCCGGTTCAAACGTATTAGTTATAGTCGGTAGCGTTCACCAGTGATAGTTTCAGACGGTTGCAGTAGCTCATAATACACCACACCCTTCATATCCCAGACCAGATACAGAGCATAACCTTGTTGCCGTAGATGTTTCGCTTTGTCGTTGATGGACCAGGTTCATCGAGCTTAACCCACGCTGGTTTGCGTTTAGGATTGTCATAGTAAATCCACTTTTCATCGCCAGTAATAATTCGATGTAAAAAACCCTTTCTTTTTTGACATTGCAGCAACAATTCGCACGTGGTTTTTTTTTCTTTCGATGTCTCTTTCTTCCAATTCGTGTGGCACCCAGTTTCCTTGCTTTTGGACCATTACCATGGTATTCAGGCGTAAGGAGATGCATTGTTGGGTAACATTTAATGCTGCTGCCAATTCTTTTTTCGTTTGACACGCATCTTCGTCCATTAATGCTTCCAATTGTGCGTCTTCAAATTTTTTCGGCGGCTTTCCACACGGTTTATCATCCAAATCAAAATCATGCTTTCCAAATCGTTGAAACCACTTTTCACATATGCCGATGGAGCATGTTCTTTGTAAGCGTCCGCAAGCAAACGATGGCTTTCAGCTGCACTTTTCTTTAAAACAAAATAATGCAGTAACACTTCCCGCAAATGATGTTTATTCGGTACAAAAGTAGACATGTTCAATACGATAAATACAATAACTGTTTACACTTCAGTCAAATAGCATCAACTACGTTTGACAGCTGCGTACAGACCTTTCCAATACAAGTATTACCAACCTCAACATAATGCCACCAGTACGAGATACGCCATTTGTTGAAAATCCGTAAAGTCATACTTGCACATATACATATTTGCATAATATATTAAAAATATTATATATATGGATACAAATACTATATTATATATTAAAAATACTATATATTAAACATTATATTTAGCATGGCGGAAGGCTCAACATAACATCAGAAATTATTCAATTCAGTACAGTCAAAAATGGCAAACAGATAAGACGCATATCCGATACTGCATTCTTTACGAGTTCCAACAAGGAAAAAAAGCTGCAAGAGCATGCGAATCGATTTGTTCCTTTCTCGGCGAAGGTGTTGTATCATACGACGTGTGTGCATTTTGGTTTAGACGGTTTCAGTCTGAGTGACAAAGAGCGTCCTGGAGGCCCTCGGAAGTGCGGCAACAATGATTTGGAGCAACTGCTCGCTGAGAATTCAGCGCAAACGCAAAAAGAGCTTGCAGAGCAGTTAGGAGTGACGCAACGAACTATTTCCAAACGCCTATACGAGATGAGGAAGATCCAGAAGACAGGAAAATGGGTTTCACAAGAACTCACTGAAGGCAACAAAAATCAACGAGTAACAGTGTGTCTTTCTCTTCTCAAGAAGCAGCGTAGAAAGTCTTTTGTGGAAAATTATTACGGGCGATGAGAAATGGATACTCTGTGACAATCCGAAACGCAGAAAGTTATGAGTAAATCCCAGCGAACCATCAACAGTCGCAAAGCTGAAACACTTCGGAAGGAAGATTCTGCTCTGCATTTGGTGGGATATGAAGGGCGTGATTTATTATGAGCTATTAAAAATAAATGAAACAATTATCGCGGACCGCTACCAATACCAATTAATCCTTGTGAATCAATTAGAGTAAAAACGTCCGTCTAGTGGCAAAGGAGAACGTCCTGTGAAATTGTTGCATGATAATGCTAGATCACACATTGCTTCTACAAAACACAATTATAATAATAATAATATTGGCTGGGACGTCTTGCAGCACCCGGCATATCTACCAGATATTGCTCCTACTGATTACCACATCTTCCGGTCGATGCAATATGCCTTGTCCGATACGCACTTGAAATCAGTGGATGAGACTCGAAAATGGCTTGACGACTTTATCGTGCCTAAAGACACAACATTTTTCCTAGATAGGATTCATCAGCTGCCTGAAAGATGGCTTAAAAGTTACAGAAAACAACGGCGAATACTTTGATTGACAAATTTGCTTTACTTTCTTTTAAAATAAACCTTCAATTTAGCTGAACATTTTTGATTATTCATTTGTACAGCTAATAATAAGCGGTTGGAGAAGATGCGACTTCAACACGCGCGCCTGCTAGCTGGCGCCGTCGTGATCTTGGTTGAATTCTTTTTCCGAGGGCACTTTTAGCCGCGCGTAAAAAGCCTAATCGGAATGGAAGCCGAAGCCTTGGACTTGATTCGTCAGGAAGACTTGACACATTCGGCGACAGAGTCATTCAATCACCGTTAGCGAACATGATTTTTGTCGGCTCGTCCGATTTAGTGTCCGCCGTTGAAAAGGCACTTGCTGCTTCCGGCGTATTGGCATTCGCTGTTTCGAATCGTTGTTTAACCCTTTGAGGCATAGTGGTGAGTATACTTACCACCTACTCAGACAGCACACGGATGTCCATTGGACATCCGTTATATGTCCACTTTTTATACAAAAGACGTCCATAGGATGTACGTTTGTCACAACTTCCGACATAGGACATCCGATGGACGTACATCGGACATCCTACAGATCCGATGTCCAATAAGGACATCCTTGTTACGTCCAATTTATGTCCACGGACGTAAATTGGACATATGGACATAGAATTTTTATTAAATTAGCTAAAATTATACTCTGGTTAGTTTTTGAGGTCGCTGGTTACGAATCTGAGGTCCACATCCTAAAATTTATTTTCCAAGATGGCGGATTCCAGATAGCGGATCATAGAATGTACATAAAATTAGCTAAAATTGTACTCTAGTTAGTTTTTGAGGTCGCTGATTACGAATCTGAGGTCCAATTCTAGAATTTATTTTCCAAGATGGCAGATCATAACATTCTTATATGATTAGCTGAAATTGTACTTTGGTTAGCTTTCAAGGTCGCTGATTACGAATCCGAGGTCCAAAACTCATTGTCATTGAAATTATCGCGATTTTTCATATTTGCGGTCGCCATCTTGGATCCGTCATCTTGCATTCCGAAAATCTGATAACGGATTCGTCATCAACGATCCCAAAAATCCTCGTATATAAATTTTCATGTGATTCGGATTTTCTGAAAAATACGTGCCTCAAAGGGTTAAAGCAACGCGTACGTTGCATGACACGAACACTCGCGGGTTAATGGCGAATTCCGCTGACCAACAATACGGCGCAAGTGAACAGTGGCCCACACATCAATCGGCTATATTTGTATAAAAATACTCGTGTATACCCCCTCGTGTTGTCGACGTCATTCGCGATTAAAGTGATTCGTTTCTGACAGCTGGCGCATTATCTCGTTTTCATTTGACAGAAGTAAAACGTATCTCGCATGCGCGTGCCGCCATTGTCAGCCGGTTGAGCGTGCCTTTTCGATAAGCCAATGCAAATGACGCGAACAATAAACGAACGTTTGATGGAAATTACATTTTTCGCGGGCGCGGCTCGCGCTTGCACGCAATCGTTTGCTGCGATTACATGCGCTCCAACGAAGCTCTTAATGTTCGCTAAGCGAGAACTCACTTTCCGATCGTGTCCATTGTACTCGGATATGTGTCGGGATGTCAAGATGACAGATCCGCCGAATAATCAGGAGACGAGACGTGCATGCATTCAGACGTAGTGCGAACGGTTAAACAGCAATCGCCAATTCGCTCGAGGAACAAAATCGGCTTTGTAGATCTCATCTTATTTATTGTGGCAAGCCGGAGAAATGGTTGTGTATGATATTTGCAGCGATACGGCCATGCATTTAATTCCATATAATTTATATACGTACTCATTTCTTCTCGGAAAATAACTTCGTAATTGGAGACAATTTAAATTTTGAAGCATTAAATGGAGAAGCAGAGTTATTAATTCTTCAAAAAAAAAAAAGAAAAAAACACATACATATATACGCTCGCTCAATAAACAGTGAGAAAAGTTTGTTGTTCATTTTACGGAGAAGTGGTTCAATTTAGCTGCAATTATGTGAATATGTGCATATCAGCGTTGTTCAAGAGATTGCACGTAAAACAATTTTTCATTGATCGTAAAGAACATTATTGCTATGACTAACTTTTACAATTAGTGTCAGGGCAATTAATTATTAGCCATAGTGAAATTCGTTATGGTATATATAATAGTAATGTTCGTTAATCAAATTTCCTTCGGTGTAAAAATGAATCATTTCACAATGAGCATATATTCTGTTTTGTTTTTGATAAATTAAAATTCCCTTAATCAACAGCCAGATATAAACGGGCCAATTAGAGTCTGCGCACGAGTTTCGTAACGCGAAAGAAAAGAAACAAAATACCGTTTTCATACAATCAATACAGCTGAAATAGATAACAAAAATTCAAACGGTCAGGTGATTTGCTTAATAACCCAAAACCATATTTTCCACATTGACTTAGGTAGAGAATCATCTCCGCTACACCTTTAATTAATTTTTTAATTTATGTGATATTGTGATATATGATTTTTTATTATACAGGATGAGCCACCTAAAACATGCCACCTGAATAACTTTGAAACAAGATACAAAATGGACGAAAATGTTAAATAGAAATTGTAGGGTTTTAAGTGGCGCATCACACAGCAATACTAGTATGATCTTGAACAACATCATCAAGGTTACCAGGAAGTTGCCTTGAATGTTTTAAATGGAAACCCTCATCTTTTATTATATCATCTTTTTCCGCTAATTAATTCGAACAGCTTTTGTCTGAAGCATTTTTTATTTGCCTAATATCTTTTGATATTTAAGGAAAACTTGGTAACTTTTTCAATATTTGGCTGACGATATCTCAATAACTATTTGTCGGAAGAAAAAGTTATTAGATTTTTTTACTCCATTTAGTTTCAAGAATACTTTTGTTAATTTTGTTGACCTTGGGAAATTTTAAAATCATCAAACAGGTAGCCAAACAGTATATTCCACCCATTGTAAGGATAAACAGAAGTTCATATAAACATGGGTCTAAAAACGCTTCTTTTCTAAATTACAAACACTTTTTATTAAGCGCATCTTCAGCATATTTTAGTCTCACCGTTCGAGAGTTTCTGAATAATAATTACATCAATAGATGGATCGGCAGAGGAGCGCCGATTGCTTCGCTCGATCTCCTGATTTGAATCCGTTGAATCTTTATTTACGGCGGCATCTTGAAGACTCTAGTTTATGAGACTCCTGTTGCTACTGCGAAAGTATCCCGAAATCGTACTATCGCTTCGTGTGTGACAAAGTACGGAATGCTCCGGGAATTTTTAAGAGCCTTTGACAAACCATCACAGACGTCGATATGAGGCATGTATCAATGTGGAAGGAAATCATTTCCAACAATTTCTTTAACGAAATGTTCTTACTGTAAAAAATCTGTAAAAGGTTGTAAACGAAAAGTATTTATAATTTGGAAATTAAATATTTCTGGACTCACGTTTATGACCTTTTTTCATCCTTATAATCAGTAGAATATATACTATAATATATTCTCAAAGTGAGAGAGAGAGAGAGAGAGAGAGAGAGAGAGAGAGAGAGAGAGAGAGAGAGAGAGAGAGAGAGAGAGAGAGAGAGAGAGAGAGAGAGAGAGAGAGAGAGAGAGAGAGAGAGAGAGAGAGAGAGAGAGAGAGAGAGAGTGAGGGAGAGAGAGTGAGAGAGAGAGAGGGGGGAGGGGGAGAGAGAGAGAGAGAGAGAGAGAGAGAGTATGTGTGGCCACCTATTTCTGAAATAACCTATATATTTATTTTACATCTTATACATTACAGATTTTTGTTAGTGTAGCAGATGTTTAAAATGATAACAGCAGTCTGCCCTGCCCTCCTCTTCGCGTAAGTTCGCCGAGTTTTGGCAAATGCCGAGGCTCATCATTAGAGTTCGGAGCAGCTCGACTCGGCGAGCTCGCGAGATCGTGGGCGCAGAAACCGCGTGTAGAAAGCGCGCCGCGATCACAGCCCCGTCGTTCCGGCGCACAGAGGCGGCGGGAGAGGGGGAGGTGGCAGGGCGAGCGGGAGTGCGTTTCCTTCGCGCTCACCGTTAATTAAACTATTCACCGGCGGCGTCTCTATTCGGACGCTCTCTCTCTCTTCGAAGCATTAACAGCCAACTCAGCGTATCCCCGGGCTTCTTGTTGACGGGAACGCTGCTCGCTCGCTCGCTCCCAGCAGCCGCTCGAATTTCCCTTTTAGACTTCCGCCCGTAGTTTTGCAGAGAGCGGCCCGCGGCGGATGACTAGCCGCCGCCCGGACTTATCTGCGCATTTTGTTGCTCGAGCACCTCCGGATAGCCGCGGCCGTTTTTCACGATGCTTTCGGCGTAGAGACGCGCGTCTTCCCGCTTGTCAGCCTCGGCGATTCCGGCCGGCCGGTGCGTGTCTCACCCCCAGAGACGCCGACCGCGATAAGCTTAATGCGCCGACTATAGGGGCGGCGGCGGAGCGCGGAGGGGATGAAATCTCGTCTGGCTGCGCGGCGAAATGTTCGTCACCGAAACCGGCGTGTAATTTTACGGCGGATCGCGGAAGATTGCCTCGTTTCAAGAAGATTCCCCCGGCCGCGCTCTGCCACATCCAGACCTCTTTCTCTCTCGTGAGGGGGTTCGCCTCAGTAGGGGCGGAGAGGCAAAGGGGGAGATATTTTTCACTCGACCGAAAGGAACAATCGGTCCCGAACAGCCGCTTCTTCTCTCCCTCCCGCTCTTTCTCTCTCTCTCTCTCGCCCCGCCGCCACTCGTCGCGCACTTAATGGAGTCTCCTCGGGCCGGGCCTCGCCCGGCCGGAGATCTCGGAAATAAAATTCTCGCCGAGATTTAACTCCTGACGGCAGTCGATGCGACGTGTTTCCGGGCCGATGAGCCTCCGGCCCGTCCGCGAGAGCGACGCCGCGCCGGAGGCGGAAGAATGAGAGCGCGCGAGCGAGCGAGCGAGAGAGGAGAGAGAATATCGGGTATTATTTATCGCGCGAGTCGCTTTATTAACGAGCCGGCGAACGCGATCTGGCCTGGGAACTGGTTTCTCGCGCGCTAATTAATATTGACGCTTTAACGAGGCCGTGCGCGATCGCGTCGATGTTTAAGCGCGTGTATCGGCGCGGCGGCGCTTTAAGACGACGAGAGGACGATGGCGACGACGACGACGACGACGTTCTCGCGTTTCACGAGCGTGTAAAATGAGAACGAGCGGTGCTCAGGTCGATGGCTGACGAATGCCTCCGGTGGGATTTCACGACGTATTACGCCGATGGCGAAATTGTTCGTACGCGCGCGTATACGCGCCATTTAAAATTCGTCATTCTTAATTCGTCATACGGATATGAATCAGGGGTGGTGCGCGCGAGAAAGGGCGGGCGAGCGAGCGCTGTCTCTTGCAGCTTTTCATTCGCGCGAAATTATCAACTTCCTTCCTGACCCTTTCCCCGGCGTTTCTCCGGCGAGCGGGGACAACTTGTACGCGCTCGCATTTTCAGAGAATTATGCGTGTTCATGTCCGCGAGTTAATGCGGGGAATATGCGCCGAGGCGGTAAAGCGAAATATGGAGCGTATTTTTCGCTCCGCTACCTCCAACGGGAAATTATAGTGTTTAATAATTGAAGTTCCGGTCCTCGCCCTCTCGCTCTCTCCCCTTTCTCCCCCTTCCCCCCTCGCCGCCGGTCGCGCTCGGATCTTAATACGATTTATTTTTGAGATTAACGCACGATTCTTGGCGCTTTGCGTGAAAACAAATGTGGCCGTTGGAGGTTTCCTCGCGCTAAGACGCGCTAAAGGAGAGCCAGCAGAGGATTTCTCGTTTATAACGTTATAGTCCACGAGCCTGTTTATAGTCTCGATTCAAATATTTCTAACAACGCACTAGCGTTAAGGAATTATCAGGAAGCTGTGAAGAGGAAGATCAAGTAGAGCCAATCTCGTTCCGAGTTTACTCATTACAGATACGTTGAGTTCGCACAAAGTAACACAATGGATTTATTCTTCTTCTATCTTTCCTCTCTATCCTTTATCGACCGCTTGTAACAGGAGAGTTGAAGTAATGAATAAAAATAATTGCAGCATGGAAATAAAAGGATTTTGAACAGACGGTGGAAATGGGAGTAATCGGACTGAACAATTTCTTGGCGAAATAAAATCTCGTACGCGATTTCACATCTTCACGATTAAATTAATATTATAATATAATAAATTAATAATATAATAAATAATATAATAAATTAATAATATAATAAATAATATAATAAATTAAAAATACATGCGCCAATATTGGCAATTTTGATCTTTCAAGTCACTATTCACTTTGTTGCACAATAAGCTGTGCTCCGTTCCATTAGCTGACACTATATACAGACTTTTATCTCGTATGAATAAATAAAAAAAAATGAACAAATAAATGGATCTTTCTAGCCGTTTTCGTGCGCTCTTTCATACATATCACCTGTCAAATTTGTTTCATACAGTTGTTACGGCGTATCGTTTAGTGGAAGTAAATCAAGCCGGGAGATATTTCAATTTCCATAAAAAACGAAAATATTTCTCGTGAATTTTTAAGGCACTTCCAAGCTATTTCATTGGGATCGCAATAACTAGCAAGTAGAGTATCGAAAAAGAATATCGGGCGGTACAATCACGGATATTTGATATTTTAGGCGGCGTAGAGAAATATTCGATTTGGTTGCCGGGTTTGCGTGTGTCGCGTCCATCTTGAATTTGTTTCCAACGTTTCAACATTCCAGTTCACTTCCTTGGAGAGAGGCACATCCAGAAATACGCCGGAAGTTTTTGCTCCTCTCCCTGAAGAAGTAAATTGGAACGTTCACGAGCGACGGAAACAAATCCAAGCTGGACCCGGAAATCAAACCAAATCCAAATAAATCACCGATATTATTATATCGAGAAATACAAGCAATACAACATGCACGAAAAAGTAGATTTCCACCGAGCCGATTCTGGCCGACCGAATGTTAAACGATATTTATTAGGAATGTGATTTAGTTTTGAGGGTTTTGCAAGAAATGACAGTAATGTCAGTTTTATCGAAGACATTCCAATCACAGCGATTATTTTTTAATGCTTTAATATTAATCCATGATATGTTGATCATACTATAGTTTCTAAATATTTACATGATATGGGAAAGATTGACAAAGAAAGAAAATAGGTTCCACATCAATTATCGGAAAATGCCATTGCGAACCGGTTGAACATTTGCATTACGTTGATCGCCAGACAAAAATGAAGAGTTTTTTGTATCAAATTGTTATTGGAGATGATAAATGGATTTATTTCGATAATCCCAAACGAAAAGAATCATGGGTTGATTCAGGCCAACTAGCAACATCCACTTCGAGCACGCAATATTCACGGTTCGAAGGTATCGTTATGTATTTGGTAGGATCAAGAAAGTGTTGTGTACCATGAAATGTTGAATCCGAATGAAACTATCACCGCTGATTATTATCGACAACAATTATACAAATTGAAGCGAGCATTGGACCAAAAGCGATCACCAATTGCGAGTAAACGACGCAAAGCGATCCTTCTTCACGACAATGCTCGACCTCACGTTGCATTATCAGTGAAGCAAACGCTGTTAGAGTTGGAATGGGAAGTCTTACCACATCCCGCGTATTCTCCAGATATTGCTCCATCCGATTATCACTTGTCTCGGTCAATACTCTAGAGGATACAGACTTTCAACTTCGAACAAGTGCGAAAATTTGTTGGAAATGGGTCAACTCCAAAGAAGAATCTTTTTGTCGTCGCGGAATCCACCTCTTGCCAGAAAGATGGGAAAAAGTTGTAGAAAACGAAGGAAAAGATTTTTATTAAGATATTCGTTCATTATCTTAAATAAATCAGTTTTGGGGAAAAGAAATCTCGAAGCTAAATCGCGCTCCTAATATTACGCAAAGTACGGCATCTCGACGAGAATAAGTCAATCTACTTTTTGAGCCTCTCCACTTCGAGTAAAGAGCTCCTGTCTCTCGCGGGCGTTTGCAAGGATCTCAGCCTACTCATAAATAACAAGACAACCCGTGAACTGTCGAACAGTTTGGTCTGATTACGGTATCGTATCGTCCGAGTAATTGAGTGAGTGAGGCTCGCATCGGTAAACCTCCTTCCATCCGAGAGAAAGACAGAGAGAGAGAGAGAGAGAGAGAGAGAGAGAGAGAGAGAGAGAGGCACGCGTCCGCCCAAAGTATCATGAGAGTATTTCGCCGGAGATTCGTCCGAAATCCTTCAATCACAACTCAATACGGCTCCGCACTCATGGCCTGCCGAGGGAGACGCGTAATACGTGTCGATCGATAAATTCAATTATGCATTAATACCGCCAAAGGGTTTTCGCAACCGCCGAGCACGGTCCGACCGCTTTCTTACTCCCCGGTGTATCGTCATGCTCGCTCGCTCGCTCGCTCGCTCGCTCGTGCGCGCTCCATTAAGTCAGAATAAATGCGCCGGGCGAACGCACGCCGGCAATTGGGTCGCGAGCGCGTGAGAGCAAGGCAACAGGTGAACAGATATTGATATTACAATTCGTAAACTCCGCGGCCGGTGAGAGAGAGAGAGAGAGAGAGAGAGAGAGAGAGAGAGAGAGAGAGAGAGAGAGAGAATGTGAGGGAGGGAGGGAGGGGGAAGGGGAGAGAGATTTATGCTGCTGCGCACGTTCCATCTCTCGAGCGCGCGCCCGAGAGAGACAAAGAGGCAGAGAGGAACGGAGAGAGAAGGAGCGATGACGATGGCCGTGCGCGACTACTCGCCGCGGAACTACCCCGTCGTCGTCGTCGTCGGCGGGTTCGAGACACAAATCGAGTCGATACCCTCCGAATACTGCTCACGCCGCGCCGGCCCGGCCATTGTTGCTCGCCGACGCGCGTGTTGTTCAGCCCCTGCCCCTCCTCGCACTCCCACTCGTCCCTGACAGCGCGTGTCTTTTGAAACTGTCTCCGACAACGACTCCGCGAGTTAACTAGACGCAACCACTTGTTGGCCCCCCTCCTTCCCGCCCCGGCTCCGGAGAGAGAGAGAGAGAGAGAGAGAGAGAGAGAGAGAGAGGGAGAGGGAGGGAGAGAGAGAGAGAGAGAGAGAGAGAGAGAGAGGGAGAGAGAGCACGGTCAGGACTAATTCTCCGTGTCGACGGTTCGGCGAGTGGGCAAGAGAGGGAGGGAAGGAGGAGGTCGCACACGGGCCAACTTGCCACGCGCGCGCCGCGTCGGCCGCGGAATCAGTTCTGGCGTGATGCTTTTAGCGACGTGAGCGAGTACCGGCGAAAAGCTCCCTTGTCCTCCATGAATTTAGAGCAACGGCGAAGCGCGTCGGCGTTGGCGGTACACCGCCTCGTTCTCTCTTTCTCTCTCTCTCCCCTCTCCCTCTCTCTCGGTCGAAGACGCGTTGCGCCGGCGAGGCGCGAGAAGAATAGGATGTCGTTTGAAATAATGTTTAGCGTTGCCGGGGGGGATTTGTGGCCGAGAAGTGGCGAGAGAAAAAGGGAGAGAACGAGTTAGGGGGTGGGGGAGGGGGGAAGAGAAATGCTCCTGACCTCGTTTAATCCGTTCTTTTTTCTCGTTCTTCTTCCCGAGAATTTGTCGCGCGTCAGCTGGCCTCGAGAACGATTGTCATATTAAGGGGACCTCTCTTTCTTTCCCCCTCTCCTCTCTCTCTCTCTCTCTTTCTCTCACACTCTCTTGTTCTCGCTCCTGCCGCGGAAAGCGCCGAGTTTGCCATTTTTTAGAGATATAACGCGCCGAAAGAGAGACACCTCGCTGGAGAGATATGTCGTCGCGCCATTATTGCGCCATTCATATTTTCGAACAACGGACGCGTATTCCCCCCGGCCCCGGGGCTTATTTATTTATTTATTATTTAAATTGCGCGCGCGAGCTTACGCGTACCCCGTTACGTTTTGACACATTGCCGGCCATCGCTCCGCCGACAGTTGCGCTAATCCCCCCTCCGCGCAACCCACATACGGCTTTTGGATTTCGGTTTTAAAAATGTTTCACTCTCTCTCTCTCTCTCTCTCTCTCTCTCTCTCTCTCTCTCTCTCTCTCTGTAGTCTTGACTTGCGCGAAACGCGAGATAATGAGGGAACTTGCGCGCGTCCTCGCACGCGTCCCGCTTCGCGACCGCATCTGTTCGTCGGCCGGCCGGCGTTACCTCGTCTCGTCTCGTAAACGCTCGCAACGTTTAGTTATTTATACGCACAATAGAAACACAGTTGGAAAGGAGCGAAACACTGCGGCGGAAAAAGGAGACTTGGAGGAAAAAAAGAGAAGAAAGTAGGAGGGAAACAGGATGAAATAAATTTCCGCTACGCACGAACGCCGGAGCGGCCCCGCGAGAGGTTTTAACCGGTGTTAGCGCGTTAGAAAAAATGTTGACGACTTTTTTAATTTCATACAGGGGATTTTTCGTGCCCTTCCCCCGTTTTCCTCTTCATCTGTCGCGTGGCCCGGATGTAAATACCGAATATAATACCGCGGGCTCTCTCCCGCGTGGACTTGCATTTCTCGCGCGGCAAACGCGCCGTCGCGCCGACCTCCTCCCATCCTCCTCCTCCACCCCGCGGAAGTAATAAGCGTCGTCGCAGGGATGAAAAAACACGTGGCCGAATTTGAAGGAAATTATTAACTACGCGCTGCATTCAGCCCGAAATCCGCCGATTACGTCGCGCGCGTTGCTGGACGTTTCCCCGGCGTCTTCGCGTCGGCCAAGCGGCAGAGAGAGAGAGAGAGAGAGAGAGAGAGAGAGAGAGAGAGAGAGAGAGAGAGAGAGAGAGAGAGAGAGAGAGAGAGAGAGAGAGAGAGAGAGAAAGAGAGAGAGAGAGAGAGAGAGAGAGAGAAAGAGAGAGAGAGAGAGAGAGAGAGAGAGAGAGAGAGAGAGAGAGAGAGAGAGAGAGAGAGAGAGAGAGAGAGAAAGAGTGAGAGACGGAGAGGGTAGGAGAGACACCGTGATAAACTGTTATTAAAACCATCGATTCTCGATAACACTCGAAAAATTCCGCACGCCGGCTACACGCGACGCCGCATGCCCCGTCGGCACGTTTCCACCGCGTAGCCTTTATTGCTCGGCTGTTCCTTTATTTTTCTCGCACGCGCGCTCGAGTGCCGCAGCAACGAAGATACGAGCCTGTAATCCAGACTCCAACGTGGAGATGATGATGACGACGACGACGACAACGGCGGCGGCGGCGCCGGCGGTGGCGCAGTCGCGGAATGCATTTTTTTTGCAGGATCCTGGCAGCAACTATAAAAAAGCTAGCGGGTCGGAAAGACTCTTTCTCTGCCGCTCTCCAGATCTCGATCCTCCCTGCTTCTCTCTCTCTCTTTCTCTCTCTCCCCTTCTCGCCCGCGCTCTCTTCCTACCCGCTCGATCCTGAAAGCAGTAAAACGTTCGCCGAAGTGAAATATCAACTACGCTGTAAAACCGTGCTTCCCTTCGTTCCTTCTGCCGTCAACGGCGCTCTCGGACTCGCGGCCTGCTGCAACACGACTCCTGATGACGACGATTTCTTATTGACGATTTGCTGCGCAGCGCAGCGGCCAATTGTATCCCCGGATGTCCGCGTCGGAGATCGTAACGCCCGAAAGAGGGCGAACGTCGAATTCTTTAATTGCAGCGCGCTCCAAGCGACTCGAGTTGTGTCTTCCTCTCGCTCCTTCTCTCTCTCTCTCTCTCTCTCTCTCTCTCTCTCTCTCTGTCTTTCGTATGAAAATGACAGCAAACGAACGTGAGTTTCCTGAGGAGTTATAATTTTGCAGTGGGGGATTTCTTCTTAAGGGTGTCCCAAAATTCACACAAGAAGTAATTTTGATAGAAAACACAGGTTTATAATTAAAAATTGTAAATTTTTTATTGATTCATAAAGTATACAGTATAGGGTTATGTATGGAATATCGGGTAAACGGCCATAGCGAAGAGAGTTCGTTGAATGGATTATGGAACAACAAGTGGATGCTGATTTTTCGAACAAAATCATCTTCAGCGATGAGGCTCATTTTCATCTTGATGGCTTGGTTAATCGACAAAATTGTCGCATTTGGGGTTCAGATGATCCACGAGTGATTGTTGAGAAACAAATGCATCCACAACGTGTCACTGTTTAGTGCGGATTTTGGCGGCTGGAGGCATCATCGGACCATTCTTCGAAAGAAAATGCGGCTGGTCAGGCAGTAACAGTTAATGGTGCTCGCTATCGCGACATGATAATCCAGTTTTTTGTGCCTAAATTGCAAGATATGGATGTGGACGACATGTGGTCTCAACAAGACGGTGTCACATGCCATACAGCCCGAGAAACAATTCAATTACTGCATGAGTCGTTTCCTGGTCGTGTAATTTCCCGTTTTGGTGATCAGATCAGGCCGCCCAGATCATGCGATTTAACGCCGTTGGACTTTCTTCTTTGGGGTTTTTTGAAGTCTAAGATTTATGCCAACAAGCCCACGACCACCCACGCCTTGAAGAAGGAAATTGAGCGCTGTATCAACGAAATTCAGCCAAATTTATGCAAAACGGTGATGGAAAATTTCAACAAAAGAGTGCATATGTGCCAGCAAAGCCGTGGAGGCCATTTACCCGATATGCTATTCCATATATAACCCTATACTGTATACTTTATGAATCAATAAAAAATTTACAATTTTTAATTATAAACCTGTGTTTTCTATCAAAATCACTTCTTGCGTGAATTTTGGGAACACCCTTTACATTCCATCCCGATTATTTGAGACTCATCCTTGTCCACTGGACGTTTATATCCTCCCTCTACTGTTATATCCGACTCTTTTGTCTCTTTCACGTTTCCTGTGCATAATTGTGTTTCTGGCACATTCTCAATTAACTCGCTCGGCGCGGCTAATTAACGCGCCTTAACGGGGAAAATACATTCCGCTCGTCTGTCCCGGGAAAACCTGTTCCGGGCGCTGCGCGGGCGCGCACCGAAATCTTATTTATATGTCTATATATTTCCGTAGCTTTTAGCGGGTCTCTAACGAAAACCTTATTGCCGCTCATTCACTCCTTTAAGGAAATCCCGCTCGAGAACGGCGCCGCTTTCCGGAGCGGCGACCGTGAGGGGAGGGATAATCGCAGCAAATCCACCGTCAGAGCGTTAAAAACTTTAGCTGTTTTAAGGGACGAACCTCGGCACAAGGGAAACCTCACAAAGAGGAAAGCCACAAAACGCTCGCGACGGACCTCGGAATCTCGGGATCTTAAAGAGCCGTGGATACGAGCTTGAAAGAAGGAATTTCTTGCGTCCAGCAAATTTACAAGTTAGATTTGTTCCTGGAGAAACCGACGAGTTAGTCTTTGTTGGAGTTGAAGAAAATCTTTCACCTCAGACAGTTTTTAGCGGTCTTTTCGCACGTGTACCAAGGTCGCCATTGGCAACAATGGAGCTTACCCTGGTAAATGTGCCGTAACTGCTAAACTAAAACGTATTGGAGAGAGAGAGAGAGAGAGAGAGAGAGAGAGAGAGAGAGAGAGGCTAGAAGAAGTTAAAATTGAAATTAATTTAAAAAGATTGATCGCACAACTCTCTACCCGCCGCTCGCCGAACGTTCTTTCTGTTCAGTTGGACCTAACCTACAAGCGCGCGACGACAAGCTTTGCTATTGCAAAATTCGCTTACCGTATATTACGCATAATCTTCTTTAATTAATGGCTCAAAATTTTGTGGCTGTTTCGAAAATTATGTGGCTCCTTCCGAAAGACGACTTTCTTGCTCAGTTTGTTCGGATCTACAAACATGCAACGGTAGAAGCCGCCATTACAGAATCTCCATCTGCCGTATCGCGCGATTATTCACTATTCTTTTTTAATTCGCAACTCAAAATTTCACGTGGTTATTGGAAAAATGCCAGAGGAATTTCCTGTTTAACCGTTTGAGTCCCAGGGGGTATTGAAAAAACACTGTCGAAGAATCCCAAAGAGCGCAACCGCGCTTTCTATAAATGAGTATGAAAAGACCCAAGCAGCGCGATAGCGCTTTGTTTATTTTACATCGATGAATCCCAATCGGACCAATACCGCTTCTTGTATTTGTTAGGTAACGCGATTCTCGTCTTTTTCTCATCGCTCTGTCACATTTATTGTAGTTTGCAAAGCGATCGGACGTATTCTTGCGTAAGTGTTTCTCATTGTTAATAATTGTGTGTTTCAAAATGATTAGACGAAGCAACGGAGCAACGAAGCAAAAGGAATCCATCCAACATGTTTTGATAAACACCGATGTTACAAATTATAATTGTTACTCTCCATTTAAATTATTTGTTCATAACACAAAAATATTGTTAATTTGTAATTCGTTATTTTATAAAATACATCTGTATTATTATATATGCGTACTGTAAATTTATAAATATTTCAAGTTTTGTTCGATAAAAATTATTGAGAAGATAACAATGAAATAAAAATTTTTATTTTGTAATGTATTATTGCATTATTATAGTATTATTCTACCTATTATAAAATGTACTATTTACATTAAAAGGATCGGTGTGATATACTTGCTTCAGTAAATCTGAGCGCGCGACTTCGACAATCGGTAACGCACCGTCAGTTGTCCACAATGATCGAAATGTACTGGGTTTTCTCGACATAAAATCTGAACAGCGCGATCGCGCTGCTTGGGACTCAAACGGTTAAGGACGGTAGACGTCGCCCTTGTAGAACTCTTCTGTCGTGTCACACGATTATTCACTTCTTCTTTAATCTTTTGCGTATGTAACAGCGGTAAATATATTAACCACTTGTTTTTCTTTCAATTTTATAATTGTTTTTCAGTTTAATGCAAATAAATATGGTCTCGTATTTTTCTGATATCTTAATACTTACTTTGCATGTCCCCAATAGCTTTTATATTTAGATTGTTCATTTTTAATTATTTATAAACGAATGAAATTGAAGAAAGCTTAAGAAATTAATTTCTTGGAAAGTATGTAAGACTGGAGGCTGAAAATTTTACTGAATATTCTTCACGTGTCAAAATATAATATATATATTTTTCCAAAATTTTTCGTACGCTGGATTTTTTTCAAACAGATTACTGGAATGAATTTTGCAAATCTGGCATGAAATTTGTAATCAGCGATTTTAGAGACCTTTATATTATACATCTGATTTGCATTTATTCAGACTTACTCTAATTTACCGTATGCCGTATGGCAGCCATATTGGATCTCCCGCCTTGAATTTTCAAAATCTGACTTCGGGTCTATAATCGGTGACTCAGAAACACCTAGAAATGCAAGATTTCACAGAGATCCATCAGGTAAAAAAGAAATGCGCCACGCAAAGGGTTAATCAAGAACTCCGAATTCGACGTGGTTGTCGGAAAAATGCCAAAGGAACTCCTCGTTCTCAGACTCTGAGCGAATCCACAGGATCACGGACATCGCTCTCACCGCCAGACGTCCTGCAAGGACGAAATTCTTTCCGCTTCTTACCGCGTAAACATTCTCTCACGGAGGCCTCGACGAAGCCTCCCACGGGTTTCAAGCACGAGCGTGCCCGCGATTCGCACGCGGCGCGACGTCCCGCGAGAGAAAACAACGGGCCGGCTCGCTAATTGCGATTAAACGGCATGCGCGCGCGCGCGCGCGCGCATATCGACGGCACACGGCAATAAATCAAGAATTACTTTCGCTCGCTTCGTTCTCCCGATAATAAACGCATCGAAACTCGTTCAATATTGGCGATCCTCTCACGGCCGTAGTGCCCCAGGTAGACGTCCGTCGCGCGCCCTGTGTATTCACGCTTACATGAGGCAGGGCGTGTACACACACACACACATACACACACACACACACGCGCGCGCGCGCGGCGATACGGTGGCCCGAGATGACTTTGTACGCGCACACGCACGCACGCACGTACGCACGTACGCGTGTATACGCAGTACATCAGCGGTGGCGGCGGCTGATATTACCGAGGGACGGAAAAACTCGGAAAGACCCTCCGCGCGTTCACTTCCCATCATTCCAGGCCGGAGGCAATGTTTGATCAGTTAGTCACTACCGGGACCTGGGATATTGTTACCGATGGCCCCAGTTAATATTCTCGGATTACCCTCGTCGTGGATGGCGGTGACGGTGGCGGCAGTGATGGCGGCGGAACCACCCGCTTTGAAAACATGACGAAATTTTCTTTCCTTCGCGAAACAACGTCGATGAGAGAGATCACTCTCGGCGATCGCACGCGCGATGGAGTCCTAATGAATTCGTATTAATTACAATCGCCCGGCGCGTTGTCGCGCGGCGGTGTCGGATTTTAAGCAGCGGCCTGTGTGCGATCTCGCCAATCAACGCGCTACTCGCGGCAGCGTCATGAATGTGTGCGCGATGCGCGCGGGGAAAGAGTGATCGTGCGGTTCCCGTCGCTTTTCTTGCGGTAACTTTGCGAGAGGAAGCGGCGAACTTTACGTGTACAAAGATTATTAGGGATTCTGAAGGAACACATCCGTTCCTCTCGCTCCGTCCCTCCGCGCGTGTAATACGCTCTGCTGCAGGAGAAACTGTTCGTGCGTGTAAGGAAGAGAACTCGAGGGTGGGAGAGGGGGCATGAGAATAAAAACGCCATGCCGGTGAGAAATGATAAATTAAATTGACACTCAAAAGCCGAATGCAGGGAGGTCCATTTTGCTTCCCTATGCGTGCTGTCTTTTTCTTTTATTTTATTATGTTTTTCGAAAATGTTAATTTAAATTGTATTGCGTTAATATTACAATTTCGGAATATATTTGTGATTGCATCGCGGAATATTCTTCATTTCAACGCTGCGCTTGTTTCTTGCTGTTACGCTGAGGAAAAATTATTTGATATTTAATTTGGAAACATTTGGTATATTTTTCATTTGCTATTATGAACATCGAAATAATGAAGTGATTGGGGAAAGCGCTTTTGTAGTGAGTTCTTTACTGTATGAGTGCTTTAATTATTAGTGTTAATATAATAACTTCGTACATACATATATTATTGTTACTAATTTTTTATTGAAATAACAAAAAACATAACTGACACCGTGTACAATTATAATTTTAGCGAACTTAATCTTTATTTCTGTCAATGTGCCATTTCGAAAAGAACAGCTTGAAATTATTCTGCAGCATATATTAATTATGTTCACCGTGCAATACAATTAATGACCCTTCAGTCTTTGTTATCATTAACTATTTATTCGTTCACCGAAACGATTTCGCAGAAACAAGTGGCAATGCACAACTGCGCTTTCGCGCTCGATACTTTTCTCGCTCGTGTCCTCGCGACTGATTCTCTTTGATCCTTCTCTCGACGTGGTTCGCCTCAAATCGTCTTCTTTCGCGAACTGCCGAGCAACAAGGTTCTAACCTTTTTCCCTTATTACGTATTTCCGGTTCGACAGATAACAATAACCGAACGATATCTACATACCGTATTGACAATTAAGATTTTTCAAATATCGCTCACGATCGCTTCCACGTACCGGAGTAATTACGGGAAAATTGAGTGTGCAAATACCTCTTTTTTTTTTTTCATTTGGTTTACGTCCAAATTTCAGTCGACGAGATAGCTCCATTTTCGGAGAGCGGCGCGTACAGGACACCGGAGAAATAATATTATATATTGCTTTCCGATATTGATTTTAATGAAATTGGAATACACAGAGCTTTTATTATATTAATGTTCCCCGGCGCAACGGGCACACTCGCGCGCGCGCGCGCGAATTTTGTGTATCATAATGCAATCGACGCGGAACTGTTATTGACAATATTCTGCACTTTACATAATTAAAACGATATTTAAGCGCCTGAGACTCCCGAGTAAGCAAACGCGCGCCCGGGAGGAGCTGGCCGATCGGTGATCACACGCGCGCATCCATCGCGTTATCGGCCGCGAATCTTTCTGCGCGACACATCATCGAGATATTTCATCGCGTGCAGGACGGACGCGCGCGCGCGCGCACGATGAAAAGTCGGGAGAGCACGCTCTCGCCTGTTTTTACGACGTGTTTTCACACTTTCCGCTCACGATTAGCCATACCGATAAACTGCAAAATTGGATTACTGCTCGCTCGACCTCCCCTCCCACTCATATTCCCCCCCTCCCCCCGCTGCCTCTCGCCGCACCATGCCTACGGTAGATGCGTGAAATGAAGAAATACTTGTTTCTCACGTCTTTTGTCACGTAGAAACCCGATATGTGTGTATGTGTTTTTCTGTGTGTGTGTGTGTGTGTGTGTGTGTGTGTGTGTGTGTATCGTTTCCCACCCAGGCCGGGAAATACCGATAAGCGCGTGACCGGAGTATCGAGATGGCGCGAACGCCCCGATAACGAGGCGATTCCGCGGTGAAGAGGACGATAAAGCTCCCCGCGCTGCTCGGGGCCGACGGTAATTAATTGAACTTTAAGATCACCGTTTACGGGTCGGATCTTCCGTGTGTGCGGTGAGGATTTTCGAGACAGCGTCTAGGCGCGCGCTCGGTCTCTCTCTCTCTCTTTCTCTCTCTCTTTCTCCCTCTCTCTCTCTCTCTCTCTCTCTCTCTCTCTCTCTCTCTCTCTCTCTCTTTCACTCTCACTCCCTTTTGCTCGCTCTCGCTCGCTCGAGTTCTGCTAATTGAACGCGTAATTGATGAGGCTGCAGTCTGTACTTACACAATGCTCCAATTGTGCTCAGCCAAGCGCCGGCACGGTGTGCCAATATTAGCGATGCACTCGACGTCCCTATAACGGACCCCTCTTCACGCACAAATAATGCCCCGAGTACCATAAATACTCGACAGCTTCCGCAATATGCCGGCGCTGCCGTTGCCTGGTCTGCCCTTTTCAAAAACTCGAGGACTCCTCGAAGAAAACGAGGCCTCGCATACCGGCGACCACGACGCGACACACACACACCATGCGCGTGCGCGCGCGCACACATGAGCGCACGCGATTGTTTTCTTTCCTATCTTCACGAATTCTCTAAGCTCTGCCGGGATATCCGCGAAATTGCTCCGCCGGCAGGTCCGCATATCGACGTGGACGCACACACACGGGGTATCAATTATTACGTTCGCAGGTAATCGTGTAATCCCAGATTACGCGGCAATCATGACGTGATTAATTCAAGAGGGTTTGAAGCAAGCAAGCTAAGTGCACATCTTTCGGAGCGAGAAGAGAGTGTATTCTTTGATTACATAGACGATCAATATGTGCTGTCTTTATTATAATGTAATCAAGTGTGTTTTCATTTCCTCCTTTGGGACAGTTTTCAAATTTTTCCAACGGCCATTCGGGATTTGTCCCGGATTCGGCCAAGCTGTCCCGATTTAGTCCAGTTTAAAAAATTCTTCTCGATTTCAAAAGTCGAATATTTGAGACAGTTCGAAGTATTTATTTTCTTTATATAAACATGATTTTTTAAACAATTGTTGGCCGACCATTTCTCATATATTCGTAAGTAAAATATATCTTTTTCATTTTTTTTTTACATATAATTTCATATATTATATATAACATTTGCAATGACATTTTATATTTGATTTCTTCTAGATAGAATATTTTTCAAAGATCGAGTAGTAAGCTCGAAGTATTCATTTTTTATATAAATATGATTTTAAAATAATTGTTGTTCAAACATTTCTCATACGTCTGTAAATAAATATAAAATATATATATTTTTTATTTTTTTTATATGTACATGTATGTAACGTTTTCAATGGCGTGTTTGATTTAAAGAATTCTTCTGGACAAAGTATTTTTCAAAGATCGAGTAGTAAGTTTGAAACTAATTTTCTTTATATAAACATGATTTTAAAATAAGTGTTGGTAAACCGTTTTTCATATGTTTGTTATCTCATACGTTTTCTGATATATCTATAAATAAATATAAAATACATTTTTTTATTTTTTTCATTTGTTTTCATATGTTGTGTATGTAACATTTTCAATGACATCTTACGTTTGATTTAGAAAATTCTTTTGGATAGAATATTTTTCAAAGATCGAGTAGTTAAGCTCAAAGTATTCATTCTCTCTATATAAAAATGATTTTAAAATAATTTAAAATAATTGTTAGCCAACCGTTTCTCATACATTAATAAGCAAAATATATTTTTTCATTTTCTTTCATATATAAATATATATAACATTTTCAATGACATCTTATATTTGATTTCTTCTCGACAGAATATTTTGCAAATATCGAGTAGTTAAGTCCATTCTTTTTTTACACATATGATTTGAAAATAATCCTTGTTCGACAATTTTTCATACGCCCATAAATAAAATACATTTTTTTCTCATTTTTGTCATACGTATGTGTACGTAACATTTCCAATGACATCTTATATCCCTTCGTTTATTCCCTCCCCACAACATTTATGAGGTGTGCCGGATTTGAAACTGGAAAATCCGGTTACCTTATTTATTATTTAGACCGGGAGTTAAGCTCGCGAGAGACGTAACGTGAGCAAATACAAAACTCAATCGGCGCGAATGATTTAATCCGCGAGCGGCGCTTACTGTTAACAAAGCAAATATCCCCCTTAATTATCTCTCTCTCTCTCTCTCTCTCTCTCTCTCTCTCTCTCTCTCTCTCTCTCTCTGTGCGCGTGCGTATGCGTGTGCGCGCGCACGTTCGACTTCCTTGGTGCTTCGGCGCGCGGCGAATAAACGCGGCTTCGCGCCGAGACGGCGTGCAATTTGAACGCGTTAAGCTTCTAATTTACGGAGCTCCTCGAGGAGCAAAACGCTTGCCGGCAAAATTCCGGCCAGCATCCGAGCTCCACTCGGCGAAATATCCATGCGCGCGCGCGCTCGAAATCGTTTTAACGGCATTTTGTTTGCCCAGATAATAAAAACAGCGCCGCCCCGCGCAAATACACATCGACCGTATCGGCTTATATACCGGTCAGCGTGCGTACATGTGTGTGTGTGTGTGTGTGTACGTAAGCAAGCTCGTGCGTACGTGTTCACGTCGGAAGTAGGAAATTAAACCGTCGTGCAAACAGTCGATATCGCGGCGAGGTATGAGGTCGCTCGCGATCCACCATCTCGATATTTCCATTTCGCGATTGCGCGCGCGCTCGCCTATCGTCCGGCAATATTATATTTGTAACTGGCTGAATAAGTCTAATTTATCGAATTTATATGCCGTCGGGCCCTTCGCGCGCGGAAAATAACGTTGCGTCTCGCGCAAATAGCGCGAGCGGCCACAGCGCGTGCGTGTGCACGTCCGTTCGTTCGTTCGTCCCTTCGTTTGTTCGAGTTCGCGACGACGTTATCCTCTTTCACCCAGGAGGAACGAGAAAAATACTCGAAAGAGAGCGCGAGACGCGAATTCCGAAGGACGTCGCGCGACAAATTGTTTTTACCAAGTTTCCAGGGACGGAAGGGAAGAGAGTAGAATCGGGGGCGGGGGGGAGAGGCAGGGTAGTAGCAGAGGAAGAGAGAGAGAGAGAAAGAGACTCTCTCTCTCTCTCTGTCTCTCTCTCTTCCTCTGCTACTACCCTGCCTCCCCCCCCCCCGAGAGGAAGAGAGAGAGAGAGAGAGAGAGAGTCTCCCTCTCTCTCTCTCTCTCTCTTTCTCTCTTTCTTACCGCCTCCTCTTAAAAATTCACCGCGGCTCCGCGGACCCGAAGCGCGCGCTCGCGCATACTTTACGGTGATTACGCGGCCGAGCAAAGAGGAAGCTCGTCAATCTGGACTCCGTAATAGTGAAACGCGGCGCCGCTGGCGTCTCCATCGATTGGCCGAAATCTTGACAGGACTATCGCCCACTTGGGGCTACCGCCAGACCCGTGACTGGCAATTTTAATCGTCGCATCGTAATGACTCCGCGGCGAGATTCTAATTAGTCCATCGGAAAGTGTACAAAGCTGTGTGATTAAAAAAGCCGCTCTGCCGCGACAATCAGGAGGCAGAGAGAAAGAGGGACGGGAGGAGGGGAGGAGGAATGGGAGCAGCGTGAGTCAAAGTGCGGGGAGGAGCGACGCGCCGGATCGAAATAGCGGGGCAAAGGACGAAAGTACGCGTGGTAGAAAATAGGTCCTAGAAATATAAAACAGACAGGGAGAGATCGGCGATGCGGCGAGAGATCGAGCGATCGGATCCCGCGATTTCGAAGAGATCACGTTTTGACAAGACAAGTGCTGGGAGAAGAACGGGGGAAAAACCCCTCCGCGAAGCACTGAATTCTTGAATACACTTAACCCGTGTTTTTCGACCCTCGCGCTGAAAGTTGCAGTCACGTACATGAATACAAAAAGTACCGCTCGGTTTTATGAGACTCTGCATATATACGAGCACGTACAAGACGACGACGAGGAGGAAGAGGCCGAGGACGGGGACGAGGACCAGAACGAGGACGAGGACGGACGACGACGTCGACGGCGATATGAGGAGAGGGAAAGTTTTGCACTCCGAAACTTTTATAATACACACAGTGGACGGAGGGGGAGGGCCGTAGATTCGAATTAATTCGGCGGCGAAGTTTCGCCGGGCAAATAAAAATAATTCACTGTATCAATTTAATATCGCTTTATGGCCGGCTCGCTCCCGCCTCGCGCCGCCGCGCCGCCCGCGCCGCGGGCGGCGGCGGCGGCGGAAGATTCTTCAATACACGCGCTTCTAGTCTGAGCGCTCAGCAGCTCAGCCGCGCGCAGTAAAAGCGACGTGAATTGGTGTAAAGAGAGACATTTTCCCGCAGAAACCTTATTTTCCGGAATTCCCATGAAGATTATTTTAATCTAGTCTCTCTCTCTCTCTCTCTCTCTCTCAACGTTGCAAAAAATTCTCTTCTCACAGGAGCGCTCTCTTTTCGCCGCTCCGCGGAGCTCTCGCGTGTAATCGCGCTCACGACGTGCGATTACAATCATACGCCGTCTTTGTTGTGCGTCTCATCGCGATAGATTGCGAGCAGGATGCTTGTTATGCTGAGCCGCCACTGTCCTCTCCCCGCACTTGCCCCTCATTTTCCTCCCTCGTCCCCCTCGAGCCGCGATCGTGATTCGGGGCTATTTTCTCTCTATTTATCGATCATTCACGCGTACGCCACATCTCTGATTTGCCACATCTGCCGTTGCCGTTGCCTTGCTCTCTCGCGAGCTTTCCTTCCCCTCGCGGGAGAACGAGCGCAGGAAGAAAAACGATCGGTCGAATGGGAAGAAATCTCGGGTCGGGTCGCCCGGCTCTACCGCGCGGCTTCTTCCACATTATTACTTCAGCTCCTCCACTCAAGAATTGGTCAAACAGTAACGACCGGAATTACTCTCGTCCTCTCCTTCGTCTCGAAGTGGAGGCTTCGAGTGACGATGAGATCGAGATAGCACGCGCGCGCGCGCGAGTACGACGTTATTAAAGCTGCCTTTATTACGGCCATTGCGCGAGCGCAACTTTGCGCGCGAGTTACGTCGCATGAAATTGATAATAATCCATCCAACACTTATGAATCGAAGGGGCGGCGGGCGCGAGGGTGGCGGAGGGAACTTGGAACTTGAGAGCTCTCGCGTACTGTTATTAAGGTTTTTGGCCGCGCTCGAGGAATTCAGCAGTCGGATTAATGAAGATTAGAATGGCCATTAAACCGAGGCGGAGCTTTGTGCTTATCATATGTTAGTTAAAGCGCCATTCGGAACTCGCGGCAGCATCCGCTCGGATTAACAGTTCCCGCCTGCAGCCGCTCGAAAGTCGTCGAGTATACCTCGCTCATCGTTTACGCCCGTTTGCGGGACGTCCTGGCCGCATTTTTCCCCGCAGGAGCGCATCAAATGCAAATCCCAGTGCGTTATTTACGCGCAAAAATAAGCGCGCGATTGGCGGAAATCTTCTTCACACGTTTCTTCTCGTCTCGAATCGTGCCATTTAATATGTTTAAATGTATATGTTTTAATATGTTTATGTCGCATTTAAATGACGTATTAAATGAGGTGATTTAAAACCACGAGAGAAACGCGTAAAGAAAGTGCCAATCACACGTTTGTGCGTGTCAAAATAATACACTTGGACTCGCAGTGTACTTACGAAAGTTGCGCGATGTTATTTTAAAAATGACAATATACAGGGTTATGACAATATCCGGGATCTTTTGGAAACGAGAAACTGTGAAGATCAATCAGATCAAGCTGAGAAGAAAAGTCAAATACCATTTTGCAAATAAGTACGCAAATTTTCAAGTTTTAATCATCAATTCAATTCAATCATCAATTCAAGTTTTAATAATCAATTAAAAGAGCCTCTAAATGAGGCTATTTTCAATCATTAATAGCTTAATGACTGTTGCGATTTTTGTAAAATGATACTTGACTTTTCTTCTCAGGTTGATCTGATTAATATTCACAATTTTTTCGTTTCCATAAGATCCCGGTCTGTATAAGACGATCGATGTTACAAATGCGACGGAGAACTCGAGAAAAATGCAGGTATTTTTAACATATATTTATTTATTTTAAACACACAGAGAGAGAGAGAGAGAGAGAGAAAGAGAGAGCACTGCAAACTCTAATATGTTTTTTTTTACACGTATAAGCGTGTGATTGGCTGAAGCTTTCTTTACACGTTTCTTGTCGTCTTGAATCATGTCATTTAATACGTTTAAACGTGTTAAGAGATATCTAAATTAATTACATAATGTGATTTAAGACGACAAAACACGTATAGAGGAAACTTCAGCCAATTACACGCTTACACATGCCAAAATAACACTCTCGAATTTGCAGTGAAAGACTTCTACATAAGATTATTCTGGTTAAAGTTCACCACATTTTTTACGAAAACGATTAGAGATAGGAGAAGATATTCATTATCAGAATTGTAGGACAAGGGGTATATACATATCCTGGTAACCTCGAGTAACCTTGAGCATTCGCTTTTCACTAGCGGTAAAGAAAATTGTTTCTTCTTATTGCAAAGAAGTACTTTTTAGTACATTCTAATTACATTCTAAATACACTCTAAATATATTCTAACATATTAAATTATCTTTGGAAAATTCAGCTGTTGTCGAAGAATCAACAAAATTACAAGTGAGAATGAAAATTGGAGATCTTTTTATTATCGCAGGAAGTGTCCCAAATGTTCACTACATTGATGCAGACACGCTCGCGGTCTTCCGCGGGAACTTCTTCCGAAACTCTTGTACAATTATTTCGCGAAAAATATTTTTAGTTCTTCCTACCATGTTTCCTGCAGTAGTAAAAGAATGTTTATTAGCTAGACTGCTGATTCTAAACGAATGGATGGCGGGAGGTCATATTACTTGGAGTTTATTTATTCCGTTCAGAAATAAATTCCAAGAACAATGCTGTGATTCTACAGCTGAATTTAGAAGCTTAAAGATATACAGAGTGTTAAATTTCAAACGTAACAGGTCGAATATCTCGGAAACTGAGAGCGGTAGGCGAATATATTTCAGATAAAAGTTATACAGTTTCAACAAATGCATCAAATGGCGATTTGACATTGAGAGTAGTTGCGAAGGAAATTTTAAGGTCAACTTTAAAATCTTAAATGGAAAATCTCATCTTTCACTATATCATTTATTTCTATTAATTAATTCGAGCAACTTTTGTCGGGAACATTTTTGCCTGCCGCGCTTAGTTTCCGAGATAATTCGACCTGTTACGTTTGAAATTTAATACCCGGTATGCACGAAAGGTTTGTAAAAAGATTTCTATATACAGGGTGTCCCATTTTAATGTCCCATCCCAAATAACTCTTCAGTATTGAAGTTTCAAGGAAAATGATCTGAATAAAAGTTATAGGGATTTAAGTGTGCTACCTTATAATGACCTTGATTTTGACCTTGACTTCTATTTTCAAGGTCATTTGAAAGCCAACTTGCGTTTCTTAAATGGGAACGCTTATTTTTTATTACACTGTTTTTTTTTCTACTAGTTAATTTGAACAACTTTTGTCTAAAACATTTTTTTATTTGTCTAATATTTTTTAGATATTTGAGGAAAACTTGATAACTTTTTCAATATTTAACTTACGATATCTCGCTAATTATTTGTCGGAAGAAAAAGTGATACTAGACTTTCTTGCTTTATTTGACCTCAATAATATATTGTTACAATAGCGCCTTGACTTTTATTAGCTTACTGATTTTTGGAAATTTCAAAATCATCAAATTAACAAAAATCAGGGCGCTATTGTAACAATATATTCTTGAGACTAAATAAAACAAGAAAGTCTAATACCACTTTTTCTTCCGACAAATAATTAGCGAGATATCGTAAGTTAAATATTGAAAAAGTTATCAAGTTTTCCTCAAATATCTAAAAAAATATTAGACAAATAAAAAAATGTTTTAGACAAAAGTTGTTCAAATTAACTAGTAAAAAAAAAACAGTGTAACAAAAAGTAAGGGTTGCCATTTAAGAAATGCAAATTGACCTTCAAATGACCTTGGAAATAGAAGTCAAGGTCATCATAAGGTAGCACACTTGAATCTCTACAACTTTTATTCAGATCATTTTCCTTGAAACTTCAATAATGAAGAGTTATTTGGGGTGGGACATTAAAATGGGACATTCTGTATACGACGTGTTTACATATTTCCCGCTAGATATGATAAAAGACAGACTTTTATACACTCATTAACACAGCTAACTTTGAGCGATGGGACAGAGGTGGGAGGGGGAGGGGGATAGAAATTATTCAGAGTGTATGTACGATCTGTGTTCACAACTATTCTAATTAGGAGAATAATGTACGCGATGTTTCGTTTTATTAAAACTACAAATATTTGTCCTTCACCTTTTTATATTTTCTTTTTTTCTTTCGTGTAGCTGAAACGCTTGGCTATCAACGCGTATATTGCACGTTGGCTACTTCCAAGTGTTTAATTGTATTATGCACTATAAATTCTAATTCCTCCAACAACGCGCGACTGCTGGTGTGATTTATACAGTGTATGTACGAATAATAATAATAATTTTCAGATAAAATGGCGTCTTACATCTTTCCACGTAAAAACGTTACGCGTAAAAACAACAATCTGGGTGGTATCGGCAATCTGTGACTTCAATTACGATTATAATAAAGATTCATACCGTGTACCGTACTAATCAGCGACCCGCGATGCGGACTGTCGAAGCGCGCCGGCAACTCAACCATGAAGAAGCATGTCTAAACTGTCTCGCAAACGAGCGCATTGCCCGATCACATCTCGCACTACACGAGACGAGACTCTCGATTCGGGAGGAACTTGGGTTCAATTACTCTCTTCCGTCCCGTTCCTTTTTCCTCCGTGACTCGGCGCTCGGTAAGGGCGCTGAGGAAGAAGAATGTCGGAGGTAACGCAAACAACGGGACAATTTTCCCCCGCCGAGCGGCGCGGCCGCTTCGCCGACCGTAATTCGTTTACGCTTAATTCCTCATTGAGCAGGGCGAATGTATTATTTCGTCGCGGCCCGGCGCAGAGACTCTATGTTTCCGCGCTCTCCCACTCCCTCCCCTCCTCCTCACCTTGCAGTGTTAGAGAGCCGGCCGTCGCCGCCGCCGCCATCGTCGTGGTACATTTTATGGGTGGCTAGCTAGTAATGCCGGTAATTAACGTTTCTTTCATGTACTCTTTCGCTCTCGCCGCTTTAAACCAGCTGTGCTCCGCGTACGCGCGCGCGCGAGTATGCACTGCAATGGAACGCACACACACACACACATACACGTATGAGCGTATTCAGCGTTCGGTTTCCATCTCCGTCGACCGGCTCCCCTCGGACAATCGACCTCTCCGCCTCCTGCCGTCCCGTGTTTAAAAAATAATTATCCACTACTGCCTACTTCCCTGCGCGGGGCCAGAAGTGCGTTTTCACACGGATCGAGGGAGGGAGGGGGGATGGAGGAGGAGGAGAAGGCAGCGAATCACCGGTTAGACGCACCGTCTAATTTTTCGCGTCCAATAAAACGCCACTCTCGGCTTCGATCAACGTGTCACCCGGTCGCCGTATTTTTCAGCTTTTTACCGGCCGTATCCCGAGACCGTTCAATCACCATGTCCTTCACCCTCCCATCAACCCGCCCCCCTCTCCTGTCCCTCCGCCCGCGAGACCAGGGCTCGCAGCGAGTCACGGATGCTGTCGCGAGAATAAATATTTTTGAGAGCTTCGCGAAATACCGCGTCTTTTTGTGCGAGATATCGCCTCTCCTCATTACGTCACGCTTCGCGAAGCGCCACGTATGTATACGCGGTAAATTATGTTGATATTTGTTAAATCATATCGGTATGTTGGCCCACCGAGACTGGATGTAATTGACCGTTTTTTAACATGTGCGTTGATACCTTTAGGACTGGCGTAAGGAAAGATCTGTATTAATATTTTTCCCTCTTCTCTCTTGATTGTTGTGATAGCGTGATATGAAGAAGCGAAATACGACGTGTACGCGCGATAAATATTGTGTTCAGTTTTTCCTTTAAATAAAACGCCGACACTCGGATATAACTCATTTTTTTATTACGCTCGCGAGTACGTTTTTAAGGCTGCTACGTATAAGAAAAAATGCCTGCATGAATATCTTTTTTTCAGGCTTGGGGAAGTTACTTTGCAAAAGCATCTAGTTACAATTTTTTTCACTGAAAAAGTAATTAGTTACAATTACAAGTTACTGATCCTAAAAAATAACATGTTACAATTATAGTTACTTAGAAAGTAATGTGTCCTTATTTTTCAGTTACTTTTTACAATAATTGTGCTATTATTTTAAATTTCGTAATTGTGTAAATTACTTCAATTTTATATAAAAGTAGTTTGTTGATTATTCATATTCCTTATTGTATATAACTTTTACAAATTACACTCATTAATTTAAATAAGCAATTCATATTTATTCTTTAAGAATATTAATAACAATTATAGGAAAGTGAATGAATTTAATGAGGATAATAAATACACTAAAAATACTAAAAATAATCTTGACATAAAAAATTAGATTTTTCACTAAAAAAAATTGATATTTTCTAAATAAAGACTTACACTCATATATTTAAATTTGCAGTTGAAGTTCTATTTGCATGAATAACTTTTTTGCTGGCGCAAATTTTGTAGAGAAATGCCCAGTTGTTCTCGTTTCCAAATTTTTGCTGTAACTCGAATATTTCTGCATATAATGCCGGCCATGGCATTTTACAATCCTTCTCCGAAGATTGAGATGTTTTATCCATTGTTTGCATTTTTTATATAACTGAAACCACGCAGCGCACTTCACGCTGAATGTAGATTGTGTTAATAAATAAGGACTGGCGACACGCGATGGTGATGCACTAAATAGGCGTACAAATTTTTTGAAAGAAATACAGGTTGCGTTCGAAGAGGAGACTATCAGCGCTATTGCATCATTTGATCCTTCTTTTACATCTAATGAACGATAAAGATAGATAATGTAATAGCGCGTTTTTCGAATGTAGCCAGAATAACAGAAAGTGCTTATTGGATATCAAGCTTCGCGTGTCGCGTTATCGTGCTGGTCTGCCAGAAACTCAAGTTTGAAATTTATAAAGTAACTATTAAAGTAACTATTAAATTAGTTACCAGTTATCAAATAAATGTAACTAAGTTAAGTTACAGTTATAGATGGAAGAAACGGAACAAAGTTAAGTTGTAGTTACCAAAAGAAATAAATGTAACTGTAACGTCGTTACTCGTAACGAGTTACTTCCCAATCCTGACTTTCTTTTCTCTTCTTTTATTATTATATTAGGTGTCCAAATGAATAATCCAAATTATTTTAAGCAGTTATGAAATCAATTTTAAATTGAATAGATTTTCCCACTCTTTTGTGATTATGCAATGTTGACATATAGCTATTAAAAAGAACATATAGTTTGGCGAAAGGCCCAACATAACCTTCAAAAGTATTCAGTTCAGTACGGTCGAAAATGGCAACAGATAAGGTGCATATCCGACACTGCATTCTTTACGAATTCCAACAAGGAAAAAATGCTGCAAGAGCGTGCGAATCGATTTGTTCCTTTCTCGGCGAAGGTGTTGTATCGTACGATGTGTGCGCATTTTGGTTTAAGCGGTTTAAAAGCAGTAATATCAGTCTAATCGACAAACAACGCCCTGGAGGCTTTCCGAAATGCGATAATGATGATTTGGAACAACTGCTCGCTGAGAATTCGGCACAAACACAAAAAGAGCTTGCAGAACAGTTGGGAGTAACGCAGCAAACGATTTCCAAACGCCTACATGAGATGGGAAAGATCCAGAAAGAAGGAAAATAGGTTCCGCATGAACTCACTGAAACCAACAAAAATCAACGAGTGGCAGCGTGTCTTTCTCTTCTCTCAATAAGCAGCGTCGAAAGTCTTTCTTGTGGAAAATCGTTACGGGCGATGAGAAATGGATACTTTATGACAATCCGAAACGCAGAAAGTCGTGGGTAAATCCCGGCGAATCATCAAAATCGGTCGCAAAACCCAATCGCTTCGGAAAGAAGATTCTTCTCTGGTGGCATTTGGTGGGATATCAAGGGCGTGCTTTATTATGAGTTGTTGGAACCGGGTGAAACAGTTACTGCGGACTGCTACCAACGTCAATTAATCTGCTTGAGTCAAGAATTGGAACGAAAACGCCCGTATACTGGCAAACTGGGAGAACGTCCAGTGAAATTGTCGCATGATAACGCCAGGCCACACATTGCTTCCAATACAAAAGACACCATAATGAGTCTTGGCTGGGACGTCTTGCAGCACGGCCGGCGTATTCACCAGACATTGCTCCATCCGAATATCACTTGTTCCGGTCGATGCAACACGCCTTGTCCGATATGCACTTCCAATCAGTGAATGAGATCCGAAAATGGCTTGACGATTTTATCGTGTCCAAAGACGTAACATTTTTCCGAGATGGAATTCATCAGCTGCCTGAAAGATGGCCTAAATTTATAGAAAGCAACGGCGAATACTTTGATTGAGCAATTTAATTTACTTTCTTTTAAAATAAACCTTGAATGTAGCTGAAAAAAATTGGATTATTCATTTGTACATCTAATAATATTGGATCTCATGTATCGTTGAAAACTGTCTCCACTGTTATTTCTCGCGCAGGGTTTTGGCATTTTTGCAACAACGAAAAGGGACCTTCCTCTCGTTAATAAAGTGGCATTTGAATAACCCGCACGCGGCCGAGGCCGATTTCCCGATCGCACTCGTGCGCGCTGGATGCAAGAGCCAGCGGTTTTCTTACCCGCTTTCCTGCAGTTTCAGCGAGAGCTTCAGCGCCTCCGCAAATTTGTTGGTCCAATCCGGATCTAATTCCACGCTCGCTCCGCACGCGAAATTAAGCGTGCGATCGCCGCGTTTTTTTTTCTTTTTTCATCCGGCAACTTTGCGCTTTCGCTCTCTCGACGTGCGACTTATGTCGCCGCGCGGCAGATTTTCGCAGCTGATTTGAATCCGTCGCGTTAAACCTTTGCGTTCGGCCGCTTCGATAAGTTCCGATAAATTTTCAAATCCAGTCGGCGCGTCGCGTCATCGATCGCGACGACGGGCGAACGGCGCGCGTCATCACGGGGCGTATTAAAAAGTCGTTTGCGCGCAGGAGTTTATTTCGATGCACACGCGGCTCCGCCGCTCGATACGTCGACGTAACGACGCGGCGCGATTACAATTCACTTCACATTACCTCAAAATACACATTACGGCTCGCTTATTGCGTCAAATATTAATTTCATTCGGACAGTCGCAGTCCGTGACGCGACGCGCTGTAACCAGATTTTATCTGATGCTCTCTCGCGCGTTTTGCGCCCTCCCGTTCGCATAACGCGGAATTTATATTTCTCTTCAGCCCGGATTGTGATAGTGACGATAATGCATTCGCTCGATGATTAATCCATTCATCGTGAAATTAAAATATCGAAACACACACACACACACACACACACACACATTATCAACGTTGCTGTGTCGCTGTCATATTTGACACTTTTACCACGTTTTTCGCTTATGAAAACCGCTACGCACGTAGATGGGAAGAACATGTCGGATCGCGTAGGTGGACGAAATTTGTCTCTTATATTCGCTATTTTCAAACGTCGAATTTTTGTGGGGGAGGGGGAGGCTCACGCGGGGAATTTTTGGCACAGAGCTAAAATCCCTATCAACGATTCCCATCGCGAGGAGGCATCGCAACCGCGGAATGCGTTCAAGCACTGACTTATGAAACGTACGTTATTTGTCCGCAGAAAATTTTATTCGGGTATCCTCAGCGCCGTGAAATGTTATTATCGCGGTATGTTAAACGATCCGCGGCACGCGAGGCGCGCGGTTTGCTTATTACGCGCGCCTCACCGGCGATGCAAACTTTTCGAATCGCGTCTCCGCGAGTTCGCTTTTTTCCCCCGGCAGCCGCGCGTAACGATCTCTCTCTCTCCCTCTCTCTCTCTCTCCCTCTCTCTCTCTCTCTATCTCTCTCTCATTACCGTGACATTTAATTTTCTATATTGCAGGTCTCCCCAGCAACTGGCGTCTTGCGAACGTAAGCAAAGGTCCGTTTCCGAAAAGTTATACTTCGACTGAACTTCGCTCGACGGAAATTTCATGCGTCCAGGTATCTCTCGCGTTGAAAATTAACCATCGCGTTGGAGCTATGCGAAAGAAGAGAGAAAACAAGAGAGAGAGAGAGAGAGAGAGAGAGAGAGAGAGAGAGGGAGAGAGAGAGGGAAGAACGGAAGAAAAACAAGTTACGACACGAGCGACGGAGTCTCGCCGGCGCGGGGATAAATCTGCGCTTAGGAGATAAGCGGAAATCCGATATTTTCCCCGATATTAGGTATGATAAACCATCCAGATTAATCGATAGTACAAGAATTTACGGGATTGGAGCGCCGCGTTACGTACGTCCGCGGCCGCGGCCAGCGGCGCGCATTGTTTTTCCGTATTCGCGTATATTTTTATTGCTCGCGCCGGCGGCGCCGGGAATTGAGACACGAAGATCGAAACGAAAAGCACTTTGCATTCGCCACCGCGCATAAAAGGCCTGTTAGATCGGCGCGGCTCGATCGGGGAAAGGAGAAGGCTCGTAAAATCGCGGCGCGCTGAAGAAAGAACAAAAAATAAAAGAGAAACAGCGCCTCGCGAGATCTCGATCTCGTGAGGTGAGACTGCGCGAGCGGTCGCTGGGCCGATGCAGAAAAAGTGGACAAAGGAAAACGAGTCATCTCGATTCACGCGCGCTCGCCTTTCCGCCTGCCGTTTCCGCGGCAGCCGAGGAAGCTCGCTCGCTCCCGGCATGTAAGTGTTGTTAACGGTCGTTACGCAACGCCGGCCGAACGCAAGGCGAATTCCGGCGGATCTTGTTGCAAGTTCCCAGAACGATTATGGCCGAGCGTGTAGCGCAGCAACGCCGGCTTTACTCTCACGGCGCGTGAATTGGCTCCACGTACTCGCGCGCGCGCGCGCATGCGCACACGCGCATGCGCGTACGTGCGTGCGCGGGTGCGTGCGTACGTGCGTACACACGGAGTGTATCGCGTATTCCAGGCGCGACGTAATGCACCTTCGCGATGCGGCGGTCGTAGCGGCGAGCGCGATAGCCGAGGGGTCTTCGCGAAGAAAGGGTATCCGGGGGGGGAGGAGAGGGAGGAAAGTGTTGGCCGCTGCGTCGCGATTATTGCGTATCCGCGCGCGGCGTGCATGCGTCCGTAGAATTTCAGGGGTGGAAACTTCAAGGGTTCGCGCGTCGCGTGTGCTGAAAAGTGTCCGAAATTTCGTTTCCGAAGCGGGAGGGAAGAAGGGTCGCGAAACGCGCGAAATAAAGATGTCACGCACAACGACGGGGAAATGGGGGTAAATGAAATCTGCGCTGTCTGCCTCCCTCTCCCGATCCCCTCTCCCGAATTGGTCACCCTTCGTTTCCTTCAGCGATTATCGCAAAGAGTACTCGTGTACTGTAACTGCACTCGCTGGCATCTTTGAACTGGGCTTTCACGGATGCAGCATAGATTCCAATTAGAATGTCCAGATTCGTTTCGACGTTGGTTACTCGATCACAATGCAGATTGCGGGTCCCGTTTTTATGTCAATTATTGTACTCGATGGAAAGAAAGGTAAGGAATTAAATTTTAATGTAAAACGGAGGTCAGGAGGAGCATAACATGTTAGAGGAAACTTCAGGTTTTTCCTTCGTTCAATGTTAAAGTTAAAATGTTAAAGTTTCATATTTAAACATTTTTTACATTAAATAATTTAACCATTTAAATAATTTTACCAAAATATGATTCATGTTGCTTGATATTCAAGATATCTATAAATAGTTTTAAAAAGAGGTTGAGCAAAGTACATTGAGACAGTTTTACGGTGAGTGAATTTTTACGGTATTTTACGTGGAGTATTTTACTTTTTATTTATACTTGTAAAGTTTACGTAGGTATTCAAAGTATTCGAAATATTTTGTTCAGCGTAACATGCATAAAAGATGAATAGAGGAAACAAGAAAACTTTAGGAAAACGTTCAGCGGAAATAAAATCTGTTTGGGTTTCCTACACAGTACCACCTTTTTGAAAAGTTATAATTTTAACTTCGAATTTTCGTTTTTCTAATCTTAACAGAGATTTCTTAATCAGAACTTGTTAGAACTATTCTGAGGAATTGGAATGGATCCCAGTGAGACTAGAAATTTTCTACGCGCAATAACTCCTCGCACGGAAAGTTTTCAGGATTTCTTAAAATAAAATATGAATTTAATTAGAATCTATAACTTTATCCCAACATTAATTATCCGATTATGATACCAATAGAAATCCTATTTTTACCCCAAACGTGGATTCTCTACCGGAAATCGGAACGGAAATACTGCGGGAACTCGCCCTCTTTATCGATCGATGACGTCGAGACATACTTTTGTCAACCAAGAAATCCTATTTCTAACCAATTATTGCATTCAACGGAATAAAAAGTGACAAATTAAACTCCGATATAAAGCGAAGAGAATAAATAGATGACGAAAGCGTGATCTCCGTTTAATTTCGAGTGAATCGTGAGGCGCGAGGGAAATTTAATTCGAGATAATTCGTCATAAAGATAATTGAAATTAGATGTCGGTGAATCGTTGAGAAAATACATCGCTCGATTAAATTCTCGCCAAGAGGGAAATCTACCGCGCGGACGAGAGGGAGCACCGAGAGCGCGGCGGCCTTCGTATATGAGCGCATCGGGCCGAGTAACTTCGTTCATCGGCCGTAACCATTACGCGACGGTGTGCTTTCATCGGTTTCATTAGGACAGTTTCATAAGAACGCGAGTCTCGTCTGTGCGTTTTCGAACGATATATCTAACTCGAAGGCTGGATTTCACGGTTTCCGCATGCCTCGCGTGCGATGCTTGCAAACCGCATCAATAAGGGGAGCGGTCGCTGCTGTCAACTAATCCTTGCAGCGAGATTTTAGCGACTGCAGTTGTGCACACACAACTGAATCAGCAGTTATAAGTATGGCATTTCAGTGAAAAATACGCCGACTGCACCTCGGGAAGAACTCCTTCACGCTATACTCTACGCAATACAAACGTCCCGCCCTGCTGGAATAATACAGGGTGAGTAAAAAGTCCCGGACCGGTGAAATATCTCGAAAACCATTTGATTTATAATATTAATTTGATGATTTTGAAATTTCCGAGAAAAGTCGATAAGTTAACGAAAGGCGCTACTGTAACATTATATTCTTGAGACTAAATAAAGTAAAAAAGTCTAGTACCACTTTCTCTTCCGACAAATAGTTAGCAAGATATCGTAAATTAAATATTAAAAAAGTTATCAAGTTTTCCTTAAATATCTCAGAAAATATTAGGCAAATAAAGATATGTTTCAGACAAAAGTTGCTCAAATTAATTGGTAGAAAATGATGATGTAGTAAAAAATTAGGGATTGCGTTTGAGGAAAGTAATGATCAGTGAGTATTTCGAAAGTGGCGCAATCTGTAAACAAAATGATATAGCTATTTTATACCCCCCTTGAAATCATACAACTTTTGTTGGAAACATTTTTTTCTAAAATGCTTGATTTTCAAGATTTTTCACCGGTCTGGGACTTTTTGCTCACCTAGTATATTAGGAGTATGATTTAATTTTGAAGGTTTTTTCTTTTTTTCCTGTTGTACACCTGGAATGTTTGGCAACGTGTGTATTATTCATTGGCTACTTTCAAATGTTTAATTATATTGTGCATTATAAATTCTAATATTGACTCTAACAACGCGCGACTACTGGTGTGATTTATACGATGTATGTATGAGTAGTCTTCAGGTAAAATGGCGTTCTACACCTTTCCACTTGAGACGCGTTACACGTAAAAACAATAATCTGAGATGGCACTAATGTCAGTTTTGTCGAAGACATTCCAGCCACAGCTATTATTTCTTAATGCTAATCCATGATATTGAGTCATTTACGTATTAACAACAGACGCAGTAAAAATCGTGTTAACACCATCTTAAAAATGGAGCTTCCTAAAAAACATTTTCAACATGCGATGCTTTTGTTTTTTCATCAGAAGAAAATAACGACTGAAGACCATAGAATTCTGATAGAAACTTGTAGCGCTATTGATCCATCAATTAAGATAATGAATATTACAGTTTAAAAGATTCAAAAGTGGTGATTTCAATGTTAACGACAAAAATCGCCCCGGACAACCAGAAAAGTTTGAAAATGCAGTTTTGCAAGAATTATTGGACGAAAATCGAGCACAATCCACTTGAGAACTTGCCACAGCATTGAATGTTGATCGTGTAACAGTTACTAAACGTTTACATGATATGGAAAAGATTGACAAAGAAGGAAAATGGGTTCCATATCAATTATCGGGAAATGTTATTGTGAATCGGTTGAACATTTAATCGCCAGACAAAAAATTAAGAGCTTTTCGTATCGAATTGTTACTGGGGATGGAAAATGGATCCATTTCGATAATCCCAAACAAAAAAAATCATGGGTTGATCCAGGCCAACCAGCAATATCCACTTCGAGGCGCAATATTCATGGTTCAAAGGTATCGTTGTGTATTTGGTGGGATCAAGAAAGTGTTGTGTACTATGAAATGTTGAATCCGAATGAAACCATCACCGCTGATCGTTATCGACAACAATTATACAAATTGAAGCGAGCATTGGACCAAAAACGATCACCGATTGCGAGTAAACGACGCAAAGTGATCCTTCTTCGCGACAATGCTCGACCTCGTGTTACATTATCAGTTAAGCAGACGCTATTAGACCTGGAATGGGAAGTCTTACCACATTTCACGTATTCTCAGACATTGCTCCATCCGATTGTTACTTGTTCCGGTTGATGCAACATGTTCTAGAGGATGCACACTTTCATAACTCGAAGAAGTGCGAAAATTTGTTGAAAATTAGACCAACTCCAAAGAAGAATCTTTTTATCGTCGCGAAATTCATCTCTTGCCAGGAAGGCAGGAAAAAATTGTAGAAATCGAGGGAAAACATTTTGGTTGAGGTATTCGCTCATTATCTTGTTTCAGTAAACCAGTTTTTGAGAAAAACCCTCATTTACTAAATCGCACTCATATTTCAGATATTGCTGCTGTTTCCTCGGATAATCGAGTCAGTCACGAAACGCGAGCAACCTGAATCGCACGTGGTGCGATTACAGACTTGCAGCCACCCAATATCCAATGTATCTAACGGAGCGTACACAAATACAAACAAACACCGAGACGCGCGACGACGCGATGACGCGCGCGCGACGGAAGTTGTTAATCGAGCGGAGACGATTCTTGCGTAATTGCTCGCGATGTAAAAGCCAAGTCGAGAGGGCCACTCGATAGCACTCGGAGCACTCCGTAATGTCGAGAACCCTCCTCTCTTCGGCTTCTCGTTACTTCGCGCCCTGAGTAAATCTAAGAGCGCGTGTTTATAACGCGCGCGCGCGCGTACGAGAGAGAGAGAGAGAGAGAGAGAGAGAGAGAGAGAAGATGAGAGAGCAGCTCGCCGATGCAAAGGAGAAGTTGCCGCTCGCGCTCTTTGCCCTCTTCTTCCCTCCTCCTGCCACCCAACCCCTTTCCGCGAGAGCGTGAGACTCGTCGCGCGCTTTTACACAATACCTGTAAGTAGAGGCCGACATAAAACAGGTCGGTCGTGCTTTATTACCGCGTATTACGGCTCGTTTTACGTTTCTTCCCGTAGTCAAAAGAGTCAGCGATATATCCGAGAGCCGCGCGCGCGCGGCGGAACAGCGGCGGTGTTTGGACGTTCTCGCGCGGCGACTCGGGGCGGCGTTACGTCCGATAGTTAGAGCAATACTTCAATCGACGGCAATAGCGGAAGGACGTTTTTATGGCATCCAATGTATCGCGATTCCACCGCCTCCTTGTCCCCGGGGAAATTTAAAAAATCCCGGACGTTACATAGACACGCGCGTCCACGGGCAGGCAGGGGCGGCAAAGGCAAGCCGTTCGTACACGGCCATTCGTCTTTCCAGTTTGCTATCACTTCCAGCGAGAGCCGAAGCGAGCAAGCCGGGGCAACTTGCGCGGGCGCGCGCCACGTGGATCGCTAAATTTCTCGGGGGAAGACAACGCGTACGTAGGCGAGAGATCGCAACGCTTCCTCAGACCCGGCCGCGCTACACATCGACACGCGAGATGCTGCGCCGCGCTGCGGGAGCGTAAGGCGCCACGCGAGCGTTCTGCGTGTCTGATGGATACCCCCTCGTGCGAATGAACGGCCTTTCTTCTCGAGTTCTCAGCTTTTCCATTCCGCCCCGATACGATACGAGCGATACCTCGTGCCTTCGCCTGCGCAGTTTTATGCAGTTGTATTGAAGTTACGCAGTTATATTAAAAATAACATTTAATTCGGAATAAGAAGAAATCGGGAGAAATCTGTTCGAATTTTTTACGGATCGAATCCTGATTCAAACTTGGTTAAAAAGATACACGCTGTGATGAAGAAACATAAGTCTTTCTTATTCCGTAGTTACTTCACAATTATTACATTCTAAAAAATTATACTGACTAATATTGTTAATATTAAAAAAAAATGTAAAATATCATATTTACTATCTACAATATATTTCACTTGATGGAGTTTAAAACTTTTAGAATTAGAAAGATCTGTATTTCTTAAAAAATTTTAATAAAAATATACTTATGTAACACACCCAAAAAGAAAATAATTTAATAACCGGAATCATCAAATTTTAGAGGATTTTATCCTTATATATGACCTCAAGAGGATTTCTCTAAGATTAAGAGGAAAATATTAAATATATATATAAATATAAACGCATTATTCTTAAAGTTAGAGAGATTATACGTTTATGTATAATGTAAATCTTATTGATTCTAATATAAATTTTCTCTTGTACACAAATTATTTAATCTTTTTTAAGAAGATTATTATTTATTCTTATTGTATTTTATTCTCTTACTGGTTATACTAGTTAATTTAAAAAAAATTATTATAATATATAGTGAAAAGTAATATATATATAAATGTACTTCTGGTTCCAGTTTTACAATAAATAGGCACGAATAAAATAAGATCATCATAACAAATAAATTTCCAATCAGTTTTGTTATGAACTTCATAGTTACAAAGATGTTCATCATAACCAATCGTATGAAATCGTATGAAACATAAGTTAAAAAAAAATATGTTATTCAATTTCATGCAATAGATTATAAACTGATAAATTTGACCAAATATGGATAAATTATCTTCTTTATATACAGCAATACATATTTTCTAAAAGGCGTTCCAAATATTCTGATCCATAAACATATAGTTATTTTTTCGTTCATGTCTGGAGGTAGAGGATGACTGAACAAAAGAAGAAGACTGAAGAAGACTGAACATTCAAATCGATATATTCCTTTTCATATAAGAGAAAAATTAATTGATATAAGGGGAAATTCTCTTGAAATAAAAGAAAAACAGCTAGAATAATAGCTAATAAAATTTAGATGAATGGTAGATGAATTTTAATTGTTTTATCGAAAGAGGAATCCTTTTTCTGTAAAAGGCTTCATTTAGAATATGAGACTATGGCAAAAATCACTTTACAAATAGAATACTTTTCTTTTTTAATACGTATTTTTTTTCTATGAACTTTATAGCGGCACGAAATAATTCACTAACTCATAATTCGAACTTAAGTACACATGTTATAAATTTGAATTATCCATTTTTTTATTTAGAATCCACTATAATTTAAAGTCTAATAATTACAGAGACAAAAGTCACTGCGCCTGAAATGATTCATAATTAGTAGAACCACCGCCTTAGACGATAAAAATTTAACACCGACTGGTTGCAGATGATAAAAAAAATTGTCAATGATAGAAACCTTTGTAAATATTAATTCTACAAAGTGAAATTCTGATGTACAATCAATCTTGCAAACATTTCTGACTGAACCACTAATTGTCCGTGATGCTTCGGCGAGAACGGACAAGTGGAGAGACTTGTCGACATCTTGACGAAACAGTAGTGCTGTTTCGACGAAGCTGCCTTCAACACACGGATGAAATTATTATCATCGTCATTAACTTACACACCGTAGAATAAATCCGTGGTGATAAAGGTTACCCGTGAGACAACAGCGAGTGCTTCCCGGCGCACGGCGCACGGCGTCCGGCGACGTCAATTAGTGAACTCGACAAAGACCGGCAGCGGTAATTATCAATTTTCACGTGTGCACTTCGGCGGGTACACACGCGGCCAACAGCTGACGAGGTTACGACGAGGCGGAGAACAGCGTTTGGGGAGGTAGGGGGCGCGGGAGGGGCGACGATGGGGATCCGGGCGATCGGCTACGTAGCGCGTGGGCGTCGTTTATACGCGACTACCTCGTGCGGGCGCGCTCGTAAACCGTCGAAATACAAACTTCCGGCAGACAACAAATGCGCCAGCCGTAAAACCTAAGAGGCGAGACCGAACGCCACTGTGGACTGTGGTTTGCGGTAATCGCCGAAAGGACAAAGCGCACGCGCAGAGGTGTATTTTGACAGACAAGGAGCCGAGCGAGAGGAAGTGCGGCGTTAAGCTAAATTCAGACTCGACACTTGCCGGCGTCACGTCCCTCGACGGATGTTGACTGGCGGGCTACGCGACAAAGGGCGAATAGAAGCATCCGCCGTGGCTGCGGGAAACGCCGAGCGAAGACTTCAACTTCCGACGAAGAAGTGCGCAAGCCGAATCTAAATATTTGACAGACGCCGCGTGAAACAAACGCAACGCAAACGATTCGAGCGCGGGACCGATTGATGCGAGACGCATCTTGACTAATGCGGTTTGCGTGCAGCGACGTGTAGCTTTCTAACCAACGATAAGTCTGACTCAAAATCGTCGGGCTCGGCTCGTTGTTGGGACCGTTACTTAAACGTGGCTCCAATTATGAGTCGAGTCTCAATTTTGGATTGGACCTGGTTGCAAAATAGCACACGTTATAATGAAAGGATTATTTTTGTATTCTTCAGTTCGTTCACGACAATATTATATTTTAAGATTACATTCATACGAATATTGTTAATATTAAAGAAGATGTAGGATATTAAATTTGATGTTTACAACATATTTTGATTAATAAAACTAGTTAGAATTAAAAAATTTGTACTTGGAAAAACGTACATGTTATACAGGGTGTCCTTTGCCATTTTGCAAATAAGTGTGCAAATTTCCAAGTTATTAATTAAAAGAGCCTCTAGATGTGGTTATTTTCAATCATTAATATCTGAATAATTATTCCGATTTTTGCAAAATGGTACTTGACTTTTCTTCTCAATTTGATCTGATCAATCATGCGTCGCAATTTTTCGTTTCCAAAAGATCCCGGACATTCTATATATTTGGCACGTAGCTTATTTCTATTGACCCAGAATTGGGATTAACGTTCCTAATTATTTTTCATTTATGAATTAATTTAATAATTTCGCTTTAAAACTATGATGTTTGTATATTCTATATATTGGTATTAATAGTTACTTTTAATGTTCAACCGACAGATTTGTGAGAATTATTAACATTTATTTTACCTTTGAATGATTTTTAAATAAGGTCGTAACTTTATTATCCAATGTATCGCGCGAATTGTATGAATTTCATAGGAAAAAGAATCGTTTCAAAAAGACGAGAATAATTATTACAACAAACGCGCATATTAAGAAAAAATCGTAGAGAAATTTATTCCAATTGTGGGTATTAAATATTAGAGATATAATGTATAAATTACAAGAGAAAAATAATTAAACGGAGATTAATAATTGGAAGATGTTAGAGCTTTAAACTTTTATTATTTTAATTAAATTTTTAATTATTCCCGAAGAGCTGATGCTCTCGCGAGCATGTCGTGCGCGTTCTGATCGGCCGCGTCGGGGAAATTACACTTCGCTGACGGGAAATTCCGACGATAAATAAAAGGAAAACAAAACTAAAAGAAAATAGAAGCATTCGAGACGAAAATAAAGAGCGCCACACGCGCGAGGCGCTTCGTTTTACGTCACGCGTTAGAAATCAAGAGTACCGGATGTCCGCGCGAGGATCCAATTTCTTTCCGGCTGCGATGAAAGATTAAATCGCGGCAACTCCGGCTGCGATTTGACGCGGAGAGGCTGAATGAAAAATGCGCGCATTAACGTTACGTTACGCTACGCTGATACACGTGTGTATCGTGTCCGCGGAGAGGAGAAGAGAGGAGAGGAGAGGAGAGGGGAGGTTAATACCATCCCCGGTCGTACGTCACGTACACGATGGCGTTTAGCGGTTTTGCGTTGTAGCCGTATCGCGCAAATAAACGTGATTACGTGCGTACTTGAATATGTTACGGCAACCGAAATGGATAAATCAATTCCTGCGTGCACGCCATGAATGCCGGTGTACGACGATACAACAGTCACTAACGCGACAGTGGGTGGCGTTAGACCAGCGATTCCCAACCGGCGTATCCTCGCGTGTCCTCACGGAAGGATGTCCGTGGAAGTGGCACACACGCGCGAGTCTGAGAGGTTCCACACGCGACGTCTATCTAGAATCGTACATCTTAGGGAGGTGCCGTATCAAAACTCCACCGACACGGTAATGGTTTTTCTCTGCGGAGGTTACGTTATATTGATTGTATGAAATTACAAATGCTTTTTTTTTAATAAGAAATTTTTTTAAAGACGTTTAATAAAAAAAATAGCGTAATAAAATTATATGGCAAATATGGCATCGTTCGATATGTGACGAAAAAATTTAATTCGTATGTAAAAAAATTGACAGCTGATTGACGCATCGAGCTCAATTAGTTGGCAATTAGGTGTATATCTGTCACCAAAATTCGCACGAAAACATTTAATTCATATGTGAAAAAAATTTATAGCTAATTTACGTCTCGAGATGTGAATTAGCAGCCAATTAAGCATATATCTGCCACCAAAATTCGTAGCTTACACATACCGAAATATGCGCTTCGCTCAGGAAAATTCCCAAGACCATTGCTGTACCTTGACTGTAGAAACTTAAATATTAACGGAAAGTTGGCAAACAGATTCCTGTATATGCGTGCGTTATATCCCTTCCTAAATACGGTAAAACCACAGGTACTTCCATGTACCAACTAGACGACTGACTTTGGAGAAACAGGTGCCATATTATTTGGAGTGTGATACTATCTATGTATGTTTACGACTACTCTAGGAAAATAATGCGTCTTGTTTCGGCCGATTCAAACCACAAATACGTGTCTCTTATATTAGATAATCAATTGAGTTTTAATCAATAGAAATAAAGAATAAATTTCCGTAAATATTATATACCGCTAAATTCTTTGTCAAGTAAACTTTCTTGGTTACCTAATACTCTTTCATATTTTGTTTTCTTCTTCTTTTATATATCTTGGTTATTTATTGTGTATCAACGCGTATTTTATATATTGTCGGCTGTTTAATTACATATTATGGATTGAAGATCCCCTGACATTGACTTCAGCAGTCCCTATCTCGGTGCAGTTTACAACATATGTGACTAAACTACTAATAATATGGCGCCCAACTTTTCGAGTAGAGACATTTCGCAGGAAGTTAGTAGTGTGTGAGTCTGTAGATAAGAAGAAAACAAAGGAGCCCACATAAATGTTATGCATGTACAAGAAATACGAAAAGCGGCGGAGAAAGGTAGATTTGTGTTCTGCTTATTCGACATGACATTTCGACGATTGGTTTTGCGCCACACATATTTTTGTATTCATCATCCACTTTGATAGTCCTTACCGATATATACATTTTTTCGTTATTCAAGTATAGGAGAACTGTTGGAGACGCGTTGTCCATTTAATAAAATTATATGGCATAATTTTGATGTTGGAATTCTGGTGACAGATACACACTTAATTGACAGCTAATTGATAGCTTGAAGCGTCAATTAGCTACAAAATTTTTCACATATGAATGAAAACTTTTCATATATTTAGCGATGCCATATTTGCTATATATAATTTTATTGTATGCATTTATTAATTTTATTGTATTCATCATTCACTTTGATATCTCTTACCGATATACCGGGTGTTTCAGACCACCCGGGTCATTTTTTCGATTTTTTCGTTAACACGACATTTTAGAGAAAAATATTTCAGACAAAAGTTGTAGGGCTTCAAAGGATCTATTTACTGACGCTATGAATTTGACCTTGGGATAATCTTGAAAAATCCAGTCAAGATCAACATAAAAATCTTAAATGAATACCCCAATTTTTTATTACATCATATTTTTTAGCAATTAATTTGAACAACTTTTGTCTGGAACATTTTTTTATTTAGCTAATATTTTTTTAGATATTTAAGGAAAACTTGATAACTTTTTCAATATTTAACTCACGATATCTCGCTAACTATTTGTCAGAAGAGAAAGTGGTACTAAACTTTTTTGCTCAATTTAGTCTCAAGAATATATTGTTCTAATAGCGCCCTGAATTTGGTTAATTTGATGATTTTGAAGTTTCCAAAAATCAGCAAGTTAACAAAAAAGTCAAGGCGTTATTGTAAAAATATATTCTTGAGGCTAGAAAGAACAAAAAAGTCTAGCACCACTTTTTCTTCCGACAACTAGTTAGCGAGATATCGTAAGTTAGATATTGAAAAAGTTATAAAGTTTTCCTTCAATATCTAGAAAAATATTAGGCAAATGAAAAAACATTTTAGACAAAAGCTGTCCAAATTAATTGGTGGAAAAAGACGGTGTAATAAAAAATCGCGGTTTCCATTTCAGATTTTTATGTTGATCTTGACTTTTCAAGGTTATCCCAAGATCAAATTTACAGCGTCAGTAAATAGACCCTATACAACTATTGTCTGAAATATTTTTCTCTAAAACGTCGCGTTAACGAAAAAATCGGAAAAAAACCCGGGTGGTCTGAAACACCCGGTATGTGCATGTACATTTTTGTCGCTATTCAAGTATAGGAGAGTTGGAGCTTCTGGAATGTGAGGCCATTAAAAGGGACTTGCGCGGCGTCAAAGGGCGCGAGACAGAGGGCATTGAGAGCCGCTGCATTAGACGATAGTCGTGTCATTGTGCATCACGCTTAGCGGTCATTAAAGCGCATTCGCATCCTGCGTTCGTAAAATATGAAAGGCCGCCGGTGTATATGCGCGTGTTCCGGGTTACTACGAATACACGGAAGAAGCCTTTTATTATCCGCGCGCTTAATTTCGGATAGGACGATTGCGTTTCATAAAAGCGATAGCGCGGGCGGATTATATCAAAGCGCGCTTTTAACGTTCCCCGCACTTCCACGCAAGACAAAAGCAGCGAAGGGGTAGTTGCGCCTCGGCGAAATCGCCGAGGTCGTTCACGCCGGGGCAAGCCCTTTATAACAAGTATTTTGTTTTAGATTGGAGCCTGCAAAACGGGGGATAATATCCGCGGTGTCTATATATCTAGTTTTTTATTTAGGGTGAGGCAGTAATTCGCGGCTATTTGTGTAAAAGTAAACGAGAGGTACGAAATGGAGTTGCCTTTCCGTAAATTTTAGCACAGTTTGTTATTTTAGTTGTATGAAATTGAAGAACCAAAAAATGGACATGCATTCAAATTCGTTCGCGCTTCTTCGTCCAGCAGAGCTGCTCCATGCTGCAATGCTGGGGGAGGGGGGTAAACATATCAATCAATGTTCGTAACAATACAAGACAAGTAAATTGCAAAAATTTAAACTACGTCACTTTTTCAATGTTTGCAGACATTAATACGTGTAGGAATAATCGATAATGGGATGACACGTTGGCCAAGCCACGTATTCAGTGAGCCCATAAATTATATCTGGAGCTTCGCTTCTCCGAAGCTCCGAAGTTTCGAATCTCTGATGCTTCGAGGCAATATATTAAACGAGCAGCAAAATTTTTCAAAGTGTGAAGATTTGAACGCTATTATGGTCACCAAATCTTGATGTACTCTCCAAAGTGAGTTCTACTAAAGGTTTCGATATTTATAATCTTCGAACAGCGTTCGAAGATTCAAGGTTGAATCATTCGAAGCCGCAAACTTCAACTTCAAACGTTCATCGAATTATATCGCTACTTGGAACATATAAAACAGAAGTACTTTTGATATTTTTAGTCAACCGTACGTACATTTAATTGCGCGTATTTAATGAATCCCTGAAAAGCCGTTTTTCTTCAAAAGAAAGCGTTGCCACTTTTTATTTACTTTTACTCGATGAACTAATCCCTTTTCACTTCTATCTCTTACCTGTACACTATTCAAAAAATTGAATTATGCAATCCTTTTTATCTTCCTCTTGACACATATACTGAAATTCAAGCGGGTCGCGGAATTTATATTAGGAGTATGCGAAAGTTTCCATCGTTTTTAAAGCAACGTTTTTTATTAATATTACTAAAAATGACATAGTATCTTTGATCAAAATATTTTCCGACATTATCTACTACTTTTTGCCATCTTTCAGACAAGAGATGGATATCACGATAAAAGAAGTCTTTACTCTTAAAATGAATGAAATTGTCGATGAGTTGTTGCATTTGCTCAACATTGCGAAATCGGGTACTAGAAAGACTGTGCTGCATAGAACGAAATAGGTGAAAATCTGCTGGGCCAATATCTGGAGAAAATATGCCGGGTATAGTAGGACTTCCCATTACAATTCCATTAAAGTTCCTCGGCTCGTCAATGCAACATGGGGCCTAGCATTGTCGTGCAGAGGAATCACTTTGTTTTACTTTGTCGCAAAATATGGCCGTTTCTCCATCAATTGCTCATGCAACTGTCTCAATTGTCGACTGTATAATTCCGCTGTGATAGTCTGAGATGGTTTTAACAGCTCATAATACAGCACTCCTTGCATGTCCCATCAGATACACAGGAGGACCTTGTGTCCATGGATATTTCGTTTTGGTCGTGACGTAGAGGGTTCTCCGGGATTTACCCATCATCTTTTGCGATTGGGATTGTCATAATAAATCCATTTGTCGTCTCCGGTCACAATTCGACGCAAAAAAGACTTGTGTGTGTTTGTGTCTATTGAGCAGCGAGAGGCAAATGGTAACTCGGCTGGCAATATGGTTCTTGGATAATTCATGGGGAGAAACCATTTTCTTCCTTCAGAATTTTCCCCATCTTACGCAAGCGTCGAATTACAATGCTCTGATTAACCTGAGTAATCTTTTCGTAAGTTCTACACTCGATTGAGTCGAATCTTCTTGCAATAACGCTTCCAAGTCATCTGAACTCATCTCTTGCGGTAGCCCGGCACGTTTCTCGTCTTCCAAGTCAAAATTGTCATTTTTCAAGCGCTGAAATCACTCACGACGTGAACTTTCAGCCACCATTCCCTCACCATAAGTTTCGCAAACGATTCTGGTTGCTTCGGCAGCTGTTTTGCGCTGAAGAAATAAAAAAAGCACACAATGGCGAATACGCGTCTTATCGACTTTCATCTTCATACGAATAAAAAATGTTTGGGTAAATATACATATAAGGTTAATCCCCTCGAAAGTCCACCTTGTTACATAAATATTCTAATAGTTAATCTTGATAATAAATAATTGATAGTTAATACTATTTATACTGCGTCGGATTGGTACATATTGTGTACCATTTGTTTATTAATTTTGACTTATTTCTTTATACTAATTCATCTTATGTTATTATAATTCCTTCCTTCATAACTTACTGAATAAAAATATGTACGTTGTTCGAAAATCACATACATTCCATTCAACTTCTTTTGCCAATAACTTTTTAATTTTTTGCGTAACACTCAGGAACATGTCCTTAACAACATATGTCAAGGTCATGGACTTTTGAGGAGATTGACCTTATGCGCATATTTACTAGTGTTTGTGTCAATGAATATGACTTATCACGCATCAGTTTCTATGCAGGTTGACCAATACTGACATAATCTAACAACAATGCACGTCGCAACTTTCATGTAAATAATTCACAATGGCATACGTGAACGTGAGAATTTTTGTCCTTCCATAGTACGATCGCTTTTCCGTCGTCGTAAAAAGAGCGGAGGAGGCAAATTCTGCCGATTGGCACTGTTTGCGGCAGCATTCTCTCATAATACCCGCGATCCTCGCATAAATCCAAGCGAGGCGACCTCGCTCGAGGCCGGGACGCGCGCGTGATACCGGAGACATCACAGCGTGCCAGCGCGGCGTCACTTAGCCATCGATAAAGACGCTTAGTATGTACGAGGGCTCGTAAACCGCACCGAGACATGCCACGTACGCGGTCGTTTATTGCCACTTTAAGCGGATATACTTGGACTCTTTCCGTACTTAATTGCGCGAGGTAACAATCGCGCGCGCCACGCGCTTGCTACCGAGCTGGGTTGAGCTACGGCGTAGGCGGAAGCACGACGCGCTGTTCGACGCGCGTTCGACCGCTCGTAAAACGCCGGGACATTCGATAAACAACGCACTCGCACTAAAACGTGGAAGTCACGACGGTGACGTTATGGCCGCCGTAAAGAATCGCTCGGCGGACATAATGAGTACAAACGCGCCGATTCGCCGCGCTGAGAGCGGCGAGCTTATCGGCGCGCTCGCTACATAGATCGCGCTGCGTCATAACGATAGCGGCGATGATGAAAACGTACGACGTACGTGCGATCCGCGTCGTCATTGATATTCACGGGATCGTCATTTTCGCGAGTGGATCTAGATCGGACTAGCGCGATAACGGTGATAAATAAAGCCTCGGGAATCTCGAGGCTTGGCGCGAGTGGCTCGGTGAAGGCTGAGAGCGGAAAAGCGAAAAGATCGATGAAGTATGTAAGGATAAAGGATTGTTGCGTTGTACATGAGTACATATGAGGGGGAGTTTTGATTTAAGTGTCGCTGTTGATTTTCAATGTTTGTCTCTAGTGCGGCACGTCTCAAGCGTGCGACGCGTTACAATTAATACAAATAATTAATGTGCAAGTAATAATATACAGGGCGTCGGGGGTCTCTTAGAAACGAAAAATTGTGAAGATTAATTAGATCAAATCGAGAAGGAAGTCAAGTACGAGGGTAGTCCCAGAAGTATCTGACCTAACAAAGAAAACACAAAAAATTTGGGAAAAAATATCTTTATTTCTCTACGTAGTCTCCTCATAGCTCAATACACTTTTCCCAGCGATGTTCAATAGCTTCGATACCCTGTTTAAAGTGGGAATCGTCGAGCTTCTCAAAATAGCCATCAACCGCAGACTCCACCTCTTCATTGTTGGCAAATCTTTTACCACCGAGCCACTTTTTCAAGTTTGGAAACAGAAAATAATCCGAGGGGGCTAAATCTGGCGAACAGGTTGCATGAGGAAGCAATTCGAACTTTAACTCATTGATTTTGGCCATCGCGATAACGAATGTGTGAACTGGTGCATTGTCTTGATGAAACAAAACTTTCTTTTTCGCCAAATGCGGCCGTTTTTTCTTGATTTCATCACTCAACGCTGCAATAAGTTCGCATAATGCTCGCCGTTGATTGTTTTTCCTTTCTGAAGATAATCAATGAAAATTATCCCACGCGCATCCCAAAAAACTAACGCCATGACCTTGCCTGCAGATGGAAGCCTGTCCCCGCCTTCTTTGGAGCCGATTCTCCCCTTTCAGTCCATTGTTTTGACTGTTCCTTCGTCTCAGGTGTGAAGTGATGGACCCATGTTTCATCCATGGTTATGAATCGACGCAAAAACCCGGCTTTATTGCTGTGAAACTTCGCCAAACACTCGATTGAAACATCCTCGCGACGCTGTTTTTGTTCCATTGTGAGTAATCGCGGCATCCATCTTGCGCATGTCCAGCTTTCTCATGTCCAAATTTTCAGTCAATATGCGATGTACAGCACTTTTTGAAACGCCTACCATGTCTGCTAACTCGCGCACTTTCAGTCGACGGTCATCCAATACCATTTTGTGGATTTTCTTCACCATTTCTGGCGTGGTCACCTCATTTGGTCGACCACTGCGATGTTCGTCTTGGCAGCACGTACGGCCTCGTTTAAACTCTGCCACTCAATATTTTACTGTTGTAAACGAAGGAGCAGACTCCCCCAGAGTAGAATCCCGCTTTGATATTGGTTGGACTGAGGCCTTTCAAATGAAAGTATTGTATCACATAACGATGACTAATTTTTTCCATGTTTACAAATTCACTGAGAGCGTTCACTATTGATGGCTGCCAAACAAATACTAAACAACGTAGCGTCGTCAAACTTCAAACTTAAGCTTTATAAGGTTGGCACTTTCTACCATAGTCATTCTTTTCAAGCAACAACCGCTATCTATACGTCAGGTCAGGTACTTCTGGGACTAGCCTCGTACTATTTTGCAAATAAGTATAATAAAAATTTTCAAATTATCAATTAAAAGAACTTTTGAATGAGGTCATTTTCATTCATAATAACTTAATAACTATTACGATTTTTGCAAAATAGTACATGATTTTTTTTCTCATTTTGATCTAATTAATCTTCACAATTTTTCGTTTCCAAAAGATCCCGAACGCCCTGTATGTAAAAATAATAGCAAGATTATCAACAAGTAATATACAATATATTTAAAATTAATGGTTGTGTGTGTAATGTCTTGAGATGTCAAAGAGGTTTTGATTATGTTATAATATATTATCCAACATTTTTCATCATACCTTAATATGAAGAGGCAAAGATTAAGATTAACCCCTTAACTGACAAGCTGGATTTCGTAAAAGTAATTAAGCTGGCAAAAAATGAATTTTCAACAGTTAAGCAATGTCATTAAAATTTTTGTGTCTAGTAGTTTTTGAGGTCATTGTTTACGGAAGCGAATTTATATGAATTTATATGAAGCGAAGATCTTTCAAATTAAAAATGACGAATCTAGTATGGCGACTAAAATTATAATTCTACTTCACCAAAATGAAATTGCACATCTGTTATGAAAGTAGCTAAATAATGGAAATAAACAATACATTTGAATAAATCAATGAAATAAAATACCGAAATAATGAGTAAATTTGTTATTAAATAGAACGACCTCAAAAAGCACAAAATACAATGTTCTTAATTTTTTATAAAATTTCTCTAAAATTTTTACATACTTTTTTCAATATTGGGTCGACCATCATACATCCACCACATTGAATTAAAAATTTTGAACTTCATCACTGTATAGAGCAACTCCAAGAACCTTTGAATACTCAATTTTAGAAATATTGAACTACCAGAAATATCACACACACACACATATGCACACAAACACACACAAGATGCAATGTTGCGTTTCCGCCAATCAAGGGGTTAAGATTAGGGGGAGGGAGTAGTTGGTACGCGCGCTTCGGAAGCGTAGAACTAGCACCGCAGGGTTAACGCACGTTCACAGCTACGTTGATTTCCATTGATTATTTCAACGCTCAATTCAAGTTTGAATCACCAAAGACACGCCAAGTGAATGCTATTTGCCATGCATATATTCGTCAGCTCGTTTGATTGGCTCCCCATCGATTATACATTTAGTTTGTTATGCAGAGTTGATTGCGTTTTATGCGTAAATTAGTGAGACATGGCACACAGATCACAGCGGGTGGTCACCGGTGACCACCCATAACGATAGCACGTGTTGAAGACGCAAGAACCGATTGTGAAACACTGTAAAATTAATATTTGACATTTCTTATTTTTTTTCACTTTTTATTCGTTTACATTCGACGGGCGACTCAGAGAATCAAAGAGAGAGAAGGAGAAAGCTCTCTGCTTTGTGTATGTTTCAGTGCGCAATTTTATATTCCTTGGGCAACAAAGGATTTCAAACGATCTCCCAATGGCCGAGGGAAGTTTCAACCTTCTTCAAGTTGTACATTTTTCATTTTATGCGTCAGGTCCTGCTGAATGTTTAACAATATTGACACCAAGGCGGAAGCTTGAAGTCTCCAGATATAATAAATATGACAAATATAGTTTATCTCTCTCTCTCTCTCTCTCTCTCTCTCTCTCTCTCTCTCTCTCTCTCTCTCTCTCTCTCTCTTTCTCTCTCTTTCTCTCTCTCTCTCTTTCTCTCTCTCTCTCTCTCTCTCTCTCTCTAACGTGAGTGACCACGCGAGGATCAAAGATAGAATGAAGCTCAAGCTCATAAGTTGAAACTAAAATAACAATAGTGTAAAAAATAAAACTTAATTCTTGCGAGACGTTAGAAAAAAAAAATATCTAAAAACGAAGACCGTACCTTTCCGCTTGTCTTCGACTCACAGATTAAAACTTCTACAACATCAGTATCTCACAATTGCATGCGAATCGTACTAAAAAAAAGAAAAAAGCGATAGATTACACGGGAATCCGCGCGCTGAACTTTTCGAATGGAGTACGAGCGAAACTTTGTACTTTATGCGACTGAAGCTTCTGTGGCACATTCTCTACCTCCTTATTTAAATGTATTCCGGAATTTTTGCGTCGTAATCGTACACGTGTCGTAATCGTACACGTACATCATGACGAAGGCACGCACGATGAGCGCAAACGCGCGCCACGTGAGACGTCGCGAGAAGAATGATGCTGGTTTCATGTTCGCACGTCGATTTTTCGCGAGAGACACGGACATTCGGAATTTTCAAAGGCGTTGCACGCGTGGCGCATTGTAGTACGTTCACATGAGAGACTTTGCAATTTTCCCTCTCCGAGGACAGGAGAATGCAAAGCTCGGCCTCTGTTTGAGATTACTCCTCGATGGCTCCATATGCTAAAAGAGTTATGGCGAGGTAAAACAAACTGCAGCCGAAAATCGAGACGACGCCGCTTTCGATGACGAAACAATTATTCCTCTGTGGCGCCGCTTAATTTCGCGGTACGTTGTAAAAATCACCTTTTCTCTCGAGCTAAATATTTCATCGCGATAATAAAGAATCGGCCGTGGGAGATTTAACGATTTCGCATTGTGGAGAACATAATCCCCCGTTTGTTACAATGTACATAAAAGTGAATTATAATTTCAAACTGCTTATGAGAGTTTGCGTTTTCGACATCACCGGAATAATTTATACAACGCGTCATCGCGATTGTCGCGCGAAGATCGTAATCACGTATTGTGTAAATTACGCCGGCGGCTTCGCCTCCCCCTTCCCCCCTCGCATGACGATAAAAATCCACTGATGTTTAAACTACGGCAATTCATTTTTCCGAACACAGCGGACTGGCTGGGTTATGGAACAATAATCATAAATAAATGACGCGTCCGACAGTAAATATCAATGTCAGGCTGTAAAAGAAATATCGCGCGAAGCGCGGAGGCGCGAAGTGAACACGCGCGTATTATATGCGCGTATCGCGGTGAAAAAGTGAGTTAGCGGTGCGCCCAGCGGAAATATGCGCCATAACGGCCCATGATAACTTATACCCAACATAGTGATCCGCGACGGATAATCGATAGCGCCAAATATACGACAAGCGTATCTCGCGTTCAACGACAACGCTCCGCACACAAAGGGCAATGCTATCAACTCGTACGAAGAAAGGAGGAACAGAAGGAGGAAAGAAAAGAAGGAAAAGGGAAATAAGATCAAAGAGAATTCCGCAACTCGACGGATGAGTATGAGTATAAACCAATATTCAATAAACTTTTTTTTAAACATCGTCTTGGGATGTAGGTCGGTAAGCTGTCCTCGTTATAAGATATGATATGAAATGTCAATATAATAAATTATCAAAATGACGAATTGGTCATATCATAAAGTCATAATATGTACAAGGTGGCTCATTTTAAGTACGAGTATAAGCAAACATTCAATAAACTTTTTTTTAAACATCATCTTGGGGTATAACTCGATATGCTATTCTCGTTATAAGATATGATATAAAGTGTCAATATAATAAGTTATCAAAATAACAAATTGGTCACATCGTGAAATCATGATATATAGAGGGTGGCTCATTTTAATTTATCCACTCTCGAAATATCTCGAAAAATATAGAAGACACGAAAAAACGTTTCAGATAAAAGTTGTTTAGTTTGAAGGGCGACATAAGAGAGCGATATCATTTTGTTTACAGATGGCGCCACTTTCGAGATATTCACTATTCATTACTTTTCTTAAATAGAAACCCACATTTTTTATTATATCATCTTTATCTACCAATAAATTTCAACAACTTTTGTCTGACATTTTCCTATTTGCTGAATATTTTTTGAGATATTTAAGGAAAACTTAGCAACTTTTTTCAATATTTAGCTTACAATATCTCAGTAACTATTTGTCGGAAGAAAATGTAGTACCAGAATTTCTTTTACTCTATTTGATGTCAAGAATATGCCGTTACAATAATGTCCTAACTTTTGTCAACTTGATGACCTTTGGAAATTTTAAAACCATCATGTATCCTCCGTATCATTTATATTTCTCGAGATATCTGAGTGGATAATTTAAGATGAGTTACCTTGTATATACAGGAAAAGAATAAATTGTTAATTTTATGTCCTGAAAAGTCCATTTTTTAGTAAAGATAACTCAATCATCATGTTGATAAACTGAAAATGTTAATAAACTGATCTTTACACATTCCCTGTTTCTGTTTATTATTGTTTAAACTTTAAAAACAGTTAAAACATATCTTATGTGTGTTATCATCTGTGTTATGTGTCATCTGAACTGTAGAATTGCGTTGAAATATACTAATTTTTATGTCCATACAGTGTAAACAAAATGTCCAATTTTCTACAAGTTAACTATTTTCTCCCACGTATTTTTATTACTGTTAATAATCATTTTATATCAAATTTAATGAGTCAAACGACACACATAAATATGTAAGTAATTACTTAAATTAATACACATCAATCGGATCGATAAACATTCCTAAGTTATCAGCAAGTAACATGCACGAATAACGAACGAGTTATTTTTATTTAACATTTAGATGACTTAATTTTCTCAGAAGAAAAGTTCTCGTGTTTTTACTTTTAACAACGCACGCATACGCACCTGAGCATGCAGAAGCGGTGAGCGATCAGAAGTCGACTGACAATAAGTCTAACCAATTCCGGCCCCGATGAACGTGTCGAGGCTTCGTCCAAGTGGCTTTGCCGCAAGCAGAACAATTATATTTCTCAAAATGTATTGCACTCCGGGGGGAGGGGGGCGTACGCGCGCGCCCCAAATATTAATGCGAGTCGGCGCATATACATCACCGGCTATCTCGGCAGCCGAATGTCGCGGACTCTCGCGGCCGCTGTCAAAAGCCGCCGATTTATTCAGCCGTGACACACTCGTCCCGCGCCGATCGCTATCGCGCTATGCGCTTCCCCGGCGATAGTTGGAGCGTTCTAGCGGGGCACCCCCCGCGAGCGAGGGACTATTCCGCCGCAGGCTCGCCGCGGTATCCTGGGATCGGTCGCACGGAAGAGAGCTTAATGAAGACCCCGGAGATACATCGGTCATACACCGCGGCCGAGCAGATCTCGTCGGACGTGCGGATGCGGGACGGACCGTTAATAAGAGCGCTTAATCGCCGGCCGGCCGGCCGGCAGTCGGGCGGGAGAGCGCCGATCGGCCGCGATTAGACGCTCCTCAGCCGCAGGAATTCTCGACGGACGAGGCGAGCGGGACAGATGCGCGCTGTGTCCGTCTGTTTCCGGCGAACTCGCGCGCGGATAAGACCGCTTATCACTACCGCGCTTTCTTCCTGCCGAAACTCTCGCGTTGCCTAATGCGCAGGGGGGGGGGCTGCGTGCGTGTGTGCGTGTGTGTGTGTGTACGTGTTACACACATACACGCCCGAATCCGCCGAACTTTTTGCCAGACGACGGAATTTATCGCGGGGGAGTATATTAAATGGCGAAACTCCAACTCTCCCGACGCCGCTCGAGCATTCGCCGGTCTCGTGTGATGCATGCCGGCGCGGTCTGCAGTTTATGTAAGCAACCGCCGCGCCGCCGCCGCCGCCGCCGACGACGACGAGGACGAGGACGACGAGGATGACGACGCCGCCGGGAAGATAATTTCATTTCCGATATCGAATTCAGTGAAAGAAGAGGGAAAAAAGGCGGAGGAGGCAGGTAGAAGAAGGGAAAGGCAGGTCGCGCGGAAAATAACAGACGCGGCATTTCCGCGAAGTGAGTGACAAAGCCCGCGCGCGACATTATCTCGCGGCGCGCAGCGAACAAACATGTTGTCAAGCGATATCCGAGATTATCCGCTGATTGTGCAATTATTCGACGTAATTGCTTAGCGGGGAATGCTCGGACGGCGGATGACGCAGGTTCGGAGTCGCGAGGGACGCGTTCTGGCAGGCCGGTCGATCAAAAGGGGCACTTGGAGTGCGTGAGCGGTGCGCCGCGCTGCGCGGAGGAAGAGGGTATATATATATATATATATATATTTTTAATTAAAATTGGACAAAGAGAAGCGGCGAAGGACAAAGCCGAAAAGAGGATTGGACAGAAAGTTATTACAGCGAGATAGAGTACGTTGCTGTGGCGGCGGCGAGGGGGCGCGAGGAATTTTAATAAGAATCACCGTGCATCGACGGGCTGGCTTTTGGGGTTGTCGCACGCGTGTAAATCTGCTGCGGCTCCGCGGCGGCAGCGACTATAAGTTTTCGGCGCGACCTTCGAGTCGTCGCTATCGTTAATGCCTGTTCCACAGCAGATGTGATAAGCCGTAAGATCGGTCAATTATAGCCTTATAGGCAATTATAGGATTATTCCCTCAATAATCAGCTGTGATTGGCCACTTTTTTACGGCTTACGACTTGCGACATTTATCGCAAAGCCGACCTAAACACAGAGGTAATTGGAGGTAAATGTCCGATTTTTCCAAGCTATGGGGTTGGTAGCGCTTCAGGTATCCTTTATATCAGGGTTGCCCAACCTTTTTTGCATTTTGCACCCCCAAAAATTTATTAATGCACCCTCTACAAAAAGAGATTATTCGTATATTTTATGGTAAAAATTAGTTGTTGGGGTTTTAAGGTAAGAAGTTGATTCATAATAATTTACTATCATTTTAATATTATAAAATTATTATTTATGGTATCAAGCTTCGCATAGTGGTACGTAAATATGAATATATACGTACAGATATGTAAAAAATATATAATTTTAATAACATATTTTTTATTTGACAGTAAAAATGCCGGATTATTCTAGAATTCACCTTAATCATTATTAATTACAATCACTTTTCCTCGCACCCCCAAGAATGTTTCTTCGCACCACCGATTGGGAACTCTTGCTTTATATAATGAGTAAATGAGAATACGCTATTTACTGCCACGGGAAATAAACAAAGCGGTGTTTTAGAGCGCTGAGTTTAGAAGTGAGAAATGCAGGCGCAATAGCGCGCATTGTAGAGCGAGAGGAAAAGAGATCAACGAGCGCCTATCGAGGATATTTTCTGAAAGTAGGGTAGCGAACGAGAAGCACTTTCGCCGGAAAATCCCATGTATGGAGTATGTTCTATCAAGTCATTCGATCTCCTGAGGCCCAGGAATATCTAAGCTTCGCACGTATGCACTCGCGCGCGCGCGCGCGCGTGTGTGTGTGTGTGTGTGTGTGTGCTCGTCGTCGGGGTCGAACGAGGTGCTTCGGCGCACGTGGAGCCAGACGGACGGTTGCGTTGACACTTGCACGCTCGCGCATTCTCGGCGATAAAGCGCGACGAAACGGCGGTCGCGGCAAGAGGCTCTCCTCTGATCAGTCCTGTGATTTTTCGCCGGTCCTCAAGGCCAGCTCGTCACTCTCTCGTCGTCTTCATCGTCAAGTCTTCATCATCACTTGAGATTTCGGATGCGTGAGAACACGCCTCGGTGCTTCGATCGCGGCCAGCTGCCGCCCTCGTTTGCTTTCGCTGGCCCTCCACCCCGCTCTCCTTCTCTTCCTTTCATCGACGTAGGAATATCTGGACTGAGTATGCATTGTTAATTTAGGCGCAAGGTTGCGTGTGTGCCAAGTTCCGAGCTGTGGGGAAAGTTACAATACTCGAGCTTGTGATTTTGTCGATGTTGAAAGGCTGTGCGGAGCTTTTTGTGCGAGTTTTGGAACGCATCGGTTTGATCCAAAGGGAGAATGTTTCCCGACCGGAGGCTCCTTCCATCGGGACAAGACGAGCGCGTTCCGAAACTCACGGTACACGACGAATCGCTTTTCATTCAAGAATTATACAACGATTGTGTAATAATTGTACATTCGTTTGCAAAACGTTTTCCACAAAAAGAAAAACATTTCTTCCGACAAAGTTACGAGCGCTTGAAATGGTCGCAATTGCGAGCCACTGTTTGTGTGACAATCAATTGCGCTATGATGTGACAATAGTCGACGTAGCAGTTCACACCGAAAGTATTAGTTTTTATTTACTCTTATTATTATTATTTTATTTACTCTTAATAGGTGAAAATGTAATGAAAATAATTATGCTTCCCTCGAATTCTCCGTCGAGTATTTCGTATATCGCCACAGTGTTTAAGAAAAGAGTTCAGGACTTTAAGGGTAGATAACACGCACAAAATGGAGGAAAAATGTTCTAATAAACATGGGTGGAAAAATTAATATTGTCAGAGTTATGAACAATTCTTTATTTTAATTAAAACGAGTGACTTGCTACCTTCTGGTGTTTTTGTACTCTCTGATGTAATTTGTCTATGTCATTTACCGATGAAGAGAGAGTACCACGCTTTAAAGGAATCCTTAAAAAAAGGTCTTTTCGCTCTTGTCCGGAACGTAAACAAACATCTATTTTATTTCCATTTATGCACACGCTTCACCGAGTAATTGTTAGTCACATATCCTCGTAAACAAACAGTGAACAGTAGCTATCACAAAATTTTCACAGTATGGTAAAAATGATGTTGCATTACTTTAATCAAGAAATGGCAGAAATGCACTTCATGCATGGCCGTGCAGAAAAGCGAGTAGGAGAAAAGACTCGCTTTAATTAAAATCAATTTTCCACAACTCTGACGATATTAATTTCTTGACCCATGTGTTGATCAGGCTTTTTTTCCTCCATTTTGTGAGTACTAATTGTCCTTAAAGTCCTGAGACCTATTTTAAAAAATTTTTTAAACATCCTGTATATTATACAGGATGTCCAAGATTTTTTAGAAACGAAAAAGTTTGAAGATTAATCAGATCAAATTGAGAAAAAAGTCACATACTATTTTGCAAAAATCGCAATAGTTATTAAGTTATTAATGATTGAAAATGACCATATTTAGACTTGTTTAAAACTTGAAAGTTTGCGTATTTATTTGCAAAGTAGTAAAGAACTTTTCTGTTCAGAATGACATAATCTACAATTATATGACGGCTATTGTGTCTAGCGATAGATACGAGTATGTTGAATTTTGAATTTTGAACTCTGAATCTTAAACCCTGTTGCTACAATAGTCGTCATATAATTGTAAGTTAGGTCATTCTGAACAAAAGAGTCCTTTACTATTTTGCAAATAATATGCAAATTTTTAAGTTATCAATTAAAAGAGATGTAATCATTTTCAATTATTAATAACTATTGCGATTTTTGTAAAATGGTACCTGAGTTTTCTTCTCAGTTTGATCTGATTAATCACAATGATTCACAATTCTTTTGTTTCCAAAAAATCTGGGATATCCTGTGTAATCGTATATTATTATTCATATACATCATCATTGTCGGCTCAACCGATTATTGCGCAAGCTTGTGAGTAGCGGCTCACTATCGTGATCATTTGATGCGCACCTGATTTCATCAGAAAGAACATGAGCAAAGTGTTTTGCAAACGAGTGTACATCTCAGGGCATACATCGGGAATTTACAGTTTCAGTGTGGTTGTGTGTGCAAACGTCACGGTTCCAGCGCGAGCTGGTACAAAGCCAAATGTATTCGAAGAGGCCGCGATGAAAATACCCGAAGTACCGTGACTTTCCCCTTATCGATTGCTACTCCGCCTGGAATGCTCCATTCAGATATTCTTATGTCAATGCTTTCCTTTCCTTTGTCGTCGCTTTTTTTTTATTCTGAAATCAAATCGAAATAATGATTCCGCCGCATGAGTCACGATTTGCAAACTTCATCGAGAGTTTTGTCGAGAGAGCTCGAGTCGCGTCGCTCCAATCGCGCCGAATGCTTAAAAACAAAAGGGAGAAAAACGCTCCGCGCAATATGAATTGACACTTTATTGTTATTCGATGGCGCGGCGAGATGCATTTTTTTTCTCTCTATCGCGAATTTTCGATTCTCGAATTTTTCCATATTACGTCGCAGTCGTTCTCGTCGCCGTGCGCTCGCGCCGTGAATGCTAAACGGCGGATTTTTATAGCCGCGTAGCCGGTCGCGAAATTCTAAACTCCTCATTTAATCATCCGTCGTCGTATAACTTTATAAACTACCCCCGCGCGGTCATGGCGAGAACGCCGTTAAGCTAATGTAAATATGTTTGGAATTACGGCGCAGCGCGGCGTGGCGCGGCGCAACGCGCTTACGTACACACCAGGTGCAAATCCTCGCGAAATCGCCATTTCCAGCGGCGACGCGAATCCACTTGGCATTTTTCTCGACGAATCCAGCGGGCGACCTTTTTTCACGTCGTTTATTCTGTCGCGCGCGCGATGAAAAGTTTAAAAATTGGTTTGAATTTTCTGCGCTCTCCCGTAACATGCTTATTTATCCGTATCGCGATCCATTATTAGATTTCACGCGACAACAACTGCGATTTAGAGCCATCCTTCTTCTCTCTTCTTTCTCTTCTTTTTTTATCCTTCTCTCTGTTTTTCTTTGACGATTGCACATCAGAGAAAAAGAGAGGGGGAGAGAGAGAGACAGAGAGAAAAACGCTATTTATTGACTATTAATTAAATCCTTAACGTTACGATTTCGTGTAACGTAATTCTTAATTTAATTAAGTTATTGAAAATTTTATCTTATAATAATTAACGATAATAATGTATCATAATGCGACCGAGTATTATGAGTAATATCAGGTGTGTGCCAAAGTTTTAGTGTTCTTTTTTTACGGTACCCATTTTCCGAGCTTTTGAATATTTCCCATTTCATGCTGTCGCCTTGAAGCTGTTGTTTGGTCCGCTCTGAGTTGTTCTGCAAGTTCTACTTACGTTTGGGATGGATTTTCATTCAACAACGCTTTTAAATTGTCGGCGTCAAGCTTTCATAGCGTTCCAGAGCGCGGACGATCATTGATGTCGACATCGTCTTTAAAGCGACAAAACTAACATTTGTACGCGTTGTGTATAATATTTTCCTCAAGAAACTGTCGAATACAAAGCATTTATGTGCACCATAAAAGAATTATAATGAATGACGTTTTAGGAAGTTCGATACCAACTTTACAGAAATGCAAAACGGTGGGAAAACATTTCAGTTCAAAATAATTACATGACAGGGTTGAAAAAAATGGCTAAAACTTTCGCACACACCTAATACAATTCGCCCCTGTACTTGATAATATTTGTCATAATATTATACAATTTGAACACAGAAGAGTAACATTATATGTTTCCATTCTTTTTTCTTCTTCATTCTTCTTCATTCATTAAAGAGATGCTTCTCGCTTGGAGAATTTATCCGGGATTTTTTAGAAACGAAAAAACGAAAGTTAAGATTAATTATATCAAACTGAGAAGAAAACTCACGTACCATTTTGCAAAAATCGTAATAGTTATTAAGTTATTAACGATTGAAAATGACCACATATAGAAGGATTTTTAATTTGATAACTTGAAAATCTGCGTGCTCATTTGCAAAATGGCAAAGGACCTTTTTGTTCAGAATTACCCAATCTACAATTATATGACGACTGCTGTATGTAGCGATAAATATGAATATATTGAACTTTGAACCTGTTAGGCATAATAGCCTTTAAATAATTGTAGATCAGGTCATTCTGAACAAGAAAGTGCTCTATCATTTTGCAAATAAGTGGGCCAATTTTCAAGTCGCCAATTAAAAGAGTTTCTTGATGTGGTCATTTTCAATCATTAATAACTGTTAATAACTTGATAACTGTTGCGACTTTTGCAAAATTGTACATAACTTTTCCTCTCAGTTTGATCTTATTAATCTTCACAACTTTTCGTTTCCAGAAAATTCCAGACCCCTAATATATATCTTTAGCTTGAATATACCTAAAGAGGACGCACATTTGGGTTCCACTGGCAGACTATTCCGCATTCTGGCCACAGTACACTTGCATGAGCGCATGTGAAGCTTAGTATGGCACTGGGATACGACCATTAGACCGCTGATGTCGATCTCATGCCTCTATTTTGTTGTATCTTAGAGAGAAAGAATGGGAGAAAGAGAGAGAGAGAGAGAGAGAGAGAGAGAGAGAGAGAGAGAGAGAGAGAGAGAGAGAGAGAGAGAGAGAGACGAATTTTTCTATCTTTCCCTTATCTACGGCATGAAAGTTAAAATATATCCGAAGCAGTTTTGAAGCCGGAGAAATTCCCCGGCCGTAGATAGTTGCAAAATCCTCCGTGATAAAGCACAAAAAGAAAAATGAAATTCCAGACTTAAGAAAGTTAAACAGGATCTAGATTGGCACGAGAGCGTCCCGCGGATACGCAGGGACGTGCGCGGGAAGTTGCGCGCGCGAGAAGCGAGATCTAAGTACTCTTAAGAAGCGCGCCCGCGCGGTGTTTACCTTGCCCGCAAGCAGCAGCTGCAAAAATATCAGGAATATCGCAGCAGCCAGGTATTGTGCGTCCCGTCGATCCCGCCGCTCGATAGAGGCGCGCGCGTATCGAGCCTCCGTCGAAATTCGCACAAGTGGACCGGTTTGCTAATCCGCTTACGCCGACAGTGGGATTCGCGACGGCGGCATATGCGCGTCTGTGCGTCCGGCATTTTGGATTTTCCTCGTTTTCCCCCCCCCCCTCTTTCTCCGTCTCTCTTTCTTTTTCATGCGTCATACGTTTCGTTCTTTTCGATTCGCGCGAACGCAGGACACGTCGTAAGAAGCGCGATCGGTTCCTCGCTCGACGGCGCTTTTATAGCGCGATTGCATCCCCCTCTTGCCCCCTGCGCTCCCTCCGCCATGCGCGATCCACTGCACGCGTTCATTTCGATCACTTTGCGGGATTACCGCGGGAGTTCCTCCCCCCCCTATAGGTGTATCCGTAAATATAAAATACCCACTCCCGGGATAGTCTGTGGAGCGCGCGCCTTGTTAAATGCACTTGTCCCGGAAGAAAGGAAAGCAATTTGGAAACAGATTGCATTACGAGCCGGGATAAGACGATAACGTTTATCCACGGTTAAGGGGAAAGAGGAAAGGACCCGAGAAAAAAGGACCGAGAGAGAGAGAGAGAGAGAGAGAGATAAAGGGGGGAGGGAATGTCCGGTAAGGAACGACTTATCGTTTGAGGCGTCCACTAATTTTCGTGAAACCTTCGTGTATTCATCATGTGTTTGTTTATTGAATCGTTCACTTCACCCTCGTCTCTCTCTCTCTCTCTCTCTGTCTTTTCCTCTCTCCCTCTTTCTTGCTCTTCCTCTTTTAATCTCGGCACTGTAAATATCCGGTAGCCGCGCAATAATTATCTCCCTCAAGTTACTTGCGAAACTTGCTGGATAACGCGATTTAGAACGGCACGGTCTTCTGGACTGCATTCTAGTCGCGCGAATTATCTAGCAAATACCGGGGCGGCCTTAAACGCGCCAGCTCTCTGGAAATCAGCCTGACTGTTATTAAATTTTCGTATGTGCGCTATCGCAATGCACCTACGAAACCTAGAGAAGTAGACACGGTGCGAGCGAGCGAGAGAGAGAGAGAGAGAGAGAGGGAAGAAGAGGACAGAGAGAGAGAGAGAGAGAGAGAGAGAGAGAGAGAGAGAGTGTGTGTGTGAGAGAGAGAGAGAGAGGGAGCGAGATTAAAACGGCCAGGTGGGTAATATTGCCGACTTGTTCATACAGTTACCAACACATGGCGCTGTTAATCACATCGAATTACAACACATGCGAGCAATGCATTTTGAGATATGCGAATCTAGTTAGTCCACCGCTGGTGTTAATGCGCTGCGCCCGCGCGCGCGGGGGCTAGGGCTGGAGGGGAGAAGGGTTGGAAGGGCCGGAGGGAGAAATTGGGATACATCGTTGGGCGCGAATTGAACGTTGTGTACTCCATATCGTTTATGAGCGAGGCTATTGCGTGCTTGCCGCGCGGCAATATCGCAAAAGTGCATGACGGACGTTCACGGTCCGCGCTGCTCTCTCTCTCTCTCTCTCTCTCTCTCTCTCTCTCTCTCTCTCTCTCGCTCTCGCGATGGACATTTCGGGGGACGGGCGTGGCGCGACGGCGATTTCCGCGAGAATTTGGCTAAACCAGATGAACAGCCACTTAGCGTCGGGCTTGATTTTCCGTCGAACGGACGCGGCTGACATCGTGGCGTTTTTCGGAGGAGGAGACGCAATTTTACATTCCGCAAATCCGCTCTCGGGAATCGCCGCGACTTTCAGTCGCGTGGCTGGTGCGACGTCATGCGACAGCTAATGTGTCGTCGCGCCGCGCCAAGGTCGCTCGACGTTTTTCCCTAATGATCGCAGATCGCGTGGTTTTTCTTCCTTCTCTTTTTCGGCCCGGCGAGACGGCTCGAATGACGCGTGGGGAGCTTCCGCGGGAAATTTACGAGCGCTTCAGCGGTCGTCGGCGGTGAGGCGATGCGTACGCTCTCTCGTGGATATCAAATCACGTCATACATATATTAACCTTTTCGATGTCGCAGAGTCGGAATGTCAAGTGGTTACAGTTGGTTACAGCTGCGCCGATCCACTGGCACGGCAATATATATATATATATATATATATAACACCCGAGAGAGATGGAATTTAATAGACGCCACATTTTGCCCTACCGTGTAACGACGTATTATCGATTATTACGGCGGCTTGTAGAGTCCGCGATACCTTCCATGTTTAGATTTTCATTCCTTTGTGTTCATCCGCCACGTTTATGTTTATACTCGATCTTCTTCGTACGCAGTGTTTTAAAATAAATTTTAGGTCACACTCGAATAAAATTCGACGCATAGAGCTGAGCCTCGGGATTACGTCGGGATATATACGATTTCGCTGCACCAATTGCAAACCAAATTGAATAAAAAGTCGAATAGGTTGGGCAATCCGGCGTGGAAATTTGGACTATGAAATTTAATCAACTGAAAAAGGTTAACGAGACTCAAACACGTAATCGTATGCGTAGATATAAATGTATTTTCAACTACCAACAATCGATTCAACTGCACAATACGAGTATAATACAGTCATATACAATATATACATACAAATTTATTTCTTGATTGAACATTCGGTAAATTACATGACAAACACAGCCGAGGATGCATCGAGTCGACCTCTTATGGTCAGCCTCGTCGAACTAGATCTTGAGCTTGTTTTACGCAAATATATAAAAGCCAAAGAAACACCCGAATTTCTCCGAGAGAACCAGAACACTTAATTGGCCGTAAGCAACTCCGAAATGAAACTCCCATAACACAGCAGAACCAGCAAAAAGGTCACAAGCAACCATTTGTGCTTTCTTCGAAAACTTATGAAAATTTATGACATTATATTTCTAATTAATGCTGAAACTAACGCGACACAATGAGTAATCATCTTTCTTCATTGTCCCTTTTCATCATTCGTCTCCTTCGAAAATTTGTCATTTCTCTTTTTTTTTTAACCTTTTCCTCCTTTTTATTCTGAGAATCTTATTCGCAATATTATTATCTAAATTACTGTACACCAAAGGGGTCAGACCCATATATTATTAATAAATAATAAATAATTAAATTTCGATCGCTCTCATAGGGTAATCTCGGATTATACGGGAAAGATGGCCACAAGTTGCAGTTTCTCCGATGACTGTTAAATCCTACGTTTTTTGTAATTCATTCTCAAAGATGATTGGTGTTCTCACTGGTTTATGCGCACACGCACCATTCGAAAGAACAATATTGTGAGTACTTCATCACGGTCATCTTGTCCGAGTTTGCCCTACAAGTAGATCGTTAATTGTCGGCAGTTCTATCCGTCAATTCGATCCGGGTCGTTGCGACCGACACTTTTACAGCGCAGGGCACGGTAAGGTCACGGAGCTGACACGGAGATAAGGAAGAATGCTCTTTGGTACTGCGGGCGTTTACACTGCATTACAAATGAAACGTATGCTCCTAGCGACGAGCGGTAGAACACGTCAGTCCGTCGCAGGGACCCTGACGGGCTGATTTCTCCGGGTATACCTGCCGACAATGAAGAACCCGTCGTCGTGAAGAGTATTCTTTCGGGATTAAAGGGGATGCCTGACGCGCGCCTTGTAACTTCGCAGCGGTCCTCGCGATTCACGTCCAAGCGATTAAAAAGGCGCGGTCGCAGACGTATCGGAGCATCGGTTTCGCTCGACGACGCTCGTCGCTCGGGACAATAAACACACTCGCTACCTGGCCAGTTATCTCCATCAGCTTCATCAGCTGGCCGCCGCTGGCGCGACGGACGAACCAGGACGGCTGGCGGAGGAGGAGGAGGAGGAGGAGGAGGAAGAGAGAAACGAAGGCGCGTACATCCCTTAAGCCTTCAATATACTGCCATGAACTAATCAGATGAGATCTAATCGTTGATCCGTTCGGGCCGCCGCGATATTTGTGCCGCCGTGAGGAGGATGTCGCCGGCGGAATTGAAAAGGGCGGTTAATAGTCCGCGGGACAGGGGGAGGCGCGGCGAGTAAGAAAAATAGGCTGAAGAAAAGGACAAGGAGGAAGGTTGGGATTAGGGCTTAACTTGCCAACGTTGTCGCGCACGCATACTCGACGTACACACACACACACACACACACACGCGTACACAGAGAGGAGGGTACGTCTCAAGATTTCCCCGGCTTGTTTAAAAGGCAGGCCGTGGGACGACGCTGAATCGCCATTGTGCGCGCGGCGTACATGCATCGCGAACACACACACATACACACACACATGCGCGAAGAGGAAAACACAAAAACCGCGCCACGTAGGTAGATCTGCCGTCGTGGCGCGGACCCCTTTGGCAGAAGAATGCCGGAGATAAAATCGCGCAAGCCCTGCATCGGCGCAACCCTTCGCTAAGGGCTGAGACGCACGACCCTCTCATTGTATGGCGCGGGGTTGTGTCGGTGTGTGTGTGCGCGCGCGCACGCGTTCCGCGAGACGTCGCAACGACCGTGAAGAGAGGAGGAGGGAGAGAGAGAGAGAGAGAGAACCGCATGCATACACACACGCGCACACACCGACACACCGCGGCGCGCCGGACGCGGCGTCGATAAATACACGCGCGTTCTGACGCTCTCACACGTGCGAGAGAGCGGTCCCTTGGTATCCGGGACTGTCTTCGGGTCTTTTCTCTTCCCGCTTGTCGTTCCCATTTCCTACCCCTGCCCTGGCCCCGGCCGTCTCTCTCCAGCGTCGGATCTCTTCTCCCCCTATTTTGCTGTCGCGGGATAGTTCCTCGCTATTTTTGAAGCTTATCCCATACGGAAAGTATGTGACAGTTCGGTCGGAACGGGCGGCGGGAGAGAAGCGATTCTTCGTGGCCTGCTGACACAGCCGACGCGTTCCTTCGCGCCATTGTGCGCGACACCCGCGCGGAGTTTTGAAAGTTTAATAGAGTTGTACTCTCCCCCCTCGGCGCGCGGGGTCGCCGGCGGGGGACGAAGGGAGCGTCGGTAGGTGGATATGACGACGGCGAGCGCGTCCCGCTGTAGAATCTTAAGGAGCGACTGGATGGCTTCGGGGAAATTGATAGTCTCTCATTGACTGGATTACGGATTTTCCTATCTCTGGTGTGACAGTTTTTATGGATGGTCACGGAATGAACGATAATCTTTAGCGCGCCCTTTTTTGAAGGCGATTGCTCCGCTGCCGGGGAGGAGGAGTCTACACAAGTGGACGTGCGCGGAAAGTAAGCGAAGGCGAAGAGACAGTGACCTGATCTGACGACTACCGTGGCGTCGGCTAAATATTATCGTGGTTGCCTAAAAATGCGGGCGGGGCGAAGTCGAAGGGCAGCGGTCGAGTTTCGACTCTCGAGGCATTAGCGGAAATTGCCGAAAATTCCTCGCATATTCCTGACTTCGATAAGAGACCAAGCCGCGCTCGAGAGGCCGAACGAAGTAGCAGCAGCAGTCAAGCTGGAGGTCAAGCTGGCGCACTCTAGGATTGGAGATCCAGAATTCCAAATTCGGGATTTACGAGCCAAGCTTCAAGATTCGGCAACGTAACCGGGGTCCTCCTTCATGCGTTCTTTTTTGAGCAACTTCACCGTGACCTGACTCAATCCGCAGAAGGGCTTAAAGCTGAGACCCTCCAAGACCTTCAGCGAGCGCCCGCTGACCAGGGCGGAGAAATGAGAGCGCACGGCGTCCCTGCTCTTCCTACACGCGATGACCCACTCGTTGACAAGCAGCTCCTTGTTCTGTCTGTGGAGAAACTCCAGACTCTCCTTCACAGACATTTCGGGGTCCTCCACGTGCACGACGACGTGGTGACGTCCGAATAGCTCGTCTGCCGGTAACGCGCGCACTGGCACCTTCTCCTTAACAATAATCTCCGACATGAAGCTCTTCAGCCAGTCTCTCGTGTGCTCGTCGTTGCAGCCGAATATCAGCGTACCTTCCCATTCCCAAGCGGCCTTAAACGTAGGAGTCTTCGTACCATTAGCTAGACCAAGGATCCGCAATTTGATCAGTCTCCTGATTAAAGCTACCTCATTGGCATCCAACTTCTTATCAGGGTAGTCGACCGGCACGACGGCTATCTCGCGGAGATCGGACGTTGCCTGGTCGTGAGGTTTCTCATCATCAATCTTCAACCTCTTGACCGGGGGTGCATCGGGCGAGTATTCGTCCATTTCCCGGTTCCTGGCGTATTTCAACGACGGGCCAGCCGTCGAGACATTCCTCGCCGCTGTAGCGAGCCCGCCGCTTATGCTGGCAGACAAGGCGAGGAAAGCTGTCCGTTCGGCCTCCTTCATTGCCTCACGTTGTTTCTTACGACGACGTCGGGCAGCGCCGCTCATCCTAACGCGACGTCTCTTCGCTGGTAATCGAGTCTGACTCTCGCTCGACTTCTGCCCGAGGCGGTTGGTTTCTCGCATCTCCGCTCGTGCGCCGTACGAAGCGGCCATGCTCGGCAGGGTCGCGCTTGAATTGCTCTTCGAATCTTTCTGTCCACTTTGCATCTTGGTCCCACGAGCATCGCACTGGCGGCGGCGATATCATCCGGGCAGAACCGCGATATCCGGCACTTGGCTGCGTACTTCTGAAGATCGCCCGGTATCCAGGAGGCAACGTATCCCTTGCACCATGTAGCCCTCGGCTTACAACTTGACTTGTGGGCTTTCTCTCTGTTGATCGCGCTCAGAAGCGTTCCCCGGCGACGCACAGTGAAAAATTTCAATGAAATCTTGCCGAGAACCTAGAAAATGAAAGTAGGCTTTACGAACTGAAATGTATGCGAACTCGAAGTTGAATAAACAGAGAAGATACGTGAATGGACGCGTTCGGCAGGAGAAGCTTAGTAAGTGCTCAATGATTATTATCTGTGGTTCGAGTATTTTTTTAGATCTTTGACAGATCCAGGAGAACGAACCAATCTGAAGCGATCCTCACTAAGCGCTCAGTAAGCAACTTTTTCTGCTGAATGCGACCATTGGCTACGTTCAGCAGGGAAAACTGCTTTGCAATTGTGTAAAATTCGTGAACCTGATCGGTGCATACTGTTGGATTCAGCTAAATTTAAGAGCATACGCTAATTAGATTCGGGAATTTTACAATAGTTGTAAAGCAGCTTTTTCTGCGGAACGCGGCCAACGATTTTAATGTCCTTAAAACGCCACACACACACACACACACACACACACACACACATACGCACACACACCCTCTGGCTACCGGCAGCGCCTCGAACCGGGGAGAGTTGGCGTTTAATAGCCTCGCAAATACGAAATAAGTTTCCCGTATCGTACTAAAGCACTGAATACATTATTTTTGCAGTTCAATTCAACGTGGATTCAGCTGCTGGAGAGTTGCAGAATGTGTTCGATATTAATGCACAATGAAAAAGTATAAGTTAATAAAGTTTTAGGAGCCAGTGGATAAAAGCTGCTGTACAGGTTAATAATATTTTTTTAGTAACTTGTGGAAAAAGTATTCAATTCTATGGAATTTGGTCAAGTTCTTGCTATGATATTACAAGCTTCATGTATGTTCAGCATTGGAATATAAAAAAAATTCTGCGAATATTTGCGAATGGTTATGTACACAATATTTAAAGAAGGCAAGGTTTGAATGTTGCCGCGTAGCCTGCAACATTCAAAGGACACTCACGAAATGTTACGTTTATTCTTCAGAGATGTGTGTATTTTTGAAAAGCGCTCACCGAGACAAATTCAACGATATACAATATTGCTGCGTGAAATGAAAACATTGGCCAAAAAAATTTTGTAAAAGAAATCAATTATTTTTCAATTCTATTACCATCTTATACCATACATTTTCCCTTTAAGCCGTGATAAGCTAAGTTTTTCAACAGTTTTGATTAAAAGATAATTTAATTATAAATTAATTTTAGGTCAGCACACGATCTAATAACATAACTGAAAAGAAAAAGAAAGGATGGATATAACGTTGTCTCGTCCTTTGTCTAAATTTGAAGCACGAAGTAAATATTTGCTGGAATATGTGCAGAGAAAATTACTGGGTATACTGAAGCGCTACCTAGGAAAATAAATATAATACACAAATTTACTTTTGGCATTAAGTCCTCGTCGCAAAAATGGCAGTCCTCGTCGTTGAATATTTTCGACACAAAAGCAGACATTAGCCTAGATACGATGATCATATGATGTCTGGTTAAAAATAATGTTTAAATGTGTTTTTCTTTTGAACTTATTTAAGAATTACTTTCAGTTTTCATCAGCGTAATTTATGAGTCATATAACCGTCTTCAGTAATTGAAATATTTATATTAATTTTTTTTACCAAACATTATAATATTGTACTGTTATAATTTTTTACCAAACATTATAACATTGTACTGTTATAATTATTTCTAGAAATTAAAATATTTATGTTAATTTTATTAAACAGTACGATAACATTGTATTGTTAAAACTTTATTTTCACTTTACAAAACTTTTCAAAGATATAAAAAGACTATGCAAATGAAACAGAAATGCGGAATGTACAAAGTGGGAAATAATAATTCGGCTACACGGTATTACAGTCAAAAATGAAATATTGGCAAAAACTTGAAATAGAATCCTTTTTGTTATCTTTAAATACAAATTTGTTGCTTATCCCTACCCTGCTATTTCTGGTTGCCTTCCTGCATTTATATGATTCTGAGAAGTCTTGGTCAGGATATTACTGAAATTCATCACAATGCGACGGGCAGGATCTTCCGAGCTGTTGGAAGGATGGAGGTGGGGGGAGGAGAGCGAACCGAATATAAGATAAATAAATAAAAGTAAACGAACATATAAATAAGTATTAGTTGATCGTTTGGTGAAAGGATAAGCGAGTCAATCCAACGAGTAAAGATCTACAAAATAAAGCTGAATCAAGAGGGACGCTATTGCGAATAAAGTTATTGTGGTTTTCAGGAAATCGCGAAAATACCGCGCGATTTTCTTTCGGAGGGCACGAGTGCAAGCTCTCTGGTAATTCCGCCGAAAATTTGCGTGAGCTTCGCGCGGGAACGTTGTGAGGGCCATAGAAAATGCGTTCTCGTTCAAACGTGAACATTCGCACAGGTTAGCGCGGCGGCTCGGTGAGGGTTTGTGAGCTTTTCTATTATCTAAAATCAATGGCCGTTGGAGGGGTCTCGTACAACCCCGGTGCGAAATATCGCGAAACAATTTATTATAATGAAACTTCACTCTCGCGGTCGGATCTCGCCGAAGCCGTACATAACAATTTACCCTGGTAAAGCGGAGTATTATATGTGTATGTATGTGTGTGTGTGTGTGTGTGTGTGTGTGTATGTGTGTGAAGTATATACGTGTGTGTATAGGTTTTATATAAGCGCCAGTAACGCAATTACTGCAACAATACCACCCGAGTCGTTATAATTGAAGGTGAGGAAAGTTAAGGTAAACTGTAACATGAAAAAAAAAAACTAATTGACGGGAACCGCAATTCTGATTTCCTGAGAAATTACTTTCTCGCATGCAATTCGCCAGCGGGAATGTTTCTTGTTTCTGCTTCTTCCTTTTTTCTCGTTTGGTTGTCTCGCGAACGTTCCGTGAATTACATAGCGCGTTAATTTATATTTCTCGCCCCTACGCTTCTTTACGTTTTCTCTCATTCAAATCGCATTTCCACTTTTCTCACATGCGCGTTTTTCTCGTTTCTCGGATACTTTTGGAAAGCAACCACGCCTAATTACCGTGAATTTAGTGCCAAAAGTATTCAAACGACTAATTATTATCGCTATTTGTATTACACCATTTTCCCAGACTTATCTATATACTGTTATATGTTCGCATGTGACAACAAATGAGTATTTGTTCTAATCTAAACTAATCAAAGCTGGCCCCTAACCACTGCAATATAATTGCTTTATTTTTTAATGTAAAATGTTTATGCAGAAAATTAGGCGTGTAAACAAATATATAATCGTACGTTGATGTTTTGCTTGGAAAAGTAATATACAGTCTGTAAAGTAAGAGCGTGTACGGCATAAATGGCAGTTGGCTTCAAATATCGTCCTAGTTTTCTTGTGAGCCGATAGATGAAATCTTTGTCGTGAATGCTTTGTCACAAAAGATTCAGTTGGCGTCGAACTCTAATCTGAGAAACACGTTAACCGCCATGAGTGCCGCATACGCATCGCGCTACGAGGCTGTGTTCCTTTGTTCCTACCCCAAAGGATCAAAAATGTCATATGCAGTGGCTGCTAAATACATGGGAAAGTCCAAATCGTTCGTCGCTAAGTGGGTTCAGCAATATAAGAAGATCAAAAATGTCGATGACTTGCCAGAACGTGGCTCGATAGGCAAAGTGACGCCGAATATGGAAAAAAAATTGTGAATTTGTTTAAGCGGAACCCGACCTTAATGCTTAAAATTTAGAAGTGTTTGTTGCCGACTGCTGAACGATGCTTCATAAAAAAAAACGAGGACTGGATCTTACAGGAAGACAACGACCCAAAACACCGGAGCAAGCTTTGCACCGAGTAGAAAGAGCAATCTGGCATCGTCACACTTGATTGGCCATCGCAGTCGCCAAATGCAAATCCCATTGAAAATGTGTGGGTATATCTCAAGCACAAGCTTCGAGGAAAAAGAGTGTGCACTTTGAAGCAGCTGACACGACAAATTCGTCTCATTTGGAGGTCTTTACCGAACGAATACGCAGTCAACTTAGTGGAAAGTATGCCTCGGAGATGTCAGGCAATTATCAATGCCGGTGGTGTGACTGGACTCATTATTAATGGTATAGCATTTTTCTTCTCATGGAGTACAACAAATCCATGTACTTAAAAATCATTAAAAATAAATTTTTCTACACATTAACCCACGTGCACGCTCTTACTTTACAGACTATATTAGGCATATGCAGAAGTTTTAGTCTTTTTCTTCAGCCCTTTAATGTAATCATTTTAAATCGAAATATTTTCCCGCCGTTTTGTGTTTTTGTAAGGTCGATATTGAACTTTCTAAAATGTCATTCATTATGATTCATTGGTGCACATAATCTTTCGTATCCTACCATATACCTTTTAACTGCAAATATTTAGTTTTGTCACTGATGTAGAAGGTTATCTGAGATGCACTCACGAATGTCTATGTTTAGAATTATTATACATAATCCACTTTTCATCGCCAGTAACAATTTTCGATAAAACATCTGTTTTGCGTTGCGTCTTTTGGAAAGCGATGAAACGCACGTATTCAACTGGCGGATAACGCTGTTCTCCGACAATTCATGTTTTGCGACCCATTTTCCGAACTTCTAAATTTTTTCCATTTCATGCAGTCACCTTGAAACTGTTGCTTGATCAACTCCAAGACGTTCTGCAAGTTCTACGTACTTGCGTTTGGAGCGGGCTTTCATTCAACAACGCTTTCAAATTGTCGGCTTCAAACTTTCGTGGCGTTTCAGGACGCGGACATCAAAATCAACGCTTTTAAAGCGACGAAAGCAATATTTGTCTTCATATTGTGGAACACAATATTTTCCCCAAGAACAGAGTAAACGGATTCACATACTTTAGCAGCATTATTTCCTTGCTGGAATCCATATCGAATGCAGTGTCGAATATAAAGTTTTTGCTCATTGTACCAACTGTTATTCTTAAGGTTAGGTGCACCAATGAATCATAATGAATGGCGTTTTAGAAAGTGCGATACCATCTTTGCAAAAACACAAAACGACAGGAAAATATTTAAAAATAATCACATTAAAAGGCTGAAAAGAGAACTAAAACTTTTGCGTACACCTAATGATATTATTAGGTGATATTTGATGTTACTTGAAATTCTTCAATATATTGAACTTCTTTATCGTGGAAATCTGCTCAAACCTCTTGCGGTTCTATTTACTAGCAGAAATTAATATCAAAATGGTTAAATTTTTTCTGCCGAGGAAAATATTTACTTTCATATTTTATAATAATTTTCGAACGTGCTGATTTCGAATTTCAGATTGTTGTTGCAAAATTCAAAATGGCGGATCTAAAAGTAGTAAATCTTACCCCGAGTCAGACTCGGATCTAACTGTAAGCCGATTAAGGGCATCCATTTTTGGATATTTTCTTGAAGCACTTTCACCAGACTTTCTGGCAATGAGGCGTTTTTCGAAAATTCAGCCCGTACTTTCTCTCCTCATACGTTCGGCGCATCAAGTGAACTCTGAGATTCGCACGATCGCGTATTCATGCGACTTACGCACGCGTCACCATAGATTACGACTCGAGTAACCGCGTTTGCCGTTAAATACCGGCGCACATCGACATGAAGCTACGGAGGAGCATGAAGCTACGAGCGCGATGGGGAGTGCGTATCGATCGGGCGTTGTATTTTTTGGTTTTGCTCCCCCGCGCGTTGCGCGTATCTTTAACAATTCCAGATTTATACGGTACCTCTCCGAAAAAGTTTGCTGCAGTTCTGCGTAAACTTTTACTCGAAAAACGCATCGCGTCACATAAAAAAATACTGCGTCCCGGAAATATTCGTGTTTTTCATGAAAAATATGTTCGTAAAAAAGCGGGGAAAAAGCGAGCGAGAGAGAAAGAGCGAGAGAGAGAGAGAGAGAGAGAGAGAGAGAAAGGGAATAAGGGGGAGGAGCGGGGGGAGACGAAAGGGAATGCAGAGGGAAAGAGCGAAACATTCAAAGATGCGTTTCACGCATTTCCGTCCGGCTGCGGCTCGCCATCGCCGTCGACAGCGAATGCGCGATAATCCTAACCTGATACAATCGCGCGGAAACTCCGCGACGATCCTGACGCGAGTGGACGAACAAAGTTCGTCTGTCCGAGGAGCGGCACCGTGCGCGATCGAACAAAAATGATGTTTCCCGCCGCGGTCTCCTTCGTTCCCTGTTTCTCTTGCCCGTGGATGAACGCGCGAACGTTTACGTCGCGGTCGGTTCTAAACTTTCGGCCGGCTCGACGGCAACTTTTTTATCCACTTCGAGGGTCGCCGGACTTCAATTTCTTTTTACGAGGGCGCGCGCGCGCGCGCGCGCGGACGCTCGCTGGCAATCGTTCGAACGTTGTTGTGAAAATTGCTGGACTGTCGTCGAACTTCCGTGGGCAAGCAGCGGGAGAAGAAGAAGCAGGAGAAAAAGTGCGGAAGCGAAAGAAGAAGAAGAAGAAGAAGAAGAAGAAGAAGGAAAAGCAGCAAAGGGAGCCTCCGGTCTATTCGGGGCTGGTCTGCGCAGCGGTGTAAATAATTTCCGGCGTGGGACAAATCAGTGAAAAGCAGCCGCATACTTTCGTGGGACTCTCCCGCGCGCTACGCCCCTTTTCGCCGCCGCCGACTCCCTGCGTATTATCCACGGATACGACGGTGGCGGTCGGTCGGGTAAGAGGATTTGAATAATGTATGAAGTGCGTTTCATTTTTCTATACCGCTCCGGCCGACCGATACAAAGTTCTCGTCCCCGAGGATCCGAAACAAGCTGCAATCTCCGGCAGTCGATGCTTTGTAATCCCCGTGATTTATAGCGTTAGATTTCGAGCGCGGGCAGGACGGCGCGGCGCGGCGCCATCGAGCAGCCGTCGACTATCGCGGATGCGATAAGAATCGAATCCGGCGTGGTGGCGAGTGGCCCGTTTCGTTCGTTCGTTCGCTCACATAATCGCGCCGGTGTATCTGGAAGCGGCCCGGACGTCGTCGCGATTATAACGTCGAAAGTTCCGAGCGCGAATCGCGCTTCCGGAGTCCCAGAGCCGGACCGAGACAGTGCTTTGCCTCGACGAGTTTTAAATTAGCCGCAGATAAAGATAAGATGAAATGTGTAAATTCTCTCCTCTTTGGCGCTCTTTGTTCCGCTCACGCTGTTCGACAAAGGAAAGAACGGTAGAACGGAATTGGTTATATTCTGTAGTTCTTTCGGCATTAAATACGAACTCGCGACTTGCAAGTTGCTCCATCGCGACCATTTTGAGGAATTTGCGGTCAAAGTTGCGAAGAAGGATTACTCCTTTACGTAGTTTGCAACTGCGAAATGTGACGCGCCGGAGAAGTTTTATTGCGATTAAAATTAAGTATATTGGCAGGATTCTCAGCCCTTCAAAGGAATTTTAATAAGATATTTATGTTTATATGTGGATCCTACTGCGGAAAGGCTATTAAATTAAATCATTTTGACGATTTAGCAAATAGCTTTCAATTATGTTAGTTTAAACTTGGCGGTTTTTTACGTCGCTGAATACGAATCCGATGTCAAAGTTGACGAACTTTAATTGACGGATTCAATATAACGGATATCATAATTAAAAAAAATGTCTAAATTACTGCAACAATTGATATATCGAGATCTTTCATCATATCGAATATAAATCGAATGTCAAAACTGACAAATCCGAAATGGAGGATGAAAATTAAATCACGTTATGTAACTATAATTTTTCTATATATTTAACCATGAAATATCTTATTACATTCAAAAAAATAAAAAATAAAAAATTTATCTAGCTAAGATGCTCATACTTCTGGCATCAGATAATATTCTGGCGCGAAATTTTTCTTCTATCTAGATAATAAGATAATACGTATACTGAGAAAAAATTGTATTAAAATTAAACAAATCTTTGTTCAAATACGGCTGTGAATAAATTTATTCAAATTAAGCGACTAATTTCTAAAATGAAATACAGAGGTTCTCTCTGAATGTAAACTTTTTTCTTGAATTTTAGAAAATAATTGCTTAATTTAAATAAATGTATTTACAGTTGTATCAGAACAAAGATTTGTTTAATTTCAATACAATTTTTTTTCAGTGTACAGATGACACGGGCATTTAATTTACGGGGATTTAATTTAGTACACATTGCTGCAAGTATATTGAGATACTGAGAGACAAAATATTGAGATATTTCTTTTCATGTCGTAGGCGTTTGCATCGATTTTAAGGCCGCATTGTAACGCAAATCTCTGCAACGTAAAAAAATATGTCAACATCTTTCACATTTGCAGCAATATACATAAAATTATCTGTCAACGTTATTTTAGATAATTTTGCAAGGAGAAGAAGATAACACTTTTGTTAATTTAAGACGTATATAATACATATTTACGAAAGGATAACACTTTCGCCAATTTAGGACGCATATAGTATCTTATTTATATTATACCTAGATATTGTATTATATCCCTCCTAAAGGAGGGGAGAGGGAAAAGGGGGGTAAGTTGTCAGAACATTATCTGGGCGTGTGTTGTCATTTATATAATTTTATCTCGACAAGACCAAACACTGGGCCGAGGGAACTCGCCGTCGTCGCCGTCGTCGGCGACGGCGACGGCGACGGTGACGGCGACGGCGATTACGACGGCAATGGACGCTCGCTCGCGACTTCGTTCGCGCCGCGCGAGCGCGCGCGGCGTTTCCAGTCCAGGATGGGTAAATCCTCTTTGAAGAAACAGCGAAACGAATTACGGTGCCGGCCGTAATAATACGGTTACAGATAAACGCTTTCAAGTTAAGCGCATTTAGAATTACGTGACTGCTCGGCTCGGTGTGGGTGGGCCTGCTCTGTGCACATACGCGTGCCGGTGTGTGCGTCACATGCGTGCGTGCGTGCGTGCGTGCGTGCGTGCATGTGTGCGTGTGCATGCGCCGCCCGAGCATACGAGCAGCTTGTGTGTACACACTTAGACCGCGTCGTGAAATATTGCGTGCGGGGATGCGAGCATAATTTCGCGCCGTGTTAACAGTCGCCCTCTCGTGTTTTCCTAGGGTTGTTTCGGTTTAATGTTTCGTTAGTCGAAGGGCACCAGCGGCCGCGTGACACGAATGCGCGCGTCGTGACTCTGCGACGAAAGCTATCTTTCGGGAATTAATGACGTGTGAACGAAAGAGACACCGCGTGTCGTCCGTTCGGCGTACACGCGCGTCTTGTCTTTCGGATAAACACGGAGAGGAGAGACGGATGGATGGATGGATGGATTTAACATGACGTGGAATTTTGGGTGTGGGCTCGGGAAAAAGGGAAGACTGGGACACACGTGATTAAACTCGGCTGTAGACTTTAGTTTCAGCGCGACTCGAGTGCCTGCGAATATCATTTCGTAATAACGACGTTATTGTGGCTCGCTCGCGAAGACACACACATGCATACTCGCGCATCTGTAAAGACGAAGCCTCGTCAAACGGTGTATAGAATAGTCTGTCGGCCATTAAATTTAAATTTCAAGACCACGTTATTTAACCCAGGGTTTAAGACCCTTTAAGTAGGGTAAGGGGTATGGTAATTTTTAGGATATTTTCAGGTACGGTGGTTTTAGGATACTTTTCCATTTCAAGTCTGTCTCCTGACGCAAAAATGCCATTCGTTTTTTTTTTCGCAAAGTTTAGGCAAGATGCTACGCTACAGGGGAGTACGTGGTTTTATTAAAATAATAATATATATGTTGTTTAAAATTAATTAACAAAGTGAAGGGGCGAAAATCACAGCGATGGGCATGTCCCAATGTCGCATATGTCAAATTGTTGCGATAAAAATATGAATAATGTAAACATACGGTGCACACATCATTTTTCTATATTTTTACATCGGGAAATTGTTATATATTAAAATTCGCTGTATATTGAGATTTAATAAACTCGTTGTTTTTTATGATGAAAGATAACTCGTGTGAATCGTTATTCAAAATAATAAAAATTGAATAAAATAAAAATAATAAACAAACAAATAATTAACTTGAGATACAAAAATATGAAATGGAAGAGTAGTATGCCGTATATAAATAAATGATGGTTACTTGTAACGAAAAGTAACTCGCATGAATTATTAATAATAAACGTCGAATAAAATAAAAGTAACAAACGAAGAACTAATTAACTTAAAGTGGACAAATATGAAATGGTATACTAGGTGCGCAACTAAGTTTCCGAGTTTTTTTGATCAATGGAAAAATGGAAAATTTCCAGAGAAATACAAAAGTGGTTCATTCAAAGTATCGTCCCTCGCTAGCTACACATTTTTGCCATCTCTCTGGTAATACATGAATACCGCGACGATAAAACGACGCGTCTTTGGACCGAAACCATTCATCCAACCAATTTTGCACTTCTTCGAAATTGGCCAAGTGTTGCCCAGCCAAGCCATGCGCCATCGACCGGATAATCGGAATAAAGTGATAATCGCAAGGGGCCAGGTCTGGCGAATACGGCGGGTGCGGTAGCAGACCCCATTTCAGCGTTTCGATGGTGTCCTGGATGATGGAAGTGCGATGGCACGGAGCGTTGTCGTGCTGCAATATCACTCGTTCATGTCTCGTGTCCCATTCTGGCCGTTTTTCCAGCAATGCATGGTTCAAATTGATCAGTTGTTGTCGGTAGCGATGCCCATTGATAGTTTCGCCCGCTTTCAGTAGCTCATAGTACACGATTACTTTCTGGTCCCACCAAACGCAGAGCATTGTCTTCTTTCCGAAGCGATTTGGCCGTGCCGTCGATGTTGATGCTCCGCCAGGTGAAAGCCACGATTTTTTGCGTTTGGGATTCTCGAAATATATCCATTTCCCATCGCCAGTAACAATTCGATTCGCAGGAAACTCTTTCTTTCATACCGCAAAAGCAAAATTTCGGAAGTGGCTCTTCGATTTTCCATCTGTCTCTCAGTCAACTCATGCGCCACCCATTTTCCTTCCTTTTGAATTTTTTCCACGGCATGTAAACGGTTGGAAATACCTTGGCGAGTCATGTTTAATGCCGCTCCGCAAGTTGATCTTGTGTTTGCGTATCATCTTCATCCAATAACGCTTGCAGATCGACGTCCTCCGGCTTGTTTTTGGTCTTCCGGAGCGCTCCTTGTCCTCAGTGTCGAAATCTGACCACCACTTCTGAAGCGTTTAAACCAATCTTCATAGGTAGTTTTCGATGGTGCGTGTTCACCGTAGATCTCCTCAAGCAAACGACGTGCTTCAGCTGCACTTTTTTTCAAGTTAAAGCAGAAAAGCAAAGCTTCCCGCAAATGCTTATTTGGCACAAAACTCGACATCTTCGTTGTTAGAAAAAATATTTTTGCGTTGCGATATATGTTGGTGTTACGACTGGTTATTGTTAACAGATGTCCAAGCTATAAAAAAAATACAACTTCAGACATGTATGTTGACTACATGTATCGTTAGCGCCATCCATGTGTGAAACCCGGAAACTTAGTTGCGCATCTAGTATAGTAATGGTAAAAATGGAAAATATAGTGCAATATGTAGGTAAATAATAATTAGTTGTAGTGAAAAATAATATGCATAAGTTATTAATAATAATAAATGTTGAATAAAATAAAAATAATAAGCAAATAATTAGCTTTAGATAGACAAAGATGAAATGGTAAACAATAGTGCAGTACATAGGTAAATAATAATTACTTATAGCGAAAAGTAAAGTAACTTGCACTAGTCGTTGTTAATAATAATAAAAGTTGAGTAAAAAATAAAAATGATAAGCGAACAACTAATCAATTTAAGATAGAAAAAATATTAGATGGTAAAAAGTATAGAAATAAATGAATAAGTTACTTGTAGCGAGAAGTAGCCTGTGCGAGTCTTTATTAATAGCAACAAAGAACGAACAAAATAAAAATAATAAATAAACAATTAATAATTACAATTAATAAAAACAATTAATAAACAATAAACAATAAATTTAAAGTAGAAAAATATGAAATGGTGAAAAGTAGTGCGCGGTAGGTAATAATTCAATATTACGTATAAAGATGAAAAAAAGGAAGAAGCGCGCAAAGGTGAGCGAAAGAGATTTGTTTCGAGGTGACGCGATGAACGATGAACGATCGCGATGAAGCGAGTTTTCGGTCCGACGTATTTTCCTATCATTTTCCATGCGCGTTTGATTTAATTTCTATGTAAATAAAAATCTAACAGAGGCAGGGGAGAGAGGAGGAGAGGAGGGGCGCAATGCAATCGCCAATACGCGATTTTCGTGGAAATTTCAGGCAGTTGCACAGTTGTAGTCGACGTAACGGCGAAGAAACGACGAAAGGCGAAAATTCAATTCTCGTATTTACCAATCGGTGTAAATAATACTCGGCCGCTCGTTTGCGTATGTGCCGCGTAAACTGTCAACTTTTGGCGCGACACGCACACACGCACGCACACACGCACGCACGCACATACGGCGCTCACGCCACTTCGGCGAACCATAGCCGGTGACAATGAGCGCGATCGTGGCGATAAAAAAGGAAGACGACTCTGTCCGGTCATCGGCTCTAATTGTAAGTCGTAATAATTCCAAATTGCAATAACGCGAACATGCTTGCGCGCGCGCGCGCGTGTTTCCAATTACACGGCTCTGCCATCTGGCGCGCCGTATGCGCGAGTGCAGCGAATTGAAATTACGACGATGACGTTAATTCGGCGTTTAATAAAAGGAAAGTTTCGCTTTAATCCATCCGCGATGAAGGCCACTTTGTACAGGGAGAGAGTAAAGTAAAGCTGGCGGGTAATAAACGGATTAGAGAGTATTCGTATAATGGCAGTGGATAAACGGCGGCAATTAAGCGCACGCCGGTGGAAACCATTAAAAACGTATTATTAGGAAAGCAACTCGCGAACACGTGACGTATCGCCGATGTGACGTCGATGAGATACGACCGGTGAGATATACACACGCGCTCCAGAGGAAACGTTTCGCGTTTCGCGCCGGAGACTTTTTATTTGCGCTCCGCTCCGCTGTGTAATCGTAAACGGTCGATCACGATCGCGGGCGCGATCAAACGCGGGCAAAAGCGGAGCTGTCGCTGTCGGAATTGTTCTCTCCTCCCTCTGTCCCTTTTTCTTCTTTCCTTACGATAACAGTCGGCGGCGCCGTTATTGTCGCGTAATTACATCCGCTCGCGGACCGCCGACGAGATATCGATACGCGGCGATGTGGCGAGGCCACATAAATGCCATAATGAGCGCGACGAAATGAAGCGGTCGCACGACGGCGACGACGGCGACGACGACGGCGACTGGATCGGCAAGAAAGAGAAAGCGAAAGGTTGAACGGAAACGATTTTCGGACAAGTTAAAAGGGGAAACCGAGACAGGCAAGTCGGCGAAGAAAGGAAGTTTGATTAGCGATTTAGTACGAACGTGGAGAAAGAGACCCGCTGTTACGCTCGTACGTGGGAAAATCTCGCTGGCTTTGCAAGTCTGGAGCTGTGTAATACGCGGACGGTCGGGTTTCCATGTTGCAGTCGTTAAGTCTCAGATGATCCCGAGTAGAAAAATTAATAGACTCTGGTAAGAGCCCGATTATTTTTCCCTAACATTAATCGGGCCCTGGTAGAGATAGAAAGATAAGGGCCCTACAAAATGTGCAACAAATGATTTAACGGGTCCTTCTAAGGCGATATTATAATAAGGCCTTATAAGGAAATATTTTTATTATTGTTTGAATAAAAATATTCGTTCTTTCCATTTCAAGAAATTTAGATTGTAATTTCTTTATTTCTTTGTAACTTTGTTAGTATACAACAAGAATTTTTTATTTTAAAAATATAGCATACTTTACAACAAAATATAGCATTCTTTACACATCAAACCTGCTACTGTTTTTATTAAAGTTTGCCGCATTTCAAAACGAAGGCAATAGGAATAGAAAAATTCTTGGGAGAGACTAATGAATATGGCAACTAATAAAACTAATAAAATTTGTTTTTAATAGCGGTATAATTAAAAAGTCTTTAAAAGAACCAGATAGAGCGTACCTACTAAAACAATACTAAACTATGACAATTTTATTACATGCTTCAGATCTTATTAATTTTCTATAACAAAATTTGATTTTATATATCTAAAGCATCCTCTTAAAAGATCCTTCTATGTCCCACATCAGTTTTCCATGTTAAAGCGTTATTTCGTAAAATCTAAGGCATGCCTAAAAATCCTTCTAAAGTCTTTATCAGTTTTCCCTTTCAATGCCTTACTTATTAAATCTAAGGCACCCCTAATAAATCCTTCTAAGGCCCTCATTAGTTTTCCTTATCAAAGCCTTAATTCGTAAAATCTAAGGTATCTCTAAAAGATCCATTTCGGATAGTAATAATGAGACATAGCTTTTTAAGGCATCCTATTCTCAGCTTTATCGAGGCCTTATGCTTCATGAAGATGTCCGTAACAAGCTTTTTTGCTCGGGATTGTACCTGAGAAAAATTTGGTATTGTAGCGCAGCGGATGCGGGGAATACAGTTCAGACTGATAAATCCCATACAGAACAAAAGTTGTAGCAATATTGCTGCAACTTTGCAATATTGCAACAATGTTGCTGCAACTTTTGCGCTATATGGGATCCAAAAAAACGAATATTTTCAACGCAACGATGTGGTCTGTCAGTCTGCGTTTTGTATGTGCAAAAGGATTTTTGTGATTGTTAATATTATCATTATTGTTGCTGTTGTTGTTGAAATATATTCGTTGAGATAATTAATCTGTGTCCGTTTGTCGTATCAATGAAAAGTGCATCGACGAATTTCGTAATGGCTAATAATTAATTGCCGTATCGATAGAAATTAATTGCAGCGACAATGTTTGTTTTAATATAAAATTCTTTTACGCGACGATCTCTGGGGCAGCGTTAATTAACGGAATGGATTCTCCGCAAAGGCGGAGAAGAGATATTTTAGGTACCTAAAATATCCTTTCATCGTCTATTGAATAAACAAACGGCGCGAAAAATGCACGATTTTTCGGGGAAATTAATGAATTTGTCTCTCAAACTGAAATTAGCCCGATACGTGCGACGAGATTTGCTGCAATAATCGGGATAATATTTTCAAAACATGAATTTGCTCCGTGACAATTGCCGCCGCACATAATTTCGCTGCTGCGCAAACGGCTCTATTCAATTGAAACGCTCTATTTTACTCGGCACGCCATGAATCTGCCCGCTGAATTAGCCGCTGAATTCGTTTTTTTCCGCGAATGATTCCCGAAAAGCGCGTTTCCCGGCGAAACATCATCCCGCGGCAAAATCGCAATGAGCGTTGCGCACAAATATCTCTTTCTGCCTTTCTTCCTCCCTCCCTCACTCTCTCACTCTCTCTCTCTCTCTCTCTCTCTCTCTCTTTCCCACTCTCCCGCCGACATCTCGCGGTAATGAAAGATCACTTCTGCCCGGGCGCGCTTTACCGTAATGAAGAAATGAAGACGTTGTAATAAGAGGACCACGGTGCGATACGTCATTCCGCGCGCAGCTTTTTTCGTCGCTCGATCTTTACTTTTTATCTCCCCGAGTCGAGTAATAAATTTGGCAACAAATTGCGAGAACACAGCTTGGCCTCGAAGGGTCTTCCGGCGGGTGGGATGAAACGAAGAGAGGGAAGATGTGTGTGTGTGTGCGAGAAAGAGAGAGAAAAAGGCAGATAGATAGAGAGAGAGAGAGAGAGAGAGAGAGAGAGAGAGAGAGAGAGAGAGAGAGCCTGGCTCAGTGTTGCCGGGCGTTTTAACTGGCTCGTAACCCCGGACTTCAGCTTACCACGATTAATGGCCGAAGCCGCACAGGTGACGGCATTAATGGCGGGTAAGTGCTTCGAAACTTGCTCGATTTTTGTAATTAAATCTCGACGAGCGATACGTAACGAAACGTTCGATACATTAATTTTCGACGCGGAGGCGGCCTCCGTCGCCGCCGACGCCACGCATGCCGACGACACGGGGGACCGTGAAATTTCCCGACACATACTCGCGCTTGATTTCGGCCCTTTGCTCGCACGTTGCGTCAAGGGACGCGTAGACAAACGGCGGCATTAATCATGCGCGCGAGTACGCGAGCACGCACGCATGCACGCACCGTTTCGGCGTGCCGAAACGCGATGCCAGGAACGGCGATTCGTTCGCTCCCGAGTTGTCGACGAACGAACCGTCAATCGCGAGCCGTACTGATCGGCTGGGAATTTCGCATGTTGAATGTCACGTCGATCGAGAAATATTTAATTGAGTTTTCCCGGGGATCGCAGAGTCGCGTAGTGTGACACGATGGAAATATTTAGGGCTACATCGCGTGTGCAGCGGCACACCTGTGTATCCGTCGACCAATCAGCGAATCGATTTTCCTCTGGCGTTGCGGAATGTCGGAGGGCTGATGGTTCTAGAATTACGCGCCGGTGAAAGTGCTTTCTACTTTTCTCTCTCGCTCTCTCTCTTTTTTTTTTATTAGAGAGCTGAGCCTTTTTTTTCGTTTTTGTTCATGAGCCGTGTGGCTAGGCGAACATTTGCGACCGGTGGAGAGATGCCGGTCGAGTGGGCTGTGACAAAGGTGGGGGGGAGGAGTGTCCGGGGTTTAGGTGTCCGAGTACTTGCGTAGAAAAAGAACTCGTTAGACTGAATAAATAATGCTTGTGTCGTTTTGCAAAGTAACACGGCGATTATCGAGATATTAATGAAGGAAAACTAATCGATCAACGAGAGCGTGCAACTCGGTATTAAGATAAAAGTGGTATTCTTGTTTTGCCTTGATCTTTAAATACGAATATTTAAATTTTCAATGATCAGATTAGAGATTAATCAGATGAAACTGAGAAGAAAAGTTACGTGACATTTTGCAAAAATTGCAATAATTATTAAGTTATTAATGATTGAAAATTACTACATTTAAAGTTCTTTTTATTTATGAACTTGAAAATTTGCATACTTATTTGCAAAATGGTAAAGAACTTTCTTTGTTCGTAATGACGTAATCTACAATTATATGACGGCTAAAAATATCCAGAGTTAAATATGTTCTCCAGCATATACAGAATGTCCGGGATCTTTTGGAAACGAAAAATTGTGAAGATTAATCGGATCGAATTGAGAGAAGTCATGTATTATTTTGCAAAAATCGCAATAGTTATTAAGCTTTTTTTATTGAAAATGACCGTATCTCGGACCACAGAAACTCTTTTAATTAATAACTTGTGAAAATTTGTGTACTTGTTTGCAAAATAGTAAAATATTATTTTGTTTGAAATGACTTAATCTATAATTATAGGTCGGCTATTATGTCTAGCGATAAATATGAATACATTGAACTTTAAACTCTGTATCTTGAACCTGTCGCTAGGCACAATAGCCGTCATATAATTGTAGATTAGATCATTTTGAACAAAAAAGTCCTTTAGCATTTTGCAAATTTTCAAGTTATCAATTAAAAGAGCTTCTAGATGTGGTCATTTTCATTCATTAATAATTTAATAACTGTTGCAATTTTTGTAAAATGGTACTTGACTTTTCTTCTCAGTTTGATCTGATTAATCTTCATAATTTTTCGTTTCCAAAAAATCCCGGACACCCTATATATTGGAACTTTTATCTTATAATTTCTACGCTTCTACTTCTATTGCGCACTGCTCGCCGTTGTTAAGAGATTGTTAACCGACTCAAACATCTGGAATGAGAGACTTTGTTTAACGAACTCGTTCCATCATGCGCAATTATTAGGTGTACAAATGAATAATCCAATTTTTCAGCTACATTCAAGGTTTATTTTAAAAGAAAGTAAATTACATTGTTCAATCAAAGTATTCGCCGTTGCTTTCTATAACTTTAAGCCATTTTTCAGGCAGCTGATGAATTCCACTTCGGAAAAATGTTACTTCTTGGACACGATAAAGTCGTTAAGCCATTTTCGGATCTCATCCACTGATTGGAAGTGCATATCGGACAAGGCGTGTTGCATGGACCGGAATAAGTGACAATCGGATGGAGCAATGTCTGGTGAATACGCCGGCCGTGCTGCAAGACGTCCCAGCCAAGACTCATTATGGTGTCTTTTGTATTGGAAGCAATGTGTGGCCTGGCGTTGTCATGCGACAATTTCACTGGACGTTCTCCCAGTTTGCCAGTATACGGGCGTTTTCGTTCCAATTCTTGACTCAAGCAGATTAATTGATGTTAGTAGCAGTCCGCAGTAACTGTTTCACCCGGTTCCAACAACTCATAATAAAGCACGCCCTTGATATCCCACCAAATGCCACCAGAGAAGAATCTTCTTTCCGAAGCGATTGGGTTTTGCGACCGATTTTGATGATTCGCCGGGATTTACCCATGACTTTCTGCGTTTCGGATTGTCATAAAGTATCCATTTCTCATCGCCCGTAATGATTTTCCACAAGAAAGACTTTCGACGCTGCTTATTGAGAAGAGAAAGATACGCTGCCACTCGTTGATTTTTATTGGTTTCAATGAGTTCATGCGGAACCCATTTTCCTTCTTTCTGGATCTTTCCCATCTCATGTAGGCGTTTGGAAATGGTTTGCTACGTTACCCCCAACTGTTCTGCAATCTCTTTTTGTGTTTGTGCCGAATTCTCAGCGAGCAGTTGTTCCAAATCATCATTATCGCATTTCGGAAAGCCTCCAGGGCGTTGTTTGTCGATTAGACTGAAATTACTGCTTTTAAACCGCTTAAACCAAAATGCGCACACATCGTACGATACAACACCTTCGCCGAGAAAGGAACAAATCGATTCGCACGCTCTTGCAGCATTTTTTCCTTGTTGGAATTCGTAAAGAATGCTGTGTCGGATATGCACCTTATCTGTTGCCATTTTCGACCGTACTGAACTGAATTCTTTTGAAGGTTATGTTGGGCCTTTCGCCAAACTATATGTTCTTTTTAATAGCTATATGTCAACATTGCATAATCACAAAAGAGCGGGAAAATCTATTTAATTTAAAATTGATTTCATAACTGCTTAAAATAATTTGGATTATTCATTTGTACACCTAATATTTATTAATTATCAATTTTACTAATACCCGAGTGCTTACCGTGACAATTTTTGAAATATTACAGAATTTTTCCGTTCGGTTTAAAAAGTTTTACCCGCATATGAGAGCTCCAACATTTAAGTCCAGACACCCTGTATACATGAGACAATCAACAGTTGCTTTCAGATCGTCTGCTAAACTCTTCTAAACAATTCTGACTTCCTATTTGTATTTTTAACTCGCCTCTTAATTCCCCACGTCTCTGACTACTTACTCGCGAATCTCGAAATCCGTCGGGAAGATTGAATATAATTTCTTAACGGATAGACAGCCGATAATTTATAAGTGAGATCCTTACGTGGCTTTACTTTAGTGGGTGATCGGCACAATGTCTCGCTGGGCATAAAAGAATCAAAGTTTTCAGTCGCGCGGGTGAGAGAACACGTCACCGTGGAAATAATTATCTTAATGTCTCGGGAGAAACGACATTCGCGGGACGTATAACGCGTCTGAAAGTCGCACGTCGAGCTGCGCTTTAAAAGGAGAGACGTTCGATATCGAATTAAATTAAATATATTTATTCGCAGCGCGCGTCCTCTGACCCTTCTCCCTTCCTCCCTCCCGCTCTCGTTGACGCGCGTAGTCGGCAGACATTAATCATCGCTGCTGTCAAAGTGAACAATGAAATGTGCGGACGAGTGCGGGGGCGGGGAAGGGGGACGCAGTCGCGTCGCTAATTACAACGTAAAACGATATCTAGAAGAACAATGGAGCAAGAGGCATGGCGGACAGAGTTTATTGCAACTCGGTGCATAGTGAGCGCGCGATTTGAGGCTGTAATTGTGTGCGTTCGACGTTGAGCCGTTGCGACGGTGGATCTTGGCTTTAACGTTGTTTGCGATAAATTGATTGCCGATAATTTAATAAACTGCGCGTCAATTAGACAGCGATTCGGCTCGCGACAATAAGGGGCTTAATTTCAAAATAGCCGTAAAAGTGTTACCGACATATCCGCCGAATACAGTTTCGTTTAATCCGGAAACCGGTGGCGCGGCGGCGGGAAAAATGTGAATAGCCGCGCGACGGCCGCGAATCGCCGCTGGCATACCATTCTCTCTCTCTCTCTCTCTCCCCCGCTCCTCTCTCTCCTTCTCTCTCACGCGATCGCGTTTACGTAATTCGACTCTAAATCCTGGTGGATTAATTGGCAGCGTAATTAATTTCTCCACCGTCTAAACGCGAGCCTTCGCCGCCCCCCCCCCTCCTTCCCCCATCCCGCCCAACCCCCTGCTCCTCGTCCCGGTCGCTCTTACTAATCGGCATTGCCGATCTGCCTGTCACGCACGCCGCATTATTTATTGCCAATTAGGTGTAACGGTCGCGGCGCGCTCGCTCTCTCGTTTTCTTGCCGTCTTACGAAATGGCCGGAACGCAATATCCATGAAGATTGGATTCCATGGGGAATCGCGCGCGCGCGCGAGAGGAAGGCACGCGCGGTGCGAACGAGATCGATCGGGATACAAGACACAGTCGGACAAAACGGAGTATCCTTATAATCTCGCGGCGCTCTCGGCTTAATCGCTTAATCAATAAAGTCGCTGGTTCGCGTATTCTCTCTCTATCTCTCTCTCTCTCTCTCTCTCTCTCTCTCTCTCTCTCGCGTCTGGACTCCGCCACCGCTGGCGCCCGTCACCCTCCACGGGGTAAATCCACGGAGTGTGTGTGCGTGTGCGCGCGCGCGCGTGTGTGTGTGTGTGTGTGTGTGTGCGTTCGGACCTCCGAATTTCTCACGCTCGGGATCGATCGATCGGAGAGCGGTCGGATATGTATGCACGTCGAGCGATTATGAATCTGCCACTCACGGTTAATAAATTTCATCGCGTTCGGCAGCTATCGGCGCGATTTCAAAACGGTCTTGATATCGCGCGACTCGACACGCCGTATTTCAACTTCTCGTCTTCGACAATGCAAATATGCGCTTCGAGCAAACGAGCGAGCGAGCGAGCGGGCGGGCGGGCGGGCGCGAGCGCGCGAATCATAAACGTATTAATCATCGGCAAAAGTTATCCGCTCGCAGCGAATAAATAAATTTCCCTCCGCCAGACAGTTATTTCAGCCCGTTCATGATCGCGCGTGTTATGAACGGTAGGATTACATAAAGTTGCCAAGTCGAGCGAAAGAAGAACGAGGAGATCGCGCGCCTGACTTCGTAGGATGTCTTCGTTTCTCTTCTTCTCCTCCTCCTCTCTCTCTCTCTCTCTCTCTCTCTCTCTCTCTCTCTCTCCACCTTTGTCGAGGGAACTTCGAAAGTCTATAAAATGAACGCCCGTAATACGAGCAGGATTTACTGTACGAGATACACGACGCGTCGAGCGCACGGTAGTGTAGGTGCGCGAGAGAATGCGGCGAGCGCGAATAACGCAAACGGAGAATCGAGCAGGCGCGCTCGCGGCTCCGTGGAGGACGAAGCTCCAATTTCCACTTGTGATTGGCAGCGACCTCGTCCGCCGGTGTAAATGGAACGGAAGATTGAAAGAAGTAAGTATAATAAGAAAAGTCGCGTGATAACGCGTCGGATGACACCGCGACGCGCGTTCGACGAACAATGGCGGATTCGCGGCGGCGGTTGTTCCGCTAAATGTCATATTCTCGCGGGAGTTTGCTGCTCCACTCGGGCGACTTTGCTACCTATCGGGCAAGCTTGCGTTTCTGTGTATTTATTGCACCGAGCTAGAAGCGGAGTCGAGATGAACGTGCACATGCGCTATATGACGAATATGAGAAGTGTTGGGGCCAGAATACAGACTTCTGCATAAAGCATAATACACAACGCATAAGAGAATCAACCAATCAAAGTTCTTCATTTCTATCGAGGAGGGAAATGAAGAAAACTAATTGGTTTATTCTCTTATGCGTTATGTATTATGTGTTATGCAAAAGCCTGTGCTCTTGGCCTTACTGTTGATTTTTCTTATCAAGGTTTCATTCAGGCATCAGATGATCTGATGGAAACCAGAAATAGAGATGCACGGACAGTGGAAAGAAGTATACAGACTGAGGCAGGCTTAAAACAGGTCCAAACTTGCCGAAACTTTGGTTCACTTGATGATTCTTAAATTTGCAAAGATCCTCAAGTCCTCGACAAAAATTGGGGCATTATTGCAATAGCATAATCTTGAAACCAAATAGAGTAAGAAAGTCTAGTACCACTTTCTCTTCTGACAAATAGTTAGCGAGATATCGTAAGCTAAATATTGAAAAAGTTACCAAGTTTTCCTTAAATATTTAAAAAAATATTAGACAAATCAGAAAATGTTTTAGACAAAAGTTGTTCAATTATTAAATTAATTATCAAATTAATTGGTGGAAAAAGATGATATAATAAAAAATTACGGTTTTCTTTTAAGAAAAGTGATAAATAGTAAATATCTCAAAAGTCACGCCATCTGTAAACAAAGTGATATCGCTTTCTTATGTCTTCTTCAATCCAAATAACTTTTGTCCGATACGTTTTTTCGTGTCTTTTATATTTTCCTAGATATTTGAGTGGATAAATTAAAATGAGCCACCCTGTATATGTTATAACTTCACGATGATTGATTTGTCATTTTGATTTGATAACTTATTATATTGACATCTCATATCTTATCTTGTAACGAGAATAGTATACATGAGTATACTACGAGAATAGTATACATGAGTATACACGAGTTATAATACATAACATAATAAAAAAGGGGGTTTTCATTTCAAAAATTCAAGATGACCTTGATTTTGATTTTTCGTAACCTTGATGATACTGTTTAAGGTCGTATTAATATTGCTATGTGTTGCGTCACTTAAAATCCTACAACTTCCGTATTCAACATTTTTTTCATCTTGCATATTTTCAAAGTTATTCAGGTGGCCTGTTTTAGGCGCCTCACCCTGTATAAAAGTGCTTAAATATAAATATATATATATTTCGAGTATTACTACAAATTATGAAAACTTTCTACCGCTGTACTTTGGATACAAAATGATCTCAATAACTTTAAAGTTGTGTTTAACATTTTTCAACGTAATATATTTAATATATCGCACACATAAACATTCATTTGCTTCTTACCATTTCGAATTTTCACTTTTGTCGAGAACAAATACGCAGAGTCTCCCATAAAAGTCTATCATCACGTTCTTCATTTGCGCAAAACCAGATTGATAAAAAACCCGAAGAATTTCACACGCAGATTACATTACTGGTGGATAAAGTAATGTCTCAAATTCCACTGTCAATTTTTCACACTTCGCATTCCACTTGCAAGCTCCTCGAAGAACTTTCGGCTCACCGAGTTAGTTAAATTGCATTCGGCCAACCTAATTTTCGCATCGCTTCGAAACGATCCGAATGAAAGAAAGCCGGGGCCGGGGTATCTCTCAGGATGTCTGCAGCGATCGGCTTCTGGCCATTTCCATTGCGACGCGAAATCGCGTCGTGCGACGCGACATCCGCCGATCCGTCATGCCGCGGCACGCTTGCAATTAACGAGCGTGATTAATAAATTGGCGAGCGAGACAAGTGGGGCGGAGATAAAGAGGCGAACAGTGAGTGAGAGAGAGAGAGAGAGAGAGAGAGAGAGAGAGAGAGAGAGAGAGAGAGAGAGAGAGAGAGAGAGAGAGAGAGAGGGAGCGGGAGAGAGGGGTAGAGAGAGGGAGCGGGAGAGAGGGGAGAAAGAGGGATCGGAGTCGTCACCCGCGCAATTTTCTCGTTAGCCTCTGGGAAGACGGAACGAGAAGTTACGGCGGAGTTAAGCAACCGAGATCGATCGGCGATTACGATCGCGATCCGCAGAAGAGCTCGTCGGCAGGACGCCGACGACGACCACGACGACAGCAACGGCATTATATGGGCACACGTTGTGCGCAGCTTTACGAGTCCGGCTACTTTGTCATCGGCCGCGCGGCATTGACGTTTCGCGAAACAAGCCTGTAATAATTTATAAGGAAGCCGCACGGCGAGATGTGCGCGCTGCCGCAATCATCTATGAGAGGAGAGCAACAGAAACGTTTACCAATAGCACGTTTCACGGGGCGGTAATGACACCATGAATATGTATACACGCACCGGGACGGATGAGAGGCGCGGAGAAGGACAGCGGCAGTGGGGGCGGGGGAGGAGAGAAACGGAACGGCTCGCCGTGCTCGCGTATACGGGGTGTTCGCATCACGCACCGACGAAAGGAAACGTATGAGGAGAATGCCCAGAAAAAAAGTAATTTCAAAACGAGCGGAATCATTTAAGTTTTGAGGGATTTTATTCTTGCATATAGCCTCAAGAGGTTTCCTCTAAGATTAAGAAGAAAATATTATAAATTCTACATTATTCTTAAAGTTAGAGGGATTATATGTTATATGTATAATGCAAATCTTATTGATTTTAATATAAATTTCCTCTTATGTACAAATTACTTAATCTGTTTTTAAGAAGATTATTATTTATTCTTACTGGTTATACTAGTTAATCTGAAAAAAATTATAATACATAGCGAAAAGTAATATATATATATATATATATATATAGATGTATTTCTGGCTCCAGTTTTACAATAAGTAGGCACGAATGAAATACGATCATCATAACAAATAAATTTCTAATCAGTTTTGTTATGGACTTCATAGCTACAAAAGATGGTCATCATAATCAATTGTATGAAACATAATTAAAAGGAAGAATATATTATTCAACTTCTTGCAATAGATTATAAACTGTATTTGACCAAATATGGATAAATTATCTTCGTTATATGTTACAGCAGCACACATATTTTTTTTAAAAAGCGTTCCAGGTATTCTGATCTATAAACATATGGTCATTTTTTCATTCATGTCTGGAGGTAGAGCATGACTGAACAAAAAAAGCTGACATTCAAATCAACATATTCCTCTTCATATAAGAGGAAAACAGTTAGAATAATATCTAATAAATTTTAAATGAATGGTTCACTTTAATCGCTTTATCGAAAGAGGAATCCTTTTTCTGTGAAAGACTTCGCTTAGAATATGCGACTAAAAAATGAAGAATATGAGACGGAAAAATCACTTTACAAATGGAATACTTTTTTTTGAATGTTGTGTTGTAATGACGACAGAAGAGAACATTGAAAGCAGCAACGAGAGAAACACATCTCGCAACGGGCTCCCGGCGCGAAACGCGCGTGTTGCTGATGGAAAAAAAGGATTGACCGGCTCCGCGGATTTATACGCAGCTGGACGAGATTGAGTATGAAATTTGGATCCCATCAGTGCGACGAGGAAATTATCTGTGGCGGCAAGATTATCAATCTGTTCGTAGAACAAACTGATTTTTGCGAAGATATCACTTTGATTATCGCGGCGAATCACTTCGTGTCTCAACTTAATTTGAGTCTGCGAGGTATACATTTTTTTATTTCACCGACCGCAATCTTTCCGTTGGTTTTACGAAGGTAGTGGTTGTTTTAATTTATGGACAAATATTGATTCGAGTGAGTGGTGGTTTGATTTGTCATTTTGCATTTTAGTATCGGCGTGACTTAAAATTGACGTAAAAGACAATTCTCCTTCGCGTACCGTGTCGCTCCAACTAATGTTTACCGTCGAGCTGATTAATTATTCGCTGCAACGAAATCCGCTGATGCACCAAATTCTCATTGACGCGACAGAGAAAGAATCGGCCATCTCAACAGACGCGCGTTTTTTCTCGACATCCCGAATTGCATCGGTTCGATGGAAAATTGTATTTACATATCAAACTTTATTAGATGTAATTTATTAATTTTATACGTGGCTTTAAGACGTAGTTGCCGTCAAACGGGAGCCTGACGGTCTCGATACTCCGCGCGAAGACTCGCCAAATTGCTTTTATTCGCGACGACAAATCTGCCTCTTCCGTGCAACCGCATCACGTCACGAAAACTCGGAATTTCAATATCGCGATTCGCTCGATTCGCGATTCGCCGGGCATTCGCCTTTACTCCCCTTGTTTCATCGCAATGTCGCGTCGACGTTTGTCGAACGAAACGGGACACCGTGTATTAGGGTCGGCGGTGTGGATCAAGAGAGAGCATCGCTTCCGAGAGAGCCAAGGTCTACGCCTCGGTACCGAAGGACTTAAGCGGGATGACGAGGAAATGGGCGTGTCCTTTCTACACTGTAAAACAAACAAGACCCGTTAATGATGCGAGCTGCTAGTTAGAGACGGGATCAACGCGGCTTCTCTTGCTGCCGCCACCGCCCCTCCCCCTTGCGCCATCCTTGTCGTCCTCCTCAGCCTCCCGCCGTCTCCGCCCCGTTCCACTTTGCATAGGAATTCGTTTCACGTCATTCACGTTGCATTCTTAATACACCGCCTCGGGCGTGGGGTGGTTTCATCGAAGCTGCCTCACCGCCGCCACCGCCACCGTCGCCACCGCCACCGCCGCAGAGACGCGCGGCGTCGAGCCACCGCCTCCTTCTCGGACCGAGGCTCATTTGTTACAGGATAGGATTTCGAAACTAGACTGGCAAACTAATCGTCCCTCGTCAGAAATAGCTGCCTGTCGCGCCCGCCGCACGCAGCGCGAATGCACGCAGGTAGGATACGTAGAGGTAACCACGTAGAGATGCGCGCCATGTTATCAGGCTGCAATCCTCGGAATCGTGGCGAAAGCCCGGAGCGGTGCTGCGATGATTGAAATTCTGATAGCGCCGATTAGGACGTTTGTACGACTGTCTGTTGTGAGTTATAGGGATTGTGGCCGGCGACGCGCACGCCGCGGGCAACGACGAGGCGACCGCCGCGATATTCGGCATAAATTACAATGAATTAGCGCGAATGCAAGCGCGGTGGAAAGGGGAAGATCGCGCGGCAGGCTCTGCCGATCGGGGTCTTCGTCCTCTCCTCTCCGATACATATTTCTTCGGAATTTAATAATTTTCCCCCTTTCCTTCCAGCCCCACGTCTTCCCTTCGCCGCTCTTCCTCGCTTTCACTCTCTTATTCTTCCTCTCTCTTTCTTTTTCATATTATTTATTTTATTTTCTACAAGGTTTGAGAGCTGCTCGCGAACGTTGCACTATGCCTCGTTGTATCTTTATTTGTGCATGCAGTCTTATACGTATGGTTTTGTCGATTGATATTCTGCTTTACGCCATATTTCTCCTTGTGTGGAAAATTATTGATACTTCTCTGTTTTTATTTCTCTTTTCTTTCTCCCGCTCTTTCTCCTTCTCTTATTATTTATTTTATTTTCTCTAATTTGAGAGCTACTCGAGTGTTGCACCATACCTCGTTGTATCTTTATTTGTGCACGCAGTCTTATACACTGATAGAAAAATATCGTTGAATTAACTATAATCTCACTATATTTTAAAGTTCATTTTGGCGTCAACCATATTTTTATAGTTCGTGGAACCTGCAAAATATAGTAGAATAAACACAAATATATAGTCAATGATTGTCTGAAATAATTGTTTAGTTACTTTTCTCACATATATGGTAATTTCTCATTCACAAATATAGTGAGATTTAATATTCGTATAGTTACATCTGTCATCATTTAGCAAATATTCGGGTAATATTGACTATATAAAAGAGTTACTTTACCTACCATTTTATATTTGTATCCAATAATTTTAACTTACTATAATTCTTAGTAAAATATTACATGGTTGGTTATATCGTATGCCTATATCGTAATTATTACCGATATTATGGTAATACTTACTATAAATATGATATTTCGAGCTATAATTTAGTTACTATATCATTATAGTTCCAAATATCATATATTTTTTTCTCAGTGTATGTATAGTTTTGTCGATCGATATTATTCTGCTTTGCGCCATATTTCTCCTTGTGTGGAAAATTATTGATTCTTCTCTGCTTTTATTTCTCTTTCTTTTCTCCCGCTCTCTTTCTCCTTCTTTTATTATTTATTTTATTTTCTACAAGGTTCGAGAGCTGCTCGGGAGCGTTGCGCTGTGCCTCGTTATATCTTTATTTGTGCATGCAGTCTTATATGTATATAGCTTTGCCGATTAATATTCTTCTACTTTGCACCATATTTCTCTTTGTATGGAAAATTATTGATTCTTCTCTGTTTGTATTTCTCTTTCTTTTCTCCCGCTCTTTTTCTCCTTCTTTTATTATTTATTTTATTTTCTCTAATTTGAGAGCTGCTCGAGCGTTGCGCTCTACCTCATATCTTTATTTGCTACATGCAGTCCTATATAAGGTGTCTGAGAAATTTTAGACCAACTAATTTACGGAATCAATTTAGGATTCAACCAACAAGTGGAACAAGTGAAATTGAATAAAGTCATATACAATTTTTCAAGAATCGCAATAGTTATTGAGTTGTTACTTAAAACGTCTGGGCCAATGAGCGCACGGGAAACGATAGGTCGAACTCGATAGAAGTATAAAGACAATAGACAAGACAAATGACTTGTTTCTAAATACTCGTAATAAAGACAATCAGTTGATCGCATGAGGCGAGTCAACACACAAGATCCTTTCCTCGTCTTCGACGGCAAGAAGCACTAACGCATCAGCTGTGCTCTATAGTTGTGCACTAAATACTCAGTCTTACATAACTTTTGCATTGCGCGTAAAATCACTTTTTTCCGATGGATGTCTTGCACACTCGGGAAATCGTTCCGCACAGATGCGAGCTGCGGCATGCACATTTTCGCCCGCTAGGCAATAATCATATCAGTATACTCCTCCGGAGTAAATTTCATTTTTATGGAGGAGCACGCATATTAAACGCATATTAAACAATTCCACGCGACTGAAGACGTGTCCGTCGGATCATTGTCGTAGAGGATCATAAACAAAAGATGATCACAGTATCTTGCGATCTGTCTCGAGCCTGGCCTACCGTTTCCCCTGCGCTCATTGGCCCAGACGTTTTAATTAATAACTTGACACATTGCATGCGGGAAACGTACTTTTACGTTTTTTGCAGTCTGTCACTAGAGCGCGGGTCACGTACGTAAAAGTACGTATTTAGTAGATTTGTGCTGGAGAGCGGGTATCGTATAAATACGATGGGCATTGTGTGTATAGTGTTTGTGTTGCTAGGCAACGATTTCCATTGTTTCTTTCTAGAAGTTTAGTTTTTTTTTTAGTTTGTTAGTTACTTGTTGTTATGAAAAAATATTTTTGAATAAATAGTAAAATTAAAAATTGTCTATTTTCCTTTCATTTTTAGTTCGCTATTCTATATTTATACTTATTAAAAAAAAATGTTTTTTTTTTAAATAATCGTAGAGCATATATTTAAGTGTAAAATAAAAACAGCTTCGTTGAGAAGAACGAAGTAGTTATCGATTTATTGCGATTTTACTGAATGACCAAACTCCCGCGAAATTCACGAAAAAAACGCCCGCTACACGCGTAAACTCCGCGGCGAAATATACCCGCATGCAGTGTGCTAATAACTATTGCGATTCTTGGAAAATTTTATATGACTTTATTGTTCACCTGTTCTGCCCTGTACAAATTGATCGGTCCAAAATTTATCAGACACCCTGTATATGTATAGGTTTGCCGATTACTGTTACATTTCTGCTTTGTCCTATATTTCTCCTTTCTCACACGCGGAAAATTATTGACACTTCTTTGTTTTCACTTCTCTTTTTTCGCCGCACTGGCGTTTATCGAGATACTTGCATGCCAAGGGATAATAAACTCTACTTTCTGATCGTTCTCTCATCGTTCGCGCTGACCTCTTGTGATTTCGGGTTGCCTTCGCCTCTTTTCACGTGGTTACTTCCCGGGATGATTGTTTGGGGTCCGGCGAAATAAGCGCCGCGTGCGCAAGTTTTCGCTCCGACGCTCATTAGACGTCAGTGACGCGTAACATCGGACGCGTAAAACTACGAACTAGATCGGCGGCTGAGTGGCCGAAATGATACCGAAATAACGGCGACCAGGCTAATACCAGAATATAACAGAAACTCGCGGTAATTCGGCAATTCGGTCATCGCGTGGTTCGCCTGTTACATCGGAGCGCAGCGCGGCAAGCTAATCGTCTTATTTGTAACATTCGACCGAGCGGTCGCTCCGGACAACCGACGCGGCAGCTGAACGTTGTTATCGTTGTTGTTGCCGTTGCAAAATCCTCGCCGTGCGCGCCGCGATTTTCCGATCGCCGATATGTCGCGACGTGATCGGTTTCCGCGAGATCCTCGCAGACGCGCCAGCGTACACATTATGCCGGCACGATGAGAAAAGCAAACAAGGATGTCGCCCGACGTGCAAAAAAGCGGCCGACTCGGGCGAATCAAGACTCGCTCGATATTCTCCTCGCTGCGGAGGAACGTCAGCGGTAAAATACTGCCGATATGCGAGTCGATTATATCAACGTGACAGCTAGCGATTGGCCAATTTGCTTACTCTCTAAGGCGCAGTCAGCGTATTTCTCGCTGAAATGTTATGCAGGAAGGAATTGTGTTCTGCTCTCCGCTAGGAACAGCGATCACTCGGTTTGTTTCCTTCCTTTTGAGTAATGGTTGTCTTCAGCAACAAGTATTCTCCTGATGATAGTCTTAAGGTGTCTTATTCGTCACGAATTCTAGAAAAGTTTATTATCGTGTACTTAAAGGGAGAGTAATTTTCATTCTTTTTTCAAGAATATTGTATACGATTTAGGCGTCGCACCGTACAGAAGGAGTAAACTGAGTTGTTACTTTAATTCAATATTCTTGTTTTAATTTAATATTCTTCGTCGAAGTGTCAAACTTGCTAGGATTCAGGATGTATTTTGAATTCAGGATAAATTTTACGCTTACGTTGAACTTGTGATAGATTCGGGGACGTGCAAATTTCTGAAATACTTGGAGCAAGTAACGTTTACTTGAATGCGATATGTAATTTTCAACGTGTCCTTATAAGTGGCGATTCAATTGTAAGTAGGATATAACAAAGAAATAAAATAAGAAATAAAAATAAAAAGATTAAACAGCCAAAGCTTTTTACTTCAAATATTTCTGAATTACTTATAGTGTATTAGTAGCTAAAAACCATTGTCATGTTAAATATTTATCTTTAACGAGCTTCCACTTTGTTTGAAAATTTTTTTTATTTATAGTTATTATAACTTGAGTTTCATTTTGTCAACTTTGAGAGTCGTAATCGTCTTCATCACTTATCATCACTTTTGCTATTTCCGATAAATTGTTCGCAGATATTTTTGTAATATCGTCAGTTGCTTTGTCACTATTTACATTTAAACGGTCTAGAAAATTAATTCACGTTACAAATCACCGAAAAGCTTCCAACTGTTGTCGCTGTCGTCAAATATTTATTTTCAACGACTCTCCGCTTTGTTTGAAATTATTTTTTGTTTCTTTTTTTTTACAGTTATTATAACCTTAGTTGTACTTTATGAATTTGGAGAATTATAATTGTCCTCACAAATATCTCTATTTTTCATCATCACTTTTGGTATTTCCGATAAACTATCCGCAAATATTTCTGTAATATCGTCAGTTGCTTTGTCATTATCTACGTTTAAACGGTCTAGAAAATTAATTCACATTATAAATCACTGAAAAGCTCTCAACTGTTGCTACTTGTCATGTTAAATATTTATTTTCAACGACTCTTCACTTTAAAGTTTTTCTTTCTTTTCATAGTTATTATAACCTTAGTCTCACTTTGTGAACTTTAAGAATCATAATCATCCTTACAAATGTTTGTATTTTCATCATCACTTTTGGCATTTCCGATAAACTGTCCGCAAATATTTCTGTAATATCGTCAATTGTTTTGTCACTATGTACATTTAAATGGTCTAGAAAATTAAACCCTTGGCTTATAACGACGAGTGAGATTCGTGATACGGAATCCGGGCTAAGCACGAAAATTACTCAGTCAAACTTGCGTTATTGCAACCAAATCATTACGATACAAAATTGTGCATTACAGGCTAAACATAAAGGTGAGAAAAACGTAAGCAGTCGCAAGGCGTTCTTTATTCGCAAGCGACTTTACTCCTCACTACGACCCGCGCGGTGCCAAACTGAACCAACTAAACCAACTAGTCACGAAATATTTATTTTTAACTTATTTTTAATTTATCTTTAATTTTTATTTAAATGCCTTCTACTTTGTTTGAAACTCTTTTCTGTCTTTTTTGTAGTTTTCATAGTCTTTATAGTTTTTTTTATAGTTATCATGACCCTAGTCCGACTTTGTGAACTTTGGGGGTCATAATTATTCTCATTTTTGCTACTGCGTTGTAACCGCTCTTGATTGACATGTAGATTAAAATACGAGATATCTCGTCAACGGCTTCTAACGGCGGAATACGAAACGCGAGATGCTTCGTCACCCGTTCGTAATATGTTAACACTTTGCCGGCCGCTGTCGTACGCGTGACCTTTGCTCGCCGACGGTTATCGGCCGCTGTCATGTACGCGTGACTTCGGTTCAGCGTGGCAACAATGTTTCCACTATGCTTCTGTTTTAACTATCACGATTGTCTTTTCTTGACATTCTTTAATATCACCGTCGGCGAGCAGTAGAACCCGCGCGAAATTCGCCGGCGGCAGCGTAAAGGCGATGCGAGAAGTAAGCGGCCGGCAAAGTGTTAAGACAGTGCTGTTTCAATTCGACTGCCTACGTTTTTCCACACGCTACCACCGGCTTGACCAGCGTAATCGTCCGCGGCGAGTGCGCGGATTAATTGTCACGTCAGAAATAGCCTGCCGGTTAATCTTTCGGCCGGACAGCGTATTAGCCCTCGGCCGTCGGAGCCATCTTGCGTCCGAATTACGGTCGAATTTGCCGCATTAATTTGCAAACGCGATTATTCCATTAGGCCCTCCTCAGTAATTATACATCTAATGGCGAAACCGCCATGATCTGCATTAGTAATTAGCACTCGGTTCAATACCTCCTAAAGGAGGCCGACGGTGGCGGGCTGGCGGCACGATCTCCGAAAAGGGAAAATTGCATCGTGCATCGACAGCGCGTTCCATGCGACGAGACACGCGTTATATCGTGCGGATGACAGACGCTAATATTAGAGAGCCGGCGCGGCGTTCTTTTTCTCTCTCTCTCTCTCTTTCTTTTTTCTCGCGAGAGAGCTCGCTCTCCCGTTCACGAGAAGGTGCAATTTTCAGGGACAGTCGCCGTGACAGACGCAGCGGGATAATAATTAACGCCGCAAGTATATACGCCGAGGAGAGCTCGGGCGATATTTCACGCGACACGGAAGAGTTATGACGCGAAATAACATAATATAACGGGGCGAGAGGGGGGAGGCGAGGCCGCGCTACGACTCGAATCGGAACTCGTTAGTTACAGATTCGCGAAAGCAGATTAGCAGACTAATTGTCTTGGCAGAAATCTCCGGTTTCGCCGCGCTGTATAATCGCGCTCGGCGGCGGCGGCGGCGGCAGCGGCGCGCGCGAGCCGGGGTTTGACCTTCCCGCTGAATTTACGGAACAAAGGCCGCGGAGGCGATCGTAATAATCTAAACTATGCGTTTCATTGGCCCCTGTCTTGTAAATTCAGCGTTTCGTGCCGGTGCCGCGCCGGTCCTAATTATACGGGAACGAAGCCGGGCTGTATAACGGTAATAGACCTCGGCGCGGTTGATAAGGGGAAAATCGCGCGGGGAAAAATGCGCATTTCCCCGTGCACACTCGCGGCGCGTGACATTCGCCCAAATGAATTCCGGATATGACTTTAACAGGCCCGAACGTGCGCGGAATCGCGATTACGGGGCGTGCGCGCGATCTCCCATTATCGTCATCCTCGCGCGCGCGCGAGGCCAATTGTCGCGTGCGTGTTTCTTCCAACTGCAGATGCTGCATTTGTACATTTTTTCACGTGTTATATCTCCTTTTTTCTCACGCTCGCTCGAAATGACAAGGTTGCTCGTTCGCGATGCGAGAGACCCTTCGGTCTCCTCCCTCCCGTATCGATCGGTGTTCGTATTACAAGGATTATCCCGCGTGTCTCTCCTGTATGTGCGTGTGTGTGTGTGTGTGTGTGTGCGCGTGCGTACGATGGTATTCATACGTTTCTCCCGGCGAAAATCTGCGTCCGATCTATCTATAATTCAACGTATCCGGACCGTGCGGATACACGGCGGAGATGAAACAGCCGGTATCCCGAGCGAGTAAATAAAACAGGCGTCGCAGTCGAGAAAGTAGCGCAGGTGGTCGTTAATATTTGAAACGCAGTATCAGTGCTACCGGCAAGGTGCGAGGGAGATGGGGACAGATAGATAGGTGGAGAGGAAAGCCGAAGAGGCGGAGACAGAGAGAGAGAGAGAGAGAGAGAGAGAGAGAGAGAGAGAGAGAGAGAGAGAGAGAGAGAGAGAGAGAGAGAGAGAGTGAGAGAGAGAGGGAGAGACCTCCTCGCGAATGCGGGCTCATTTGTCGCCGGCTGACGGCCGGCCAGCAGTGGACTGGCGGACTAATCGAAGATCCGTAGGCCGTCAGTTTTCTGTCGACGGGCGAAAATAAAAAAGGCTGGCCCGATTCGAATTCGCGGCGTGGTGCGGCTCGCTCGCTCGCTAGCGTTCATAAAACAGCCGTCGCCGTCCGGCTGAGAGAGAGAGAGAGAGAGAGAAAGAGAGAGAGAGAGTGCCTTGTAAATTTATCTGCCGGTCCTGGCTTGTGGCCGCTTGGTTTCGTGATTAGAAGCTAGGGCTCATTTAACGAGGCCTGCTGTAGGTCGAGACAAGCGTCGCCCCCGTCTCGGCCGTGCTTTCGCCTTGCTCTCTCGCCTTATGCGTGGTCTCTTTTATTATTATAAGAACCCGCGTCAACGCTGACAAATTGCCGGACTCGGCGACGACGCGGCATTCTCAGAAGCGATATCCGTGAGATAGGCGCCGTGGACGGGCGCATTCGATGCACGTCGAATTTCGGACGTCCGTCCGACCGGGGTGTCCGAGCGAGTGTGTTGCCGAGAGATCTCCGTATGCTCCCGGCGTTCTGCCCTTTGCTCGGATCTCGAATTTCTCGCTTGCCAGCGTTCCGCGACATAACTCGACCAGCGGGACGCATGCTACGAAGGGAAACATCTTTGTCGACGGTGCCTCTGTGCGACAAATTATTTTATCATGAATATGTATACAGGGTGTCTTACCGGAACCCTCGGATAACTGCAGGATCAAGTTTTCATGAAAAACTTCAAATACAAAAGTTGTAGAAAATCGAGTAACGGACTTGATGGTGACCTCGAATTTGATCTTGGCCATGATCTTCAAGGTCATTTGGAGGTCAACTTGCGTTTTTTAATCCGTAATTAATAGGAATCCTTACTTTTTATTACACTGTTTTTTTTCTATCAAATAATTTGAACAACTTTTGTCTAAAACATTTTTTTATTTGCCTAATATTTTTTGAGATATTTGAGGAAAACTTGATAAGTTTTTCAATATTCAACTTACGATATCTCGCTAACTATTTGTCGGAAGAAAAAGTGGTACTAGACTTTCTTGCTTTATTTAGTCTCAAGAATATATTCCGAGGGACCGTCATGAGCCAGCGAGCTGAACTGTTTGCAGCGTATTTCTTTAAGTATATGGGAAAGGTGAATATAAAATATTAGCCCCGGTAATTAAATAGAGGCCGAATTTTAACAAATTTTGCTTGCGAACCATTAGGCACAATTTTGTGACTTCTGCGCTATTAATATTTTAAGAACTTAAGTGACATCTCCGTGATCCCATAAGAAAACAAAAAGCTATTGAACAAATAAAGTTGGTAATTCAAACAATCCTTTTCTTTACATCTTCCTTTGAAGTCTCAAAATTTGTTTAACTGTTGTTACGTAACAAACAGTGTTCTCAATAAGATTATTAATAATGATTGACAACATTTCGAAATTGCATTATATTAACCTCTTTCATCTTTTCATTTTGATGGTAGTTAAAAGCACCGCTCTATATAAACGTTCGTACCATTTAAAACCTTTTTCTATGTCTTACCCTACATTAAAATTTAACCATTCAATTGTTATAAAATATATTTTCCTATTCCTTATGATTATACGAAATGCTATTTGTAATGTAATATGCCAAAAGCTATTTAATTACACAAAAGTTTAGTGAGAAAAGTAAATTAATTCAGGATATAAAGGATTAAAATATTATTTAAATTTTTCGTCTTACTAAATTAATGAGTCTATCATATACTCTAAAATAATATATACAGAGTGTACCACATATACACTGAAAAAGAGACTTTTGTTGTCATAACAAATAAACGTTTGCTGCTTGAGAAATAAGTTAAACGATTATTGCAACAAATCATTTTTCGTTATTTGTAATTTTAACAAATATTTATTATTGAAGATGTAAATCATTTATGTTTATTGAATGTACAACTTTTAATAAAAAGAATAGCAACGTCGTAATAGTGTAATACATAGGATGTCTAGGATTTTTTGGAAACAAAAAATTAATCTTTAATTTAATTAATTTAATTAAAAAATTAAATTAATGAAGATTAATCAAATCAAACTGAAGAGAAAAGTCATGTATTATTTTATAAAAATCGCAATGGTTATTGAATTACTAATGATTGAAAATTTAGAGTTTCTTTTAATTGATAATTTGAAAATTTGCATATTTATTTGCAAAATAATAAAGGACTTTTTTGTCCAGAATGACCTAATCTACAATTATATGACAGCTATTGTGTCTAGCGACAGGTTCAAGATTTAGGGTTTAATGTTCAATATATTTATATCTATCGCTAGACACAATAGTCATTATGAAATTGTATATTAGGTTATTTTGAATAAAAAAGTCCTTTATTATTTTGCAAATAAATACACAAATTTTCAAGTTATCAATTACAAGAGCTTCTAAATGTGGTCATTTTCAATCATTAATAACTTAATAACTATTGCGACTTTTGCAAAATGATACTTGACTTTTCTTCTCAGTTTGATCTGATTAATTTTCACAATTTTTCGTTTCCAAAAGATTCCGGATACCCTGTATAGATAAAAACATTTCTTAAAGTGATTTATAAGCTTTTTTAAGTAGCTGTGAGCCATTTTTACAGATTTTTTTATTGATAAAGATACGTTTATAATACGAGCCTTTATATATGTATCCCTCTAACCTTATTTAACTTTATTTAATAATTTATTAATTTTATATAATATGTCGTGCTAAAAATAAAAATTAATAATGAATTGTTCTATATCTTTCTCCGAATTCCTGCAAAACACACACACACACACACACACACATACACAGAATTATTATCTTGTTAACCCTTCACTACCAATGTTTGATTAAATGTAATAAAGTTATATTTGAATTATCTGGTAATTATGATATGCGCTAGTGTAGCATTGTATGTGATTTTATCAAGTATTTTGCTTCATATTACATGTTGCGAAAAAGAATTAATACAACTAATTTGCTTGTACATCATTTCTAACTTTTGCTCATATTTTGTATTGCCAACAAATAAAAAATTTATGACTTGTTGGAATAACATAACAATACTATTTGTTCCCATTATAAAATTGTTGGTTAGAGCAACAAATCATAAATAAAATCATTTATTACCGCAACGTAGTCATTCACTGTCCCACGTTGACAAACCGCAACTATTTGTTGCGGTTGCCGGTGTTTTGTTAACCTAACCTAACCTCACCTTGAACGTAAAGGATACAATCATTTTAAAGGGAAGCGCAGCATCGAGTTTGCTTGCAAAGAAACCGGTGCTAACACCCAGATGATTGAATCCCAGTGGAGATCTTTACGACTCAGGTTGCAAAGAGATAGCATTCCGTCAGAGCAACTCGACCATCATTTCTGCGAGTATCTCTGGCGGCGAGAAGTACGTCAAATGAACATTGATCCGTTCTCAGAACTAATTAAAGCAATTAGACAAAATTCCGGCAAAAGTCTTTAAGTAGACTTATCGCTAAGAGGCAAAAGCCCCGAAGCTCTTTGAACGAATAAGTCAGCCGGTTAATAAACTACTAATAAGTTGATAAACCAATAAGTTAATAAACAACTAATAAACATTTGCCGGAACCAATATTTTGTATTTAGCATTTCCACACACGTGCACGAGTGCGCTCCAAAATTTCAGCTCGCTGGCTCACAGGGATCCCTCCGCCTACAATTACAGCCTATCAAACGTCTCTATCTGCGTGTATGCGCACCTCGCTCGAGGTAGAGAAGATCGTCTATTCGGGAGTTTAGCGGAGCCATCGACGTAAGAATATTTGCACGGAGCGTGTACCGCTAATTTAGGCAAGGGGTTGTACCAATTTGCGGTAAGGGGGAAGTTACGGTACTTTGGGTCGCTCGGCTCACACGTACTTACTTTGTGTACACCGAGTTCCAAAACGGTTGGAACATTCTTTTTTGGACGCGCCGTCGAACGCAGCCGATGGTCCCCAATGAGAGAACTTGTTCCTGAAAAACTCGCGGAAGTTAAGTTTCCTCATTGGACCATCCGAACTGCGTCCGGAACTGCAAGCAGAATAAAAAAAAAGGAAGAAGAGAGTTCGAACTATTTTAAAAAGCACTTGTACACTCGGCCGCAGAACGGTTTGCGCGCATTTTTAAGTAATGAAATTGTAGCGTGGAAATGAAGTTGTCGCAAATGAGAGACATTGCTGCGTGCGTTCGCTACGACAGGAAGTGACGATATTTCAGGTTTTGCTGATGTAGAGAGAAATGTTTGTTTCTGATGTTTCGTGAGCATTCTAGTCCACTTCTTCTTCTCCTTTACTTTTTCTCCCAACATGTTTTCAATTATCCTAAAAAACGCCCGTCTAAAGGGAAAGTCCTTCGGAAAACAACAATTTCAGGTTGTCCCTCTTCCTGAAGAAGCGAGGGTATACTATTTTTCATCCTTACAATGTCTTTAAACATTAATATCTTGGTTATATTTTCTTCTATATCAGATAAAAGAATGATAAAAGTGGCCAATACTTACATCGTGTACTGTCACTTGAAACTCCTGTCATTGCCGATTACAATGTTGCAATTTCGCTGGAAAAAGTGTCTGCAAGCCACTCTCTGTGGCGGAACGCATCTCACAAGACATTGATTTATTGGGTATTAAACTTAATTTTAAAGGATTTACGAAATATGGCGCAATGAGCACCTAATGGCATCGGCCCATACTGAAGCCAACTTCATACGAAAGCCCTGTCATTATGCTTTAAGAATCAGTATATTTCACTTGATCGAAGTGTAAATAATATCTTTTTTTAGCGCATTCAATATATCGAGTTTTGTGTCAACGAAACGCAATTTGCGGGAAGCGTTACTTTTTTGTTTCCATTTGAAAAAATCGACAGCTAAAAGTCTTCGTTTGCTGTCCGAAGCTTATGGGGATTATGCTCCATCGATCTCAACTGGGTTAGACGATTCAAAAGTGGAGATTTTGATTTGGAAGACAAGGAACGCCTGGCCCTGGTCAACCGAAAAAGTTTAAAGACGAAGAGTTGAAGGCATTGCTGGACGAAGATCAATGTCAAACGCTTAAAGAATTGGCAGAAGCATTAAATGTAACCAAAATGGCCGTCTCTAAACGTTTGAAGTCGATGGCAATGGTTCAAAAGCAAGGAAATTGGGTGCCATACAAATTGAAGCCAAGAAACATCGAAAGGCGTTTTTTCACATGTGAATTGCTGCTTCAACGGCAAAGAAGGAAAAGTCTTTTGCACCGTATCGTCACTGGCGATGAAAAATAGATACATTACGACAATCCCAAGCGCAGAAAATCATGGTGAAAAGCCAGGCCAACTGCCAACATCAACAACCAAGCCGAATATCCATCGTTCGAAGGTAATGCTCTATATTTGGTGGGATTAGAGGGGTATGGTCTATTATGAGCTACTAAAACCTGGCGTAACCATTACTGGGGACCGTTATCGACAACAGCTAGTACAGCTGAACCGACAATTGAAGGAAAAACGACCAGAATACGCCAAAAGACAGGACAAAGTGATTTTCCAGCATGACAACGCTCGGCCACGTGTCGCTAAATCGGTGAAGGAAACACTAGAGCTCCTCGGATGGGATGTTCTACCCCACCCGCTATATTCACCAGACATTGATTCTGATTTCCACTTGTTTCGATCCATGCAGAATCATCTTTCTACCTAGCATTTCAGTTCTTTTGAAGATATCAGAAAATGGCTCGGTTCATGGATAACCACAAAAGACGAGTCGGTCTTCCGCCGAGGAATCCGTCTTTTACTAGAAAGATGGGAAAAAGTTGTAGTTAACGATGAACAATACTTTGAATAACATGTATTTATCATTTTGTTTCGAAATAAACGTTCATTTTCACCAAAAAATCCTTTAAAATTAAGTTTAATACCCAATACGATAAATTGACGTAGCGAATTCTTTTAAAGATACAAAGACACCAGGTGATTGCTAACGTCACATTTCCAACGCAAGCTGGCACGAGGACGAACATTTTCGAAGAAGCATCAACGGAAAACCCCCATAATTTTCCCCTTATCGTTAATTAGATCTTCCCCTCGTAGAATGCCCCACAGATATTTTCATGTCGATAAGTGGAACAACCTTGTGTCATTTTCTGTATAGGATGTCTGCCGAATCCGCTCGTCGTGCAGGTGAAACTCATCTGGACGAAAGAGTCCTTTACGATCTTGCAGATATCTACAGCTATTATTGAGGTACTAATTGAAGAAAATTAGCAAACGGCTGCGTGTAACACGGTGGAACGGACTCTTTAGACGATATTTAATCCAAGATGTCTGAATCTATTGACAACCTCTTGGCAACAATGGGTGGCACGTGGTGGCAGTTTCTGCATACGAACGAACATATGAACGGCGTCGAGTAGTCTCTCTGTAAACGAAGATAATGTAACTCGTCTGCTGTGTTGGCGCTTTTTACATAAATGAAAGTGGAAAATAGGGCACACATGGACGGCCGTGGCATATTTCGCGAGTATATCCGAATTGCGTGTTCCTTTCATTCAGTCTCCTTTTAATGACGATGACGCTCCACTGCATCTCGACAAAATGCGTCCACATATGCCTGACAATGCCGTTAGGAGATCTCGTCGTCGATACGCGTTCTTTGGTTAGGTAATAACGAGCGTGCAACCGGAGACCGATCTTTCCTCGTTACGTATCTCCGGAGAGCCTAGATACAACGCTTGCGCACTCTGACGCAGCTCGGGGATCAATGTGATGTATACGTAATGTGTGTGTGTGTGTATGTGTGTCTTGTAACGAGGAAGCGTTCTGTGCGAGCTGTGCGGATCATTGATTGTTCAAAGGATCATCGGCCGATAGGTGCGAGGTGCGCGGTAGCTGGCGGACGTTACCCCGGTTTAAAGTGCGCTTGCAAATGTCGCGTGGCAGGAATCTGTTACCAGTGAGAGAGAAGTTGGAGGAGAAAGAGCTAGAGAGAGAAAGAGAGAAACGGAGAAAGAGAGAGAAGGAGAAACTCTGAGAGAGAGAGAGAGAGAGAGAGAGAGAGAGAGAGAGAGAGAGAGAGAGAGAGAGAGAGAGAGAGCGAGAGCGAGAGAAAGAGCGAGAGAGAGAGAGAGAGAGAGAGAGAGAGAGAGAGAGAGAGAGAGAGAGAGAGAGAGAGAGAGACTGAGAAAGAAAGAGAAAAACTGAGAGAGAAAGAGAGAGCGAGAGAGAGCGAGAGCGAGAGCAAGAGCGAGAGAAAGAGCGAGAGCGAGAGAAAGAGTGAGAGAGAGAGAGAGAGAGAGAGAGAGAGAGAGAGAGAGAGAGAGAGAGAGAGAGAGAAGAGAGAAAAAAAGAAACGGAGAGAGGAAAAAAAAGAAGAACGGAGAGAGGAGAGAAAAAGAGAGAAACTGAGAAATTGAGAGAGAGAGAGAGAGGGGGGAGAATAGATCCAGGGAAGAGAGAGAGAGATGGAAAGAGAGGGAGGGAGAGAATGATAGAGTGATATGAATGTTTCACTCTCATACTATAAATATTGCCGCAATCACGATCGCGCGCGGAAAGATGGATTTGTCCGCAGTGCTCTGAGATTTTGTTCTCGATATTGTGCTGTCGCTTCTCCCACTGCGCGTTCGTTTCCTTCTCTTTTGAAATCGTCGCACATACGCGATATTCAAGAAGCCGCGAGACGTCGATATTAATGTAGGTAGGTAGGTAGGTAGGATATTGATATAACATGCAGCATTAATACTGCTCCCGATACGACGTCATCGCGTGTCAACTTTACATACGCGGCGCATAATCGCAATACATACACGTACACGCGATACATGCATCAAATATTAATACGAACTTTAATACGTAATGCTAACGTATATCAATATCAATACGCGAAACATTACATATTAACATTCGCATCAATACTTAATCGCAGCGAATAAAGCTCCCTCGCGTGTCGCTACACTCTTAATATCCCGAATTTGTATTCGCGCTGTACGTATCGCGCGCACTCGGAACTTCCCATTCGTTTCAATTACACCGCGCGCATTCTCCCGTGAAATAATCAGCCCCGTAATAAATAGCAAAAAAGCGATATTATAAATCGTAATGAGCGCCGCGGTGCGATGTTACGCGCCGAACGCGCTGCGTGACAAATCCGCATCTGGTGTATCATCCGGCGTAAGCAAGTGGCGATTGCACACACACACATACACGCACACACACACACATCGGTGGACACACTCCGATTTACAACAGCAGCATATTTTCGCACGTTAAACCGTGTCCTCCCGCCGTGTCCTCCTCGCGCGCGGCGCAAAACACGCGAGTTTACGAATATCCGTCCGTATCCGAGCACGCTTCGCGGCGACGAATGTGAAATGCGCTCGATCGAATTTCCGACAGCACGCACGTACGACGTACGTACGTAATCCGGCGTCGCGCGCGTGTAATTCACATACCAAGGCTATATAATGACGCGACCGAGGTCGCGGTCTAAAGACGTCGAAACGCCTGGCGTTGATTGAAAGGACGAAGGATGACTCGAATTTGTAATCAAACGCGCGAAACGCGCGCGCGCACGCGCATCACGCACATACGCACGCACGCACGCACGCACGCACGCACGCACGCACGCACGCACGCACGCAGGCAGGCTGGCAGGTAGGCACGTCGAGCTTGGTATGCGCTGTTGATTCGAATTCTCGCGAGACTGCGAGCTAACCGGAATTGGAGCTGTCGTGTGAATGTGGGCCAAAGTTAGGCGCGCGACACCCGATTATTTAGATCGCATTATCTCTTATCTGCCTCTCCTCTCTCTCTCTCTCTCTCTCTCTCTCACGCGCGCGCGCGCGCTCGGATCCTACGAAATGAACTGCCGTTTTGCGTTCGGCGGTAGTTATAACCCGAGCATCGTTAGAGGTTCGCTCGCTCGTTCTCACCGAGCGATGGATGCGACGATTGCGGCTGAAAATCCCACTCATTTGAAAGACATTAAGGCAATGTCCATGTCGTAATACGTCCCCGTTATAACCACTCTGCATTCATTTCGTACCGGCGGATTTTTACGGAGCGTACACGCCAGAGATCCGTGTGGATTAAAGTAGCGGCGCGCTAGTTAAATACGTGTGTGGGCACGTGAAAGAGAGCGAGAGGCGGCGAGAGAAAGGGGAAGAGAGAGAGAGAGAGAGAGAGAGAAGGGGGGAGAGAGAGATAAATACGCGACTTTTACTCGGGATTTTATCGGATTATCGGAATGATGGATATCGAGTGTCCGTAATCAAGCCGCGTAGGGCCCCAAGCTGTCATTTCGTTGCGAGCCTGGTAATAATCCGGTTGCGTAAAGAGCTAATTAATTAAACTGCCAATTTTTACGTGCGCCCCCTGGGTGTGTGTGTATGTATGCGTGTCACTGTCCGCATAATTATTTTCCACGCGACGCACTGATTATTATTTCACGGCGCATAATAAAACATCGGCCTGCGTGCATTTCGGTGGCGCGCGGAATACGAGCGAAAATTCGTAATCAGCGGAGCGAAGGTACGCCCGGCCGCAAATTGAATATAACCGAATTGGTTGAATATAACCGGTTGTGTTGCGCGCGTGTAAAGAATTGATTAATTAATAATTAATTAAGAGCACTGTTTTCAGATTCACTGTGTGTTCTCGCCGAATTATTTCGCTTCGATTTCAAAAGCGCTTCGTGCGGGGGGGGGAGGGCTATCTGGTGGAAATCGCGCGGAACGAGACAGAGAACGCATCCCGGTTAGGCTATTGTCGCGTGAAGAATCAAAATTTACAGTTCGTTTCGCTCATAATGTTGTTCTTCCATAGAATTTCCTCTTATGCCGAGTGACGGCGGTTGACCAACAGGACGATCGGCAATTTTGTTTAACGGACAAAATTACACGACACAATTCTTCTAGGCTAATTGGAATATTTCTCGGTTCGTTGTTCGCCGCTCGGCCCTCGGATCGGCCAAATTTTAATTAATTATGTACTTATTATTTTATCTTTTTGAATCGTACGTTTCGGTCGTTTTCTCTTCATCGTCCTTGGTAGAGAAAATGCAGATGAAAGAAAAATGGTACGTGACTTTTCTATTCAACTTCATCCGCTCTACTTGCGCACGACAGTTGCGCCAAGAATTTTCAAGTACCTTATATATTTAATTAATTATACAGGATGTCCGACGAAATAACATATGCATTTTTCGTACGTGTGGATTGGATCAAACGGAAGAAGAAATTCCTCTACCATATTTTGCAAACAACCACGTAATATTTTGAGCTGTTAGTTAATAAAAATTGACGGTTAATGCACCAGTGGCCTTTAATCAACTCGATCAATTCATAACTAAAAATATAAAATATGCATTTTTTTGTAAAATGACCTTTCTGTTCAGTTTGATTTAATCAACGACGGCGCTCCTATGCGGCATATAAATTTTTGAGTTATCTTTTAAAAAAGAATGCCGATAAATGATTGTAAGCGTCACCTTGCCTCTTATATATTGGGGTGCTTTTTCAATGTGAGTTCTCTTGCCTCTCACAGATTGGAGTGCTTTTTCAATGTGAGTCCCCTTGCCTCTCACAGATTGGGATGCTTTTTTAATGTGAGTCCTCTTGCCTCTCACAGATTGGGGTACTTTTTTAATGTGAGTCCTCTTGCCACTATGCAGGGTTGTTTTGTGAATCGTGATAGATACATTGCATATTTCAGGATTGAGTATTTCTATCTTTCAATTTGAGTATTTCTTCGGTAATTAAATTCCTTCAAAGACTTGGTCAGCGAACGTATTTTCAGGTGTTTTATAAAGTATCTCCCCTCCATAAATGAAATAGCGGTGAATAGTTGACTGTTCAGTCTCTGAACAATGAATCGTAGATGATCCATTTGACAGAAAATATCCTCAATATTACGTGAACTTCAGCCACGCATTCTTCCTTATGCAATACACCCTGACTGGAAATCATCATTTTCACTGCCTTGTATCTTTGGAACCGTGCCTATGCTCATCTTAAAATTTTACTGGGATTAATATTTCATTTAATAGTACTATTTGCCATGAAAACAAGTTTGAAATTCGAGATCCAAAAAGTGGCCGAAATTTGCCATCACTTTCTGTCAATCAAAATATTCGCCATTGTTTTCTACAACTTTAAGCTATCTTTCAGGCAGCTGATGAATTCCGTCTCGGAAAATGTAGTGTCTTTGGACACAATAAAGTCGTTGAGTCATTTTCGGATCTCATCCACTGATTTCAAGTGTATATCGGACAAGACATATTGCACCGACCGGAACAAGTGGTAATCGGTAGGAGCGACGCCTAGCCAAGACTCATTATGTCTTTTGTCGTAGAAGCAATATGTGGTCTAGCGTTATTATGCAACAATTTCATAGAACGTCCTCCTTTGCCACTATACGTACGTTTTCGTTGTAATTCTTGACTCAAATGGATTAATTGGTGTTGGTGGTGGTCTGCAGTAATTGTTTCATTCGGTTTCAATAGCTTATGATAAATCACGTCCTTCATATCCCACCAAATGCAGAGCAGAATCTTCATTCCGAAGTATTTTGGCTTTGCGACCGCGATATTGATGGTTCGCCGGGATTTACCCATGACTTTCTGTGTTTCGGATTGTCATAGAGTATTCACTTTTCATCGCCCGTAACAATTTTCCACAAGAAAGAATTTCTACGTTGCTCATTGAGAAAAGAAAGACATACTGCTACTCGTTGATTTTTGTTGATTTCAGTGAGTTCATGCGGAACCCATTGTGTGAAATAGTTTGTTGCGTTACTTCTAACTGCTCTGCAAGCTCTTTTTGCGTTTGTGCTGAATTCTCAGCGAGCAATTGCCCCAAATCATCGCCAAGATAATACTCTCCCTGGAGAGAATAGAATTAGCCATTCTAACTAGCCTTTATACGGGTCATTGCAGATTAAGGTACCACTTACATGGAATAGGGAAAGAGACTAACAATACTTGCCGTCTTTAAAACTTAATGGAGGAGACGGCGGAGCACGTCCTATGTGACTATGCTGCTGCCTGTCGTAGAAAGTTCATGTACCTTGACCATGCGGCTACCTCAGTTGAGCAGATTAGGAAACTATACCCAAAGCGGGTAATAAGTTCCTTCAAAAGTATAAACTTACACTAAAAACTGTTAGGGCTGTCATAATAGACCCTGTAGGCCGCAGTGACGCCTGGGACTTTATGGCTCCTGCCCTCTATACATACATACATACATGTCCTAAATCATTGTTGCCACACTTGTTCTGAGGTCCTCCAGACCTCTGTTTTTTATCACTCCGACTGAAATCGCTGCTTTTAAATCGTAAAATCAACATTCACACACATCACACGATACAACACCTTCATCGAAAAAAGAACAAATCGATATTCGCATATTCTTGCAGCATTTTTTCCTTGTTGGAATTCGTAAAGAATGCAATGTCGGATATGCACCTTATCTGTTATCATTTTTTACTGTACTGAATAATATTTTAGGTTATGTTGATCCTTTCGCCATACTAAATGTAATTTTTAATAGTTATACATCAACACTATATAACTATAACACTATAACGGTCATTCAAGCGGTCATTTCGATATACCTTATGCAATGAATGGTAAAATAATGGGATTAACCCTTTGAGGCACGTATTTTTCAGAAAATCTGAATCACATGAAAATTTATATACGGGGGTTTCTGGGGTCGATGATGACAAATCCGTTATCAGATTTTCTAAATTCAAGATGGCGGATGTAAAAATGCAAAATGAAAAATCGCGATAATTTCGGTGACATCGGTGATTCGTAATCAGCGACCTTGAAAGCTAACTAAAGTACAATTTCAGCTAATCATATAAAAATTTTATGATCCGCCATCTTGGAAAATGAATTTTAGAATGTGAACCTCAGATTCGTAATCAGCGACCACAAAAACTAACTAGAGTATAATTTTAGCTAATTTAATAAAAATTCTATGATCCGCCATCTTGAATCCGCCATCTCGGAAAATTAATTTTGGAATTTGGACCTCAGATTCGTAATCAGCGACCCAAAAACCCCCAAATCTTGATCTTGAGCAAGAAATTCATTCGTAGTTTGTGGAAAATGATTTTTTTCTGTAAAGATGTGTATTTTTCACACTTTGTTTATTTATAATAAATGGACAACTTATGCAAAACACTTTTCAACCTTTCATGTATGTTCCCATATCATATAAGAAGTTAAAAAACGCAAAGAACCCGACAAGAATCCCTCAAATATGAAATACTTCATAAAAATGTGAGAATAAATAGGTGGTAAATACAGGTTGCGTGAAAAGTTCGCGGAGCGGCATCTATAAATAAACGGTAGAATTATAAATTGTAGTCGGTTATATAGAATCACTCTTCACATGAACCTAGGTTAGGTTTCATTTCCATCTGTCAATTCTTTCTGTGTTTACAAGCCAATTGAAGTTGACGTGTCAGTATATTTGTTTGTAATGGAAAATTTGAAACAGCGTGCAGTGATTGAGTTCTTTGTTAAAAAAGGTTTAAAGGCAATGGTAATTCATTCCGAGATGGTAAATGTGTTAGGGGAATCTGCTTCTTCAAAAACAATGGTTTGTAAATGGGCACTTGAGTTTCAACGTGGTCGTACAAGCATTGAAGATGATCCACGCAATGGACGTCCAGAAAGCGCATCAACACCAGAAATCATTGAGCAAATATATGTTATTGTTTTTGAAGATCCAAGTGTGACTACGCGTGAAATTGTTCATACCATAGGCATTTCAGATGAACGGGTACGGCATATTTTGCATAAAGAATTACAAATGAAAAAGGTGTTTGAAAAAGTGGTGCCGCATACGTTAACAATTCAACAAAAACTCGCTCGGAAGCAAATTTCTCAGCGTCATTTGGATCGTTTTAAGAAGAATAAAACCGATTTTGTGCGTCATTTTATAACTATGGATGAGACTTTGATCTATCACCATAATCCTAAATTGAAACAGGAACATTTACAGTGGACTGAAGCTGGATGTTCAGCTGCAAAGCAAACAAAGCATGAAAGATCGGCAGAAAAGCTTTTGGCATCAGTTTTTTGGGATGCTAAAGGGATTTTGTTAATTGACTATCTCGAAAAAGGTAAAACAATTAACTCTGAATATTATTGTAACCTTTTGGATCAATTGGACACAAAAATTCGTGAGAAAAGACCTGGTTTGCAGCACAAACAAATTATTTTTCACCAAGACAACGCACCTGCTCACACAAGTGTTTTGTCAATGTCTAAATTCAATGAATTGAAGTACAAATTGCTTGATCATCCACTGTATTCGCCAGATTTGGCACCCAGCGACTTCTATCTGTTCCGAAACCTGAAACAATTCCTCCGTGGCATTTTTTGTCAAATGAAGAAGCTATAGCAGCCGTAAAGGCATATTTCGCAGACCTTCCAGAAATACATTTCCGCGATGGAATAAAATTATTGGAGAGCCATTGGGCCAAGTGTATTGAAGTTAATGGAGACTATATTGAAGAATGAAATCATTTTTAGAATTTGGTATTCTTTATTTCAGTTTCGCTCCGCGAATTTTTCACGCAACCTGTATACGAGTTACCACTATACCTCAAAGTGTTAAAGAAATGACGCGTTTCGTACGTAAATACAATAATTAATGCGCCACATTTTCATTGTCGTCAAGGATACGATAAAGGTGTATATTCATACAAAGAAGTAGCACGTCAGAGACAGAGACAAATGATCTAACGTAAGATATTGTCGCAGCGTCAGGCGACAGAAACATTTGAGCTAACATGATATGATACCTCATAGAAACAAGCCCATGGCATTGATAACGACAGTATATAAATAGTGACAGCGGTCGAGCAGTGAGATATTCGTTGACAAGTGAATCCACGACAAACTAAGAATCCAAGATGCGCTTTTTACTCATAGCAGTTTTGTGCCTTTCCATAGCCGTTTGCACACTAGCAAACGATTTTGAACTCGGTAAACGCCAGCCGGGCGACTACCGCGTCATCAACAGGAGGAACATCGTTAAAGTAAATGGTCGTTTTTATATCATGATTGACAAGGAAGGTTAAGGAACGCGGAAATCCAAAAAATTCTGAAATTTTGTATGGAAGTAAAGTAGTTCACCCGTAATGTAAAGCTATTTTTTGTCTGTGCAGAATTCCAGTCTGAGAAGGTGAAGCCATCGTTCGAAAAAAAACCATTTTCATTTTTAGCGTATATTTTTTAAAGTACGAGGCATATGTAAAAATAGTTTATATGAAAGTTGTAGTATATTTCATATTCTTTGCACCTGTGTATTCAGATTTTGCATATGAATGCTAAATAACAGCTTAAAAATGCTAAGAACAGATGATAAAGAATGCTCCCGAATTGCTCTGTAATCTTTACTTCGCAGAAGCAAACTGCCCATTCGATTTTGAACAAATACAAGGGGAAGAAATATGTTTTTCATGTTAATTTATGCTTGGCGTGAAATCGAGATTCGCCTTTAACGCTCGTATATCGTGATTACAGTGAGCGTTTAGTAACTTTTATGAGAAAGAATAGTCGTATTAATTAATATTTATTTATTTATTATTTATCTATTTATTTATTTGCACTACCTCTTTATTTATTTGGTATCGTTCCTTTAGTACAATACGTTAATGATCAACATAAGAATGGATATATAAGAATAATGTTGCATATTTATTGCAGCCTGGAGTCCCTTTTCTGGTTATCAAAGCCAGAATCGGCATGAGGTGTCCGGACAATGAAACCTTCACCTACATTAAGATTAGCAGTATAAATGGCAAAGAAGTTGGTTTTCAACTGCTCGAAGGCGATGTGGGCACACAAATCATAAAAGTGATGGTATCAGGAAAAGAAAAAGGCGTAGGATTATTGTTAAATGCAGAAGGTTACTGCATATCAAACACAATTACCTCAGAAGCACTGACAGCAACGGAAAGCAACGCGAAAGTAGACAACGACATAGCGAGCTACGACATAGCAAAGAACAACGTCAACTACACCCGATGAAAATGAGCAGTAGAGAAAGAATAAGCGACACATTCAATGGCAACGAAAGCACTGCCGATAACGACAACGAAATCTGGCTTGACAATGATAATGACGGAATAGAGAGAGAAGAAAAATCTTCTTTAGAAAAATTATTAATTTGAACTTTAGACACACGTTTTAATTTAAGTTCTGAGTGTGTAATGATTGCTATGTATACGTGACTAGATATATGGAAAAAAAATTAGACGCATCATACGAAACGACTCGATTGTATAATTATGATGCTGGGAGTGCGAGTAGAAAAATTGCTAAGAAAAACTGCTCACTATCGCGATAAATTGGCCAGTTTTTATTAATTAGGATTTAGTAGACAGCAATTGCTCGGAGATTTTGTATTAAGATCCACATTAATTACGAGGGTAGTCCCAGAAGTACCTGACCTAACAAAGAAAACACAACAAATTTGGGAATAAATATCTTTATTTCTCTACATAGTCTCCTTTTAACTCAATACACTTTTCCCAGCGATGTTCGATAGCTTCGATACCCTGTTTATAGTGGGAATCGTCGAGCTCCTCAAAATAGCCATCAAACCACCTTGGTCCATTGTTTTGACTGTTCTTTCGCCTCAGGTGTGAAGTGATGGACCCACGTTTCGTCCATGGTTATGAATCGATGCAAAAACTCGGCTTTATTGCTGCGAAACTTCGCCAAACACTCGATTGAAACATCCTCACGACGCTGTTTTTGTTCCAATCGCGGCACTCATCTTGCACACAGCTTTCTCATGTCCAAATTTTCAGTCAATATGCGATGTACAGCACTTTTTGAAATGCCTACCATGTCTGCTAACTCGCGCGCTTTCAGTCGACGGTCATCCTATACCATTTTGTGGATTTTCTTCACCATTTCTGGCGTGGTCACCTCATTTGGTCGACCACTGCGATGTTCGTCTTGGCAGCACGTACGGCCTCGTTTAAACTCTACCACCCAATATTTTACTGTTGTAAACGAAGGAGCAGACTCCCCGAGAGTAGAATCTAGCTCCGCTTTGATATTGGTTGGACTGAGGCCTTTCAAATGAAAGTATTGTATCACATAACGATGACCAATTTTTTCCATGTTTACAAATTCACTGAGAGCGTTCACTATTGATGGCTGCCAAACAACGTAGCGTCGTCAAACTTCAAACTTAAGCTTTATAAGGTTGGTACTTTCTACTTAAAGTTATTCTTTTCAAACAGCAACCGCTATCTATACGTCAGGTCAGGTACTTCTGGGACTACTCTCATATATAAACGGTTATTTCGATGTGCCTTATGTAATGATGATAAAATAATGGAACTAAAAAAAATGATGCGTCTTATGCATAAATACAATAAATTAATGTGGCCTGTTGTCATTGTCGTCAAAGATGAAATAATGTACGTTTGCGTTGGTGTATAAAGAAGAAACGCGTCAGAGATGAAGACAAATAATCTTAAGCGTCGTCTACAATGGCAGCAGGAGTAGTGGATCAAGGCTGTAAGACGTCGGAGTAAATTGTTTTTTTCAGGAGCATAGGGCGTAAAGTAAGACCGTACCTGAAATGATTGAATTCCATTTTCTATAGTTTGTTCCCTTATTCTCTCAGCCAATGAGAGTTCTGCAGCTACACGTAAACGTGCGCCGACAAGAGCTGCGCGTCGACATGCGATTTATTTATTGCAAAATGTTGCTTTGAACAAATTATTATTTACACCTTGCTGCGTTCTTTGTTGATTAATATTTCTTATTCACCCTCTTCTTCGGATTTGTTTTTGCACATATACAGGGTGTATAAAAAATAACCGGGACGACGAAATATCTCGAAAACTAGGTATTTTAGAGAAAAATATTTCAGACAAAAGTTGTACGGTTTCAAGGAGGACATGAAACGACTATATCATTTTGTTTACAGATGGCGTCACTTTCGAGATATTCACTGATCATTATTTTTCTTAAATAAATTTTTCTTAAATGGAAATCCCAATTTTTTATTACACCCTCTTTTTCTACCAATTAATTTGAACAAATTTTGTCTGAAATATTTTTTTATTTAATATTTTTTGAGATGTTTAAGAAAAACTTGATAACTTTTTCAATATTTAACTCACGATATCTCGCTAACTATTTGTCGGAAGAAAAAATGGTACTAGACTTTTCTGCTCTATTTAATCTCAAGAATATGTTGTTATAATAACGCCCTGACTTTTGTTAACTTATAGACTTTTGGAAATTTCAAAATCATCAAATTAGTCAGGGCGTTATTGTAACAATTATATTCTTGAGACCAAGTAGAATAAAAAAATCTAGTACCACTTTTCTTCCAACAGATAGTTAGCGAGATATCATGAGTTAAATATTGAAAAAGTTATCAAGTTTCCTTAAATATCTCAAAAAACATTAGGTAAATAAAAAAATTTTTCAGACAAAAGTTATTCAAATTAATTGGTAGAAAAAGACGGTGTAATAAAAAATTGAGGTTTCCATGATTTCCATTTAAGAAAAGTAATGATCAGTAAATATCTCGAAAATGGCACCGTCTGTGAACAAAGCGATATAGTCGTTTCATGTCCTCCTTGAAACCGCACAACTTTTGTCTGAGACATTTTTCCCTAAAATGTTTAGTTTTCGAGATATTTCGCCGTCCCAGTACCTTTTATACATCGTGTATATAATTAAAGAAAATTGGCGGATGATCACGAGCAGAGGACCTCTGATTGCGATTTCTATGCTTGTAGGTTGCATCAAACCGCACAAAAATGTCCATTTTGCCAACAACCGTAACAAATTTATCGTCATTAACTAAAAGACACCAGGGCGGTTATCGCACGTGGTCATTCGCCGGAATCTTGTTTAACCAATAAATAACTCGAAATATTACGCTGTTGTTCGTAAAATGGCACAAGAATTTTTCCTGAGGTTTAGGGGGAGGAGTGATATCATCGCCCCCTTCCCTAAAAAACACAGAATCGCTGTCTTCAGATCAATCGCATGTCGAGCGACGCGCTTTATATCGTACCTACACAAATCTCGCCATGCGTCGCTTACCGGTTCCGAGCGACGAAGCGGACCTCTGTGAAGTTGGCCCCACCTTTTCAAAATTTGAAAAAAATGAGCAGAGTTCTGATTGCCCCCCAAAGAGTTCTAGAGTCCTCTATCAATAAAAAAAAGAGTTCCATTGATTAAAGTGGTGAAAACACGAAATAAAGTTATGGGGGAGCCAACTTCACAATTGTGTAATTAAAAGGCCATAACTTTTTTACCTTAAAGCGCTTTGATGCTTAAAGAAAATCGATAGAACTCCTCGGGGGGGCTACCAAAGTATCGCAGATGACGAATTTTCTAAGAGAAAAATTTTTTTCGAAATCGGTCAATTTCTTGAGAGTTCTGGTAGCCCCCCGAAGAGTTCTATCGATTTTCTTTAAGCATCAAAGCGCTAAAGTTTAAGTTAAAAAAGTTACGGCCTTTTAAAATGTATGCAATTGTGAAGTTAGCCCCCCCATAACTTTATTTCGTGTTTTGACCACTTTAATCAACGGAACTCTTTTTTTTATTGATAGAGAACTCTTTGGGGGGCAATCAGAACTCTGCTCATTTTTTTCAAATTTTGAAAAGGTGGGGCCAACTTCACAGAGGTACGAAGCGGCTAAGTGCCTTTCGGTGCGTCGCGCGATCATCTCTCGCCTGCGTCTCTCCCGAGCCTGCGTGTCCCCAAGCGATACAAAGGTTTGCAGTCGCGAGTTGGTGCACCGACTTCTAACAGGTGCCGAACGATAATTACCGTAGTGTCGGACGTGGGAGATGAGCATTGCAGATATACGACCCAGATGTTTTGATACACTGTGGACCGTTGCACCCTCTTCTCTCCCCCCCCTCTCTCTCTCTCTCTCTCTCTCTCTCTCTCTCTCTCTCTCTTCCTCCCTCCTTTCGTGAACGACGCCGCGCTCTTGGAACAATAGCTCGAGACGGAGAAACGGATATACGCGAAGCCGCGAGGGGGCCGCGGGACAGAGCGGTCAGGAGGGGCGAGAAAAAAGGCAGATGAGAAAAAGGGACGGAAAAAGAAACGGACAGTGGACGACGAAGGCCCGTGCGTGGTTAGAAAGGCGAGATGATGGTGCAGGTGAAGGCAAGGAGAAAAAAGGACGGCTGTGTGTGTGGAAAGGGACGGTCGAGAAGGCAGAACGGAGAAGAGAGAGGGAGAGAGAGAAAGAGAGTGAGCGAGAATGATGGAGGCGAAGAGGAACGATCGGGAGCGACGGGGAAGGGAGGGAGGGAAAGGAAGCGCCGCTCCGGCTCGGCCGACCTAATGAGCTCTCCGAGCCCGGGACGAAAATAATTATAGAAATTTCCTGCCGATGAACGAAGCACCTTAAGAAAGATTGCCTCCCATTAATAAGCCACAGACGTATTTGCCTCCAGAATTATAATCAGGCTAAGGGGGCCTCGTAAGAGGAGCGCTCGTGTTTCCGTGAAATTCGTGCGCCGCCTCGGCATTCCCGACGTTGCCGGAGCGGCGGGAGGAGAGGGGGCAGGGAATAGTATCGTACGGTAGATTAATGCGCGTTTCATTCGCTCACTCTCTCTCTCCCCCTCCTCTCTCTCTCTCTCTCTCTCTCTCTCTCTCTCTCTCGGCTTGGATGCCGCGGATTTCTGCAGATCGCGCCGCCCTCGCGTGATCTTATTGATTTCCCCGTGCCCTTTTTCATCTCTCCGCGCCGGAAGATGCACGTGAGAGCTCGCCTTGGCTTTGTGGCGGATGTGCGAGCGACGCGCGAATCTATCTCAGAGGATATCTCTGTCTCGTCGCACCGTTCTCATGGTTCTCGGTACATGTCGCTCTCGACAGTCGCGTTAATTGATACGACGGGGCTTGAGCGATACGCTCGTCTACGTGCGACCACGCTCCGAGCTGTAATTCCCGCCCGCCTTCCCCCCTCCCCCTGCCTATGGCGTTTTAAAAAACCATAATCTCGCTAGGGTCGAGTGGAAGCCGACACGGTGCTGTAGAATTAAAAGTATATCAATCGTGGCGTTTCGTCCCAACGAGGTCGAGGCCGTCATTTCTCATAAAAGGATATTAGCGTTTAAAGTTTGTGAGAGGCGGACCCGCCGCTGAGATACATAAATATAAAATCACGGGACTTTGCCAAATTTGGAGTTGTTCCGATGGGTGACTTTTATTCCGGAGACTTTCTCGCTGAAGATTACAGGGATGAACGGAGACGTGAAATGTATATCGGCAATGTCTGTGATGAATGGCGGGCTCGCCCTTGTCATACGGAACGCCTCAAACGTGCTTCATTGATCCGACTAGAAAATGACAAGGTGTGTTGAGACCGAGAGAGAGGGGGAGAGAGCGGAGGAACGAACGATGACGGTACCGAGACCGCTAAATTTCGACACGTTGACAAGCCGAACGGCACAGATACTCCACGTGACTTTTAATCTTTCAATTGAGGCGAGCGTGTATTTCATTTTATTTTAAGCGTCCAGTCCACATCGTTGCAGACCACAATGTTTCGGTCGTTATAGTTTACCTCAGGTTTGGAAAGTAACTCGTTACTTGTAACGAAGTTACTTTTTGGTAACTATAACTTAACTTCGTCCCTTTTTTCCATTTGTAACTTAACTTAGTTACATTTGTTTGATAACAAATAACTAATTTAATAGTTATTTTAATAGTTACTCTATATATTTCAAACATTTTCCAATAAGTTATTTTATAAGTTATTTTAGCTGCATTTGGAAAACGCGCTATTGCGTCATCTATCTTTATCATTCATTAGATGTAAAACAAGGATAAAATGACGCAATAGCGCTGATAGTCTCCTCTCCGAACGCGACCTATATTTCTTTCAAAAAAATTGTACGCCTATTGGACATTTCCGTCGCGCGTCGCCAGTCTTTATTTGTTAACATAACCCGCATGCAGCGTGAAGTGCGCTGTGTGGTTTCAGTTACACAAAAAATTTAAGCAAAATGGATCAAACATCTCAATCTTCGGAGAATGATTGTAAAATGCCATGGCTAGCATATGCAAAAATATTCGAGTTACAGCAAAAACTTGAAAACGAGAACAACTGGGCATTTCTCTGTCCAGTTGTTATTAATAGTCTTAAAGAATAAATATGAATTGCTTATTTAAATTAATGAATCTAATTTGTGAAAATTATATACAATATGAGGAATATATATAATAATCAACAAACTACTTTTGTACAAAACTGAAAAAATTTATACAATTACAAAATTTAAAATAATAGCACAATTATTGTAAAAAAGTAACTGAAAAGTAACGACTCGTTACATTCTAAATAACTATAACTGTAACATGTTATTTTTGAAGTTCAGCAATTTTTGTAACTGTAACTAGATACTTTCACAAAGTAACTTTCTCAACTCTGGTTTATCTCGAAAATATAATAATAATAATATAATAATAATAATAATATAATAATAATAATAATATAATAATATAATAATAATAGACTGTATCACAAAAAAGGAAGAATATAAAAGATATATCTTTAATGTATATTATATGATGTATCTTTGACTGTAGTGATATACTTAGACGATTTTGAAATTAACTAGATGAAGAGCAAGGCAAAATGAAATATGTAAATTCCTTTTTGCACTTTGTCTTGATTACAGGGGGACCCCGACGCAATCTCGGTGCCGTCCGGTTCATGTTTGTATCAATACAAATACGTGTACGACGTAGAAAGAAATATTTTACACAGCGCACGCGCGATGTAGACTAAATCATTCGCGATTGCATGCGTCATCTTAGATAATTTTGCAAAGATAGTACCGTTCAGTGTTTGAAATGCAGATGAAGAGATGACCTTTATTTATATCGTCCAGATGAAGATACGTCGATGTATCGGAACTTTATCTTGATTATCATCTACATAACTGTATCTAGATAAGAACAAACACTGAATACACAACCTTGCAGCCGTAGACGCGCTCGTTGAAGAGTTAAAGACTGTCGGGCGAGGTTGGCAAGAGGGAGAGCGCGCATAATCATTAATATTAACGCATTGCGCTCGAATCGCCGTATCACGTCGCGTCGAATGTCGAATAAAAAGCGCGTGAGATATCGCGAATAAAATAAATTTCACTATACCCGGCACAATTTACGATAATCAATTATAGTTATACTGACGAATAGCCGGCGCGTACAACAGACGATTGTAATATCCATGGCAGGGTTATGTTGGAGCAGAGTTGATTTATTGACGAATCTATTATCGAAATTGATTTGCTGCTATTAATGGTCTGCGAATTGGTGCAATGTGGAAACTAACTGATGGCAACAATTCGCCATTATGGACGAGACACCGAAAACGAAAGTCCTCCGCAACGGCAGCGAGCCTCTCACTCGCACAGTGTTAGTTAGTTGCCAGTCAGGTACTTTCCACTTGTTAATTACACAGCGCGAAGCTACGAAGCGCGGAAGAGAGGGGCGGAGAGCCTTCTCTTTTATTTCTCGATTCACGAAAGTCGCGCACCGCTCGTGTGCTTCGCGATTTCGACATCTTCGTCGGCGGCGCACAGTGTGACGACTAATGTAAATCACGGGACATAGCGAATAAAAATGAAAGTTTGATTTTTAACACATTACCATTAAAGATATTTAGTAAGATACTTATAGTTTCTTTTCCCATGTCGCAATTTCCATAATAACTAACAGAATATATACGTATATAACGCAAAATCAACAGTTCAAACTGTTACATCTTAATATGATGCTAGCAAGATGCATCATCCGAGTTAATTTCAAGTTGCATATACAATCATGTTTAGTTTCAAAAATGTATTTCATCAGCTTTGTGTTATTGTATCAAATTATTTTCTTATATGTTTCTCCAAAAAATACCTATTTTTCAATTTCATATATTATTAATTTTCGGTGGAAATTTAAAGTATATTGAAATATATTATAAATTGTTGATTATAACAAAACTCCTGTAACATACCGTTTCATACTAAAAATTTTATAAAACAATATACCTAAGACTACATGTATCTGTTTACATCAGGTGCGCTTTTACAAAATATTTATTGTTAAAGATGCACAAATGTATATCATGAAAGAAGGAGAAATTTCAAGCATTCGACAAAACAAATATACAAAAATGAGAATCAAAAATAAAATATATCTATTAAAAAAAAAACAAGTTTTTCTTGTTTTATTTTTGTAATTTTGTTTATAACTTATTGTGTTGATTTTTTTCTGACTAAATCAGAAAATTATTCATATCGTTAGGACTTTAGAACTACACTATATATTATAAAATAAGTCATGGATGAAAATTATTTATGAAGAAACTTTCTTATTCACTATATAAAATATATAATATGTAATAACTATGGAGCCCGTGTGTTAAAGATCTAGGACACCCTATATATAAAGTAAAAAGTTTTATGTCAACTTAAAATTAGAGTCCATGGCTAACTCTGCTGGGATATCATCTAAATAACATATGGAATCCTCTAGTATGATAAAAATAACAAATTCGGCGGAAGAAAATTGCAAAAAGAATTTGTTCATAACAAAATTGTTTAAACAATTTATTTAAAAATGATTGTTTTGAAAATCTGATGCTGCCAAGCGATTTCGCTTTGAAAATTAAGTAAAAAACAATCATTTTTTTAAATAAGTTGTTTAAACAATTTTGTTATAAACAAATTATTTTTACAATTTTTTTTCCGCCGAATTTGTTATTTTTATCATATTAGAGGACTCCATATGTCATTTAAGTAATATTCCAGCTAAGTTAGCCATAGCCTTTAACGGGTTAAAAGAGAGATGATTAATATCGAAAGAATATTTTCAAGTTAGAGTTAACTCCAAAGAGAAGAATTGTATGATTTTCATGCATGCTTTTATTTTCGCTAAAATATTTATACTGAGTTCCACTTAACGCTTGCAACAATCGCGGCGTCATTCTTGTTTAATATCTAGTAAGAAACAACGATAGAATGACGCCTCGATCGTTGGAAGCGCTAAGTGGAACGCACTATTAGTATGAGACACTAATACTTCCAACGGGATAGAGCGCTTGTCTTTTGTTTCGTGCCTGGTATGCTTTTTCAATCATCGGCCACTGCTGCGACGCGCATTTTAAGAGGCACGATAGTCAATCGCACAATATATTACACATCTTCGCGCTCAGGCATTCACGTGACACACGAAAAGAACAGTCTTTTCATCGAAGCCTCAACAAAGCAAAAAAAAATATAAAAACAAAAAGAAAACAATAATAAAATTAAAAAAGACATAAAAAATATAAAATGTATAAAAATAAATAAAAATAAACTTAATAACATATTATAAATAATATAATAACAATATATTTTAACAGTATATATATTATATATATTATACATAGTATATATATTATATAAAGAAAAACGGCTCAATGTCCGAGAATCGCTATACTTCACCACACCGTGCAGCGGCGGCACGCCGCGCGAATTATCCGTCTCAAAGATTTTCTAATTAACCGGCCGCGCGCTCACCACGATTCTCGTGCTTGCCGACTCTCCCCCCCCCCCCGCGACACCTCGCGGCGGTGCCCCGAGGAAGCAATCAGCGTGCCCGGGATTTCGATATTTCACTGCGTCCTCACCCCCTCTCCTCACCCCTCTATCATTCACTCTCTCTCTCTCTCTCTCCTGCGCGCGCTGTCGGCTGATTACTTTCTTAAATACCAGACGCCTTCGGAGACTCTTTTTACTCTGGTGCGACGTTAACCACCGCTTAAACGTACTCTCTTTTCGTCTCTCTCTTTCTCCGTCCGCGCCCTGACTCACGATACTTATTCAGGGACTCGTTCGCCCAGACAAAGCTATCGATCGATCAAGACAAAGCGATCGATCAAGGAAGGGCGTAAATGACGCGGTGCTGCTCGCTAGCTCGTTCGCTCGCCCGTTCGCTGCCACGACGCGATAAACCGCGGCGCGCGCATCGATTGTCAGTGAGATCATTTTTCAGCGGCGACGAGACGGGGCGGGTTTCCGCGCGGCGCGACGCGACGCGCCGCGTCGGCACGAAAACGAGACGAGCTCCGCGAGCTTGCGTGCGCGCGCGCGCGAGAGAGAGAGAGAGAGAGAAAGAGAGAGAGAGAGAGAGAGAGGGGGGTAGAGACTTGCGGAGCGTAAGTATTTTGCATATGAAAGGCTGCCTTTGCTTTCTCGCCAATACATAAGCCGCTAAGTTTGTTGTCACGCGGCAAGCGACGTGAGTGGCAGCTCGCGTTGCCGCACGAGTGCATTTCGCGTTTCTCGCGTCGACGGCAAGCCTGTGTGGCAAGGGTGAGAAGAAAACGGGTCGGGCTCGGGCTCGGGCTCGGAGGGGCGAAAGGATGAGAGGAAGAGGAAGAAACCCCACCTCGGCGCACCGAGACGGAGATGCATTCCAACGGCGACGCCGGTGTACGTTTCGCGGATCGGTTTCTAAAGCGCGAGCTGCTCGTCGACGCGATGCGACGCGATGCGTGCGTGCGTGCGTGCGTGCATTCGTCTCGCGCGGCATCCGTCGAGACGTTACGCGAGGAGCGACGCGCCGCAATTTGATCGATCGTGAATCTTGATCGTCATGTCGCTCGCGTCGCGTTAGCCCGAGCCGACTCTCAGTCGACAAGACATTCCTTCCCGGCTCCCGAGGATCGATCGCGAACGACGTAAATCACGGTCAAATTAAGCTCCCTTCCTTCTCTATTCGCGGCCGACACGATCGGGGTATTAACGGTAATGGAGAGTTCGCTTGTGCACGCGGAAACGCGGACAAATCTGTTCCCGGGATGTCACTCGGCGTCGTTGTGTTATCGTTAATCCTTTCGTTGCTAAAGCAGCGCGAAACCGCGTTTCTGAAGAGTGGACTTGAGTTGGAGTTTCGCGCGAGAGCAGATGCACAATCGCGGACTTCATAAAGGTCGTCTGCTATATTTTGTGTGGGTTTCGGGACGCATTCGTCTTGTCCAACGGGAGAATTCGTTTTCCAGTGGGAGAGTTCTCTCGTTGAACAAGACGGATGCGTTCTAAAACTCACGCGAATGCGCCGCACGACTGTTCTGTCCGCACGATTGTACTCCCATCAATTAAAAGCAATGTAACCAAGTTTATTTCTTCGTATGTAATTTTCGAAGCGGAAGCTCTTCGCCCCAATAATTGACGATTGACAATCATTTGTGTGTGATATTTTTTAAATATTTACTTTTATGCGTGATTATCTACTCGCGATATTTAAAAAAATTTTAAGAAGTCTATACCTTTTTGTGAAGATTCACTCGATGATCGTTTTTCGACAGATCTGCTGATAGATCTTTGTTTTAATTGTGACACAAGAAGATTACGTAATAATTACAGTTTTACCTTCATCGCGGTCTTTCAATTGTTTCTGACAAGCGTCGCAGAGAAACGCGGAGAAAAGGAACAATCGTTTGCCGCATACTTTGAGCGCACTTTGTCACGTGCGCGCCACAACGATCAGGTTAATGGCATTAGTATATAGGGTGTTTCACACGTAAAGCTTAACAGTTTAATGTCCCGACAACTATGCGATCAATTTTAATCAGCCCAGTCCCGAGTTTCATAGATCTCAGGAGCCTTAAAATCTGTGTCAAGACTTACCGCCATTCATCCCCCTTGAAGCGTAAAGTGAGTGTAACTTCAAAATTTCAAATGGGTAAACTTAGACGCGTGGGTAGACTTACACGGGCAGCCATGATGACATATCGCTATCCGTCTAACTTTTGTCGCGTCACCTTTTGAGATAAAAATATATGTACAGGATGTTTAAAAAAAAGGTTCAGGAGAAAAAGAGGAAAGTATAAAATGCCTGCCAAATAGAGCGTTAGAAAGTTGGGAATTTTTGAAAAAGTTCGCAATTCTATAATACCAAGGTGTGAAACGCGTGTAGAAAGAGGAGGAGGATACGTAGAAAATTTTCTGTAAACTTTGTAAGAGCATAATTAAAGTAAATAATTATTCATAACTTCGACGATATTAATTTTTCGATACATGTTTATCAGGACTTTTTCCTCCATCTTGTGTGAATACTATCTGCCTTTAAAGCCCTGAATCCTTTTTCTAAACATCCTGTATATACAGGATGTCTGGGATCTTTTGAAAAAGAAGAATTGTAAAGATTAATTAGATCAAACTGAGAAGAAAAGTCATGTACCATTTTGCAAAAATCGCAATAGTTATTAAGTTATTAATGATTGGAAATGACCACCTCTAGAGGCCCTTTTAATTAATAACTTGAAAATTTGTGTACTTATTTGCAAAATGGTAAAGGACTTTTTTGTTCAGGATGAACTAATCTACAATTATATGACGGCTATTGTATCTAGCGGCAGATATGAGTACATTGAACTTTGAATCTTGAACCTGTCGTTCAAATTTTCAAGTTATCGATTAAAAAAGTTTCCAGATGCGGTCATTTTCAGTCATTAATAACTCAATAACTATCACGATTTTTGTTAGTATTTGGCAAAATGGTATTTGACTTTACTTCTCAGCTTGATCTAATTAATCTTCACAACTTCTCGTTTCCAAAAGATCCCGGTCACCCTGTATGCTTATTGCACGATTCGGAAAATTCGCCTGTTCAAAAGATAACGTGTCGAGCAAAATTCTCAGAATTCTAGTCTACTGTTAAACCCTCTGTGAGAGGCGCCCTCATGTATCGCATCACACGTGACCTACCGACGTACCTATTGTATCATAATCGACGTATCATAATTTAGAAACGCATGTTACACGCGCATTGTCAAGCGAGATTACCTCGACGGCGAGTGTGGATGCGCTCACAAACGACAAGAAGCAGAAGCGTCAATGAACGCGTCTGCGGCAAAAAGCCAGCGCCGCACGCGCGTCAGTTGATTCACGTGATCGGCGCATTCTACAGATGCGTCACACAGCCGTCGTCGCAATCAATAGCACAATGAATTTTCTTTTATCGCGCGAACATCCGCGGAACGAAGAAGGTCGGAGAGCCGGCCGGACGATGGATAAAGAGTGGGGGATGGTGGGGGAAGGGGGGGGAGAGCGAAGCCCCCACGAAGGGATGCCGATTTTTATTCAATCAGATCGATTTAAAGATCGATTCGGATCACGAGGAAAAAAATCGATCTTTAAAAAATCAGTTTGTAAAGAATCGATTTCAGAAAATCGATTTGAATCGGTATGCATGTAAAGTGAACTAATTCATTAAAGTATACTAATCTGTCAAATTTCTACACTCTAAAGTAGACCTCGTGTAATTCATATGAAGTTTAATACGAATTAAAGAAATTAAACAGATGGTACTCTTTTGGTTGTGTTGTGTGTGGCTACAACAAGATAGAAAAAGATCTTTAAATCTTTGTGCTAAGGATTTAATTAATTTGATTAAACATCAATCAAGGATTTTTAAACGTTATTAAATAAGAAATCATGTTTAATATTACATACATATACATATATATATATAATATATACTATTATATGGAGTGGCTGTGATTGGTTCGCGCGTCCCGTCCCGCGGAAAATTTTCGCCCATGGGACATCGGCCTAAAGGCAACATAATGTGCATCGTGCAGCCATTAAGTGAGTTCAAATATTACAACTAAAAATAATTTAAAAAAAACTATATTACTAGTAGAAACTGAAAAAATCGTATTGACGATTTTCAAAATTTACAGATCGATCCTTGAATCGATTCAGTTCCAGAAAATCGACTTGAAATCGATCTTTTAGGCTCCGATTAATCGATCTTCGATTAAATCAATTTAAAATCGGCATCCCTGCCCCCACGTGAATTAACCGCTCCGTGTCGGCGTGCCTCTCTCGAATTCTGCCAGAACGAAGCCGAATGTCGCGTCATTTCGTCGCAAGGCGCGCGCGAGCGAGCGCTTACTTTTATCACGTATCTCGGTGTTCTAATCTGAAATTTCTCAGGGACGAAAGCGAGAACGTCTCCCGCGACGCGACGCGACGAGGCGTGACGAGGCGACGGCGGCGGCGGCGGCGGCGGCGCGGCGGTGGATTCGCCGCGAAATTACTTCGTTCCGGTTTATGAAGATTAAGATCGGCGCGCATTCGCGCACGCACGTACGCCGTTGGCTAAAAAGCGAGGTACGCGCGCACTCGCGTCGCGCGTTCCCCGGGGACGTGGGGCCGGAGACTAGCGGGTGGGCTCTAAGGAGCAAAGGACGCGGCGCAGCGGCGCCGTAAAACATGATTTAATAACGATGCATAACGCACTTTATACGCTCGGTACCGGGAATCGCGATCGTCGACAGACCGCTCTCGCCGGGCCGTTTGTATCGATGCCACGGCGCCGAATGATTTCTCGTAATAAAGCGGCGGCGGCGGCGGCGGCGGTGGCAGCGAAGAAGAGGAAGAAGAGCGTTAAGATGCGAGTCTCGTGCGCGTTACTGCGTTCTATCTCGCGCGATGCGAGGAAGTTCCCCTCTTCGTTACAACTAGAACTCTGTATCCTACCGGGAACAAGCCGCCATGTTATGTTCGCCGCTACGAGGGAAGGAGAGATATATAAGACGCAAGGATAAAATACAAAGGGAGCCCAATTTGTAACGAACGATATGTTGGGGCTCGAGCTGATCGCGCGAGTAGCGAGGGTTGCGAAGTTACGTGTTACTCGTAACGCCGTTACCGTTAACAAGTTACTATTTCTCAGCAACAATTTGGTAATGGCCTCTTCTCTCTCTCTCTCTCTCTTTCTCTCTCTCTCTCTCTTTCATTAGCAACGGTAACAAATATGACCGTTGCTTTCATTATCATCTTGCACGCATAATATGTGTGCTGAAAGGAGGTAGAGCAAATTAAAAATATTCGTTGCTCTTTGAGTAATGCTAATACTGACGAGCAATAGTAATATGTTACTCTTCGAAAGCAACTCTCTCTCTCTCTCTCTCAGCTCTGAGAAACAAACCTGCAATTTTTATTCAGGGTTGGGAAGTAACTTGTTACTTGTAACGAAATGACAGTTACAGTTATTTTTTTTTTGTAACTACAACTTAACTTCGTTCCGTTTTTTCCATCTATAACTGTAACTTAACTTAATTACATTTGTTTGATAACTAGTAACTCATTTAACAGTTACTTTAATAGTGACTTTATATATTTCAAACTTAAGAGTCTGGCAGATCAGCACGATAACGCACGATGTGCAATGCTTGATATCCAGTAAGCATACATGCTTATTCTGGCTGCATTTGAAAAACGCGCTATTGCGTCATCGATCTTTATCGTTTATTAGATGTAAAACAAGAATAAAATGACGCAATAGCGCTGATAGTCAGTCTCCTCTCCAAACACGCAATCTGTATTTCTTTTAAAAAAGTTATATGCCTATTGGACATTACCATCGCGTGTCGCCAGTCCTTATTTGTTAACACAACCTGCATTCAGCGTGAAGTACACTGCGTGGTTTCAATTATATAAAAAAATTCAAGCAATGGATAAAACATCTCAATCTTCGGAGAAGGATTATAAAATGCCATGGCCAGCATATGCAGAAATATTCGAGTTACAGTAAAAATTTGGAAACGAGAACAACTGGGCATTTCTCTGCAAAATTTGCGCTGGTCAAAATATTATTCATACAAGTAAAACTTCAACTGCAAATTTAAGAAAACACATGAGTGTAGGTCTTTGTTATTTGCCTCTGTCTCTTATACGGTTCTTCTTTGCACACGAATACATACCTTTGCACATCTTTATCTTATCCTTGACGACAATGACAATGGAGCGCATTAATTATTGTATTTACGTACGAGACGCGTCATTTTTCTTAGTCCTATTATTTTATCATGCATTACATAAGGCATATTGAAATGACTATTTAATATAATTAATGTAGATTTTAGTACGAAGTCTCCAAGCAATTATTGTCTACTAAATCCTAGCCAGTAAAAACTGGCCAGTTGTTCACGGGAGCGACCAGTTCTTCTTGGCAATTTTTCTTCTTGCATACCCACCATGATAATTGCACAATAGAGTAACACGTCATTTCGTATGATACGATATTTATTTTTTCTTTTTTCCATATATTTAGTCATGTATACAAAGCAATTGTTACACACTCAGAACTTAAATTAAAACGTGTGTACGGTATTCTTAAGTCCAAATTAATAATTTCTTTAAAGAAGCGCTTCTCTGTGTGTTCCGTCATTGTCATTGTCAAACCAAACTTCGTCGTCTTTATCGGTAGTCTTTATCAATAGTTATTGAATGCGTCGCTTATTCTCTCTTTGCTATTCATTTTCAGTGAATATAGTTGACCTCATACTTTGCCCTGAATAAAAATGGCAGCTGTATTGGTGGTATTCTTCCCGGCGGTGTTGTTGTTCCCAGTGTTGTTATTTCCAGTGTTGTTGTTCCTGGTGTTGTTGCTCCCGTTGTTGTTGTTGCCAGTGTTGTTGTTCCCAGTGTTGTTGTTCCCAGTGTTGTTGTTCCTGGTGTTATTGTTCCCGCTGTAGTTGTTTCCGGTATTGTTGTTCCCGCTGTTGTTGTTCCCGGTAGTGTTATTTTCGGTGCCATTGTTCTTGGTGCTATTGTTTCTGGTATTGTTGATGGTGATGTTGTTGTTGTTGTTGGTACCGCTGTTGTTGGTATCGATGGTGTCGGTATCGATGATGGTGTTGATGTTGTTATTGTTGTTGTCGATACCGCTATTGTTGATGTCGGGCTCGATGTTGTTGTTGTTGTTGTCGTTGGTGTCTCTGAGATAATTGTGTTTGGATCTATGCAGTAACCTTTTACTTTTAACAACAATACTTCCCATATTGCTTTTGCCTCTACTATTAAGGATGTCGCGCCGACATCACCTGCGAGTAGCCGAAAGCCAACTTCTTTGGCAATTATACTACTAATTTTAACGTAGGTGATGGTTTTGCTGAGCGGGCACATTGATTGTGACATCCATTCTTGGCAAATGAAGGACCAGAAATTGCACTATAAATTCTGCAATAATGCAATATTATTCATATATACCCATTTTTATGTTGATCATTAACGTATTGTATTGAAGGAACGATTCCAAATAAATAAATAGAGGAGCGCAAATAAATAAGTAAATAAAAAAATAAATATTAATACGACTGCTCTTTCTCGTAAAAGTTACCAAATGCCCGCTATGAATCACGATATACGACCGTTAAAGGCGAATTTCAATTTCGCTACGCATGAATTAACACGAGAAATACATTTCTTCCTCTTGCATTTGTTCAAAACCGAATACGCAGTTTGCTTCTGCGAAGTATAGGTTACAAAGCAATTCGGGAAAATCGGTGACGTGAGAAATCTACGTTCCTCAGTCATGGTGTAGTAACAACTATTTACCCCAGGGATGATCCTATTGATGACGATGTGGTCGCCCATCTGGCGTTCGCCGAGTTCAAAGTCGTTCGCTACTATGCAGACGACTATGGAAAGGCACAAAACTGCGGCAAGCAAAGAGCGCATTTTGGATTCTTGATTTGTCGTAGATTCGCTTGTCAATTGAAATCTCACTATTCGACCGATGATTGCCGTCAGCATTTATATACTGTCGTTATCAATATCCTGGGCTTGTTTCTACGAGGTATTGTAAGTCACGTCAAAGATTTCTGTCGTCTGACACTGCGACGCGAACTTACGTAAAAAGACCTCGTCTACAATTAGTCAGGAAACGTTGTCATGTGCCGTTCGCATGCGCACAACCTTGATTTTTATGTATCAGCTGTCATATATGACAGCCAACAAATAAAATTCAAGGCAAAAGTCAAGTTTGTGCGCATGCATACAACACACGACAACGTCTATTGACTGGTTGTAGACGAGGTCTAATGAGGCCTTCTGCAATAAGCCATTAGTCATAAGATGTAAGCGAATTGACCAACCGACGCAGTCGATAATTTTTTGAAATAATCGATTGTTGGTCAATTTGCTTTCGTCTTATGACTAACAGCTTATTGCAGAAGGCTTGTAAGATTTATAAAATATCAATATATTTTTAGTAAAAAAATCTAATTTTTGATGTTAAGATTATTTTTAGTATTTTTAATATTTATTAAATTCATTCACTTTCTTATAATTATTATTATTGATAGTCTTAAAGAATAAATATAAATTGCCTATTTAAATGAATCTAATTTGTAAAAATTATATAGAATATGAGGAATATAATAATTAACAAACTACTTTTATATAAAATTTTTATATAACTTTTATATAACTTTTTATATAACTTTTATATAAAAAGGAATTTACACAATTACGAAATTTAAAATAACAGCACAATTATTGTAAAAAAGTAACTGAAAAGTAACGACTCGTTACTTTTTAAATAACTATAACTGTAACATGTTATTTTTGAAAGTCAATAACTTATAACTGTAACTAGTTACTTTTTCAGTGAAGAAAACTGTAACTGTAACTAGATATTTTTACAAAATAACTTTCCCAACCCTGCTTTTATTCAGTCTCTTGTAATTATCCTTGCCAGTCGGCAATATATTTTTTTCTTTGTATTGTTATGATCGATTAAAAATTAGTTTAGATTAAACTAGTTTGTTGTTAAAATCAGTTGTTAACATTATCACGAAATTGATTTGTAAATTACGTCGTTTTTTCAAAAATCCACTTTTATATTGGCTAGCATCAGCGATTTCAAAACGAGCATAAAAATCATGTCGACTAATCTATATTTATAACTAAGAATCAACTAAATGTAATACGAGATGTTGCAATATGAGTTGTTTCAGCAGTAAGCAGAATATTGGATGAGCGCAAAGGTCTTGGCGCATTTCATGATGGAAGAATGAGCTGAGTAATTTTATCAAAACTTATTTGTTCTCATTTCGGCAAGCGATATCGTCATTGTCTTCCATTGTTTTTGATATATTGCATATCTACATGCCCTCAAACGTTGCCATAAAACTCACATCTTTGAGAAATCCATCAAGACTTTTGCACTCGCTCAATGAAACACTTTTTGCACGAGAATCTTTCCGACATGGCCCGATTCGGCGCGCTTGATTCACACACGGTGTCTTAGCTGCGTAGCTAATGCGACATTCGCGGTAAATTTCTCGTAAAAATGGCGCTCCTTCGTTTAACCCGATGGCCGACGTGGTCTCATGAGCTTAAATCGCGTGCTAATGGGACTGTTGTCTCCGTCGCGGCGTTCAACAATTGATGGTAAAAAAGACTGAGTTTAATGAGATATAAGAATACAGGAAATAATGTCGACTGAAGAGGGGGGAGAGTGAACAATCTCGTTAAATCGTTCCATTGGCGAGTAACTTGCGCGATTCAACGGAAAACACCGTTCACAGGGGGATGGAGCGCGGATTTGGTGGAAAAATCGGGGCGTTGATTAGCAAGTGATATGAAGAATATAAACGGAAACCTGAGCACAAAATTGTTAGGGCCATGAAGCATAAGGTCCCAATAAAGCTGAAGGTAGTATATCCTAAAAAAGGATGCCCCATTATTATCACGTTAGGCCCCAAAGTGGATCTTTTAGGGATACCTTCGGTTTTACAAAATAAGGCTTTGATAAGGAAAACTGACGAGGGCCTTAGAAGGATCTTTTACGAGTGCCAGATTTTACAAAATAATGTTTTAACATGGAAAAGTGATACGGGCCATAGAAGGATCTTTTAAGGATGCTTTAGATATACAAAATCAAGATTTGTTATAGAAAATTAATAAGATCTGAAGCGTGTAATAAAATTGTCATAGTCTAGTAATGTTTTAGTAGGTACGTTCTATCTGGTTCTTTGAAAGATTTTTTAATTGTACCGCTATTAAAAACAAATTTTATTAGTTTTATTAGTTGCCATATTCATTAGTCTCTTTCAAGAATTTTTCTATTTCTATTGTCATCATTTTGAAATGCAGCAGATTTTAATGAAAATAGTAGCAGAGTTTTGATGTGTAAAGTATACTATATTTTGGTGTAAAGTATGCTATATTTTTAAAATAAAAAAATTTTTGTTGTATATTAACAAGATTTAAGAGATGAAGAAGTTACAGTTTAAATTTCTTGGAATTAAAAAAAATGAATATTTTTACTCAAGCAATAATAAACATATTTCCTCATAAGGCCCTCATAATATTGCTTTATAAGGACCCGTTAAACCATGTTTGTTACACATCTTGTAGGGTCCTTGTCTTTCTATTCTTACCAGCACCCGATTAATGTTAGGGAAAAATAATCAGGCCCTTACCAGAGCCCTATTAATTTTTCTACCCGAGAAAGCGTTGGCGGTGAAACGACGCGAACGGAAAGCGGCCGTCGTGCCGCGCGAGCCTCAGGCGTCGTTTCGCCTGACACACACCAGGTATCCGGAAATATCAATATATTTCATGAGTTTCCACGCATATATCATATCGCGTGCAATTAGCCCATTACGCGCTCCGTTGCGTTAATACGGTGCAACCGCGTGTCATCAATATTTTATTAATAACCGTCGGCACTAAAATTCGCCCGCGACACCGCGCGGTAATGCGCATTCCGTGTCCGGCGATTTTATGAATTCGCAATTCGCACTTCGGCCACCGGCGCGCCGCTATTGACCCGTAATAAAGTTGCACTTGGTAAAAGTGGCGAACCCGCGGGCGCTGCCAGGCCCGTGGAATCCTGGCATTATCAAGGTCAAAGCAGCGAGCGAGCGTGACTTTTAGCGAGGCTGTTACCGGTGTCACGCACGAGTGGCCGTGATAACCGGCGACAATGGATGCTTCTCGGAAGCATCAGTCTCGCTCTCCGTGCACTCTCTCGCCGGCCGCTCTCCGCTTCTCTTTCTAGATCTCTCGCGTCGGACAAAAAATGATTAAGGATACCCATCGACATGCCGATCGGCGAAGCGACTGCGCGGCAGATAGTGTACGATATCGTCAAATAAATCGAAGCTAAACGATATCGATGGTACCGGCTGCAGCCCGCCTACCTCTCTCTCTCTCTCTCTCTCTCTCTCTCTCCCCCTCGCTCTTCTTCCCTCTCGCGATCTCTCCTGCTCTTTTTAGCCGGCGGTATCGCGGCGGGCGGATGTTTGGCGCGGCTGAGAAATGCCGCTTCGTATCGGACGCGGGTATCGTCTCGAGACGCGAAACGCGCCACGTAGACATCATCGCGGGGGCATTATTTCAACGGCGATACAGCGATCCGATTTTGCTGTCGGTGGCTGCAATCCGTGCCGCAGCATCACACGTGCGGCGACTCAGTGTCGCTCCGCTGAAATCCATCGCGGATTAAACGTGTGCCGGGGACATCGAACGAATCTACCCCGATGGACGTTCCTTCGTCGATCGTCCTCCCTGCCAGATTCGCCGTTTTGCTTGATTTAATTCCGCGGCTCGGTACCGCGTCCATCGTGGACGTGCTACCGGCGTTTTATAAACATTGCAGTTTGCTGAGAGAGAGAGAGAGAGAGAGAGAGAGAGAGAGAGAGAGAGAGAGGGGGGGGGAAGAGGGGAGAGAGAGAGAGAGAGAGAGAGAGAGAGGGGAGCAACATGAAAGTTTGAGGTAGAAACCCGAAGAAGTCAACTGCGATGCTCGCAAAACGTCGGGAAATCTAAGATGATCGCGGTACCAAGAATCTCGGAATCTGAATCAAGCATTGTCTACAGCGCGAAAGCCTGTACCTGAGGTATCGGGTTTCTCGTATCGTCTTTACTTTCTCGAGGATAATTAATCTATGCAGCGACCGCTTTAGCCGCGCGATAGCTGGTAACAGCCATGTCTGGCGTTTTAAGTGAAATGCGAACGAATGAGTCGAATTGTCGCCGACGGAGATAAATGGTGCGGGGCTTCGCTATACGAAAGACTATTTCCTGTTCCGAATGAATGGCGCGGAATGGGAGCACATAAAGCAGGAGACAGCGACGTTAAACACCGGTTCGCGACAACTTTGCTCTCCCCGTTGCCGCCGTGGGTCCTGAGAAACCGAGCAATCGGCATTTAGCCCCGGCCAGGAAATTGTGAAAAAGCGTAAACACGGCTGATCGTATCGCGCCAGCACGCCGCGCTGGCTTTGCTGGATATACGTGTATACAGGGTGTCTGGATTTAGGTGTCCGAGCGCTCGCGTACAGGCGGGACTCGTTGAACGGGACAGAGAAATCCTCGGTAAACCTGTTTAAAAAAAAAGGGGAACCATTTCCGATAACTTTGACCTTGACACATATAACAGAGATCACTCTCCTTGAAGAGTAACATTCAGAAAGTTTTAGCTCCGTCCGCCGTTGTCGCTTAAAAAGTTATTAACAGAATAAATTTCACAAGTGGGTTTCATTTCGTCTTTGACACTATATATATATAATAGATCTCCCGAATGAATTTACATAATTATTGTGAACTTTGTTTATATTAATTTAATTCGTTACAATAATTTATCAATTAATAATTTGTTGATAATCAATTAAATAAAATTTAATAATAAATAAATTAAAGAACGCGACTTATATTTTTATATTGATTTAACTTTATATTGTTATATTATTATATTATTATATTATATTATATTATATATATACTGTCATATTATTATACAGGGTGAGCAAAAAGTATGGAAACTCTTAAAAATTTCGAGAGATATAAGTTTTACAGAAAAGTGTTTCAGACAAAAGTTATGAGGCTCAAAACGATGTATTTACTGATCTTATCAGTTTGATGTCGAGTGGCGTTGTCAAAGTCAGGTCAGGGTCAACTTATTTTTTTAAACAGAAACTCTCATTTTTTATTATATCATTTTTTCTACCAATTAATTTTAATAATTTTTGTCTAAAACATTTTTTCATTTGCCTAATATTTTTTGAGATATTTAAGGAAAACTCGGAAACTTTTTTAATACTTGACTTGTAACTTTTGTCTAAAACACTTTTCTGTAAAACTTATATCTTTCGAGATTTTTAAGGGTTTCCATACTTTTTCCTCACCCTGTATAAATTTATATTAATTTAAGAGTTCTCTGATAAATGACTCATCATGAGCATCATGAATGGCTCTGTTAATTTACGAGGGCTTTGCATCAACGATTCGATCGTGGGACGTGTTCCACATTGAAAGGCATCGCACCAATTATGGTAAATTCAGCTGCATAAATAGAATGTTAATGATAGCCAACAGATATTCGACACGTAGTAACTTTTTCGACTTTTCATTGAATGCTTTCAGGATTGCTTTCAATTTTCGCCGCATTTTGTTTCCTTATGTGCACTAAACGCTGCATCTTTCAATAATTTTGTATATATTGTTTTGGTTATTGACATATGTAATTTTAATACTTTTTATTGTATATAAGTTTGATTGATCTTCATTCATTGATCTTCATATTAGTCATCTCAATTATATGTATACCAAAGGATGTTTGCCCGTAGAGCGTCAAATAAATAAATAAATAAATCAAATTTGATATACTCATATCTTTTGGATCACTGATTATGAATGCAGAATTAAATTTGAGAATTTCATAATGGCGGATCCAATATGGCAGGGCTTAAACACCTAATTTTGTTAGTTTTTAAAAAATACTAACGAAGATGAATTTTTCCCTTTGATTTCGTATGAAATCTTCTTTATAGAAGGTTTTTCAGATTGCTAAAGGCCCGAGGTCGAAATTTCGAAATTCAAAATGGTAGATCCAGTATGGTGGCCTCAAGTAATTAATTGTTATTCCATTATGGAGAAGATCATCTTTGATATATTCATGTTTTTTAGGTTGCTGACGATGAATGCAGTCAAAATTGCAAAACCTCAAATCGCAGATCCAATATGGCGGCTTTTAGTGACTAACGATATTCCACCATGGATACTTTTACCTCCATTCTCAGCGGGTGAAATATGTCGAAGAAAACTACTTCTTTGCCGAATGGCTCCGGTGGAAACTTCGGATCTATGACAGTCGTTATCTGCGGCCAAAAAAACACGCCGAGTTTAATAACACGTATCTGTAATGAAATATCAAAATTAGCCATTTGAAGCTACCATGTTGAACTCAACATCGTACGTCTATATCGGGGTGACATGTATTGCTAAGAAATTAATTTCAAATTCATTAAATCACCTAAATCATATAAGTTTTTGTCATTGCTCTTACTGTTTGTTTGACTTTCCACGTGGTTTTCATCCATAAATTTAACCGGGGAAAACTACAACGGTACGCCCACGCTCGATGTTACCATCAGGGTTAAGAAAACGTCGCCGGGGACATGGGTTACTTGAGGAAAGTTGTTCGATTTAACGAGATCTGCCAGCCCCGGGAAGTTCGCCGCGACTCTGTCCCGGATCGCTCTGTATACATGGCATAACCGCTTTGGGAAAAAGCCGAGGCGCGTAGTCGAGGAAGCGTGCAGGCCGGCGCGGAAACGTATTGCGTGATAAAATATGCATTGCGTGCGGTCACGAAGTGAGCCGGAATTCTGAACGCATGACCCGCGGGAATAAAGTAGATATTGCGTAGGTGCGGCAAATTAAAGCCGTAAATCGAGTCGCTGGGCGAGAGATGCGCCGAACCGTTTTGCCCCGTCGAGATAAGTTACCGCTCGGGTTACCGCAGCGAAATCGAAACTCGCGCTCGCCGGCCGCTCGTTTGCCGCGCTCGTCGCGCGCTTTATCGCGCGTTCGCCGACGGCTCGTTGGCGGAGGCCGTCGTCGCGTCGGCCGCGCGAAAACGCGTTAAACGTGTATCAATCCCGTTTTAGAGCGCGCCTGGTTCGTCGAATATCGAATCTCGTGGGAAATAATTATTGGACGCGTTCTTCGGGAGGAAAAGAAGGGGCGGGCTGACAGGTTACTCTCGCAATCTCGTCAGATCTCTATCGGTCGCGTCTCTTTCTCCACTTTCTTTACTCTCTCTCTCTCTTTTTCTCTCGTTCTCTATCGCGCGCGCGCGCACGCGGTGACCGATCGTTTTCAGATGTTAAACAAACGGCGGTTCATCGCTCTGTAAACCGCAAAAGTCCCGGCTAATCCCGCAGTAACACGATGTATTATTACATACATATATGCGACTGCTGCGTACTAATAAATGAACGATGTCATCATTTATGGATTGTCCGAAATTGCCAAATGTGAACGATGGCCCGTTTGATTTCTAATAACTATAATTGGATTCGATGTTGTAATTTATAACACTCCTATAAATTGTATTGACGGTTTGAGAATTAACGTTTGATCTATTCTCGCTATGAATTTTCGTCACGCAGGAAAAGAATGTACGTGAAAATATACAAGTGTAAATAAAATACTTCTATAACTACCTATCTAAGGTATTATAAATTCTCCGAATAAAAGATATTTGTTTTTATCCCTATTTTCATATAAAACTGTACAAAATGAGAGTTACCATTAAAAAAATGATGTTGACATTTGTTTGACTTACTTAGCGCTATCTATCATAAAACTGATTATGCAATTTTATGTTCCCTTTGGTGCCAAACAAATCTTGTCTGAAATATTTTTTCATAAGATGCATATTTAACGAGATATTTGCCATTAACATTATAAATGCTTCACCTTGTATATTTTTGTAGGTTATATACCTATTTAAGGTATTATACAGAGTGTATAAAAAGTACTGGGAATATCTCGAAAACTAAGCATTTTAGAAAAAAATGTTTCAGACAAAAGTTGTGTGGTTTTAAGGGGTTAATTTGATGATTTTGAAATTTCCAAAGATCGATGAGTTAACAAAAGTTAGGACACTATTGTAACAATATATTCTTGAAACTAAAATAAAAAAGTTTAGTACTATTTGTTTCTTCCGTCAAATAGTTAACGAAATATGGTAAGTTAAAAACCAAGTTTTACTAAGTTTACCTTAGATATCTCAAAACATATTAGGCAAATAAAAAAATATTTCCGACAAAAGTTGTTCAAATTAATTGGTAAAGAAAGGTGATATAATAAAAATTAGGGTTTCCACTTAAGAAAAGTAATGATGAATATCTCGAAAGTGGTGGCATTTGTAAAGAAAATGATATAGTTGTTTTATGTCCCCTTTGAAGCTATATAACTTTTGTCTGAAACATCTTTTTCTAAAATGCTTAGTTTTCGAGATATTTCGCCGTTCCGGTACTTTTCATACACCCGATATATATCCTTGTATATCTTTGTAGATTCCACTTTAAATTAAATTAAAATTTTTAATATATTGTATATTTTTAAAAATTATTCTTATCAGTAACATGAATATGCTTGATACTATGATGAATAATTAATTTATTAATTGCACATCTAAAATATATAAAAATATACGTATCTTTTACACGCAAGATGCGTTTATTAAATATATCTTTAATATTCATTAGATAATATTCCTATTTTTTATCAAAGACATTTTTTTTCATAGAGACGCTTTCTATAGGCTGGATGGACAGAAAAATACATAACTATGAATTAACGAATTTACAAAGAGGTGGAAACGCGATGAACTCGCAAAAAGGTCCCTTATTATCTTTATTGCGATACATGTCTCGCAACATGTATTCATATTACACGCTCAGATTTGATTCCGCAGTGGTGATCAAGGATTCGTGTTCCTTGCGAGAGCGAGTAATGCCTCGGCGTATAAATATACGTTCACGAGGCCGCTCAACGGACGCTCGCGTACGTGATAAAGGGACCGTGATTTTGGGGGAGCGCGAGCAAATTGTACCATCCCGAAGAGACGGCAGTGAGAAATTGCTAGAAGCGCCTGTACCCCGTAAGACGTATCATAATTTCGCTATTTTCGCAGCTGTTAGCGCGGCCTCTCCTTCTTTTACCTTTTTCCTTCTTCCGCCGTCGAAATTCACGCGGGGAATCGTTGCAGTCCCGGCGATGCCGCTCGGATCGCCTCGCAAATATGAATTATTAAATTTGGACAAAGGTTCACGCCTCGGCCGCGATGTACTCGCGCGTGTACGTGCCCTGCAATAAGACGACCGAATGCAGCGGACTCCCTGTAATCAAGTGCAATCTCGGCGACTGCTTATTTACACCTCGGGACTCGTGAAAGCCGCGCAACGAGGCACCGCACAATGAGGCCCGTCTGCAAAAATCATAAACACCGTGTACGGTCCTGTTCATAAGTTCTTACCCGCGCCGCCGGTTCTCAAGTCAGCCGCCGCGCCGCCGCGGAGGAATTAACGATTTATAGCGCGTCGTTTGTTGCTGCAAACACGATATGCAAAATGCACGAATGTACGCTTACACGGACTCCTGGTCGATAGAGTTGGTGTGCCCGTCGTAATACGATATTATTAATATTACGAATATGCACGTAATTATACTCCAGGGAATATCGTTTATCGATGGACGTGATTAAAATTTTTTCTTCTTTTAATAAAAAAAGATTCATTTCGCGGAAAAATTACTCGTTAAGGATAGAAAATGAGGAGAAAATCGCGGCACTATACTAAGTAAGTAAAGTAAAGAGGAGATAAATTTTTACGTCCACGAACGCACGTTAAATTAAATTTAATATCGGGGAGGTAAGCTCTCTCTCTCTCTCTCTCTCTCTCTCTCTCTCTCTCTCTCTCTCTCTCTCTCTCTCTCTCTCTTTCTTATTCGCCGATGCGGCCGAACAATTTCGCGCAGTTAGCCGTTATTTTATTCGTGGAAAACAATTTGGATGCATTGATTTCGCGATTGCCGCGATCAAGTTCGCAATTTTTTTCCGCACACGCTTCGCGAGCGGAGAATGCGCTCGCGAAATGCGCCGGGGAGAGTTGATCGTGCCCGCGACGGACGTTCATTAAACGGACTTGCAGATTCCGATTTAGCTTTGCGTTAAACAAATTCGCACATTCCGTTCCGGGATAGATAAGGCAAAGCTTCCCCCCATTGATGCCCGCCGAAATTAAATTCGTTAAACGCCGTTAAAACGAGAATATCAATCGCACCGTGAGCGTAGCGAAATGCAATCAACGTGGCGACAATCAACGCGGGACCACGCAGAACGGAGGCCGCACGTCACGGATGAGTTGCGGATGCAGCGGCGACTTCCGTCGATGGACCTGTTTGGACGTCACTGATAGACCGACTTTCGCGCGTATCGGTGAGCACAGAATTCCCGGCGTTCACAAAGCGTCAAATTATTTGGAGCGCGCGCGCGCGCGCGCGCGCGGACCTACGTACGCCTTAATTTCCGAAGAAAAAACGAATAAAGAGGCGATTGTGCATAATTGTTAGTTGAAACTGTCGATATTCTCGAAAAGATGGGAATAAAGATTAGTTGAATTAACACGATAATGAGCGAAGCAAACGCGTCTATAGGCTGGAAGAAACGGAATTTCTCGTTCTTAGAATCGAATTTGGTTCACAATGGGATGTCATATGACTGAAAACTTTATCGACAGAATACTGGCTTCTTTCTGCAAAGTTTATGTTGTATCAATTATACGAAATTAAATGCTGTCATATATTAAAATTTTGGTCGCTCATTGTGTACAATAAAACGAAAAAAGAAAAGCGCGATGATTAATTCAAGCATATTTCCTCTCGATATGTTATGAAAACAACAAAAAATTCCAAAATAGATATTTCGAGCTGTCGTTTGAAGTAAATATTTGCCCGATACAAAAGTTTTGCAACTTGCGTAACGTACGAAACGCGTATTTGCTCCGTTCAGAAAAATTTCAAAAAACATTGTCGTATTTTTACAATTGAATCAAGAAGTTTCAAAATATACGAAAGCACAGAGGAAGTTCGCAGAAAAATCTCTATATACATGTAACTGCATTTTTCTCTAAATATGCAACTACTAAAACGAAGCGACACACAACGTGACGTCTACGTTGTCAACATTTTCGACTCTCTTGATTCAATCGACATTTTTTCACCGTTTACGTAATACCTCAAAAATCAAAGGGCAATAATGCACGACAGTTGCAATGCGCGAGTCTTCGTCCCAAAACAACTTTTCGCCCATTAAAGCGGAGCAATTTTCAGTGAGCATCGTCACCGAAAGATCTGCCGCGCCGATACGCGTAAACGTATCGACGGTTGTATCGTGGAAACCGAAGCGGAAACGTTCCGAGACACGCGGCAGACGATCGATCCGGAAGTTGAATCCAACGGGGGAACAATGGGTTAAAGAAAGAAAAAAGAGAGCTGGTCGCTCGATAGACAGATTGGCCGAGTACTTGGACCGACTGGTCCCTACACACCGAGCAACTTTTTCCAAACTTTTTGCTCCTTTCTCATCCAACAACTAACCAACCTCCGACAGGCCGAGCAGATTACATGGACAAGTTCAAATCGCTCGCATGTGTGGGTGCGTGCATGTGCGCGCGCACCTGTGTATGCCGTTTCGGTCTGACAATTTAAAAGTTTCGTGTTTACAGATACCGCTGCTCTTTGCCCGGCTTCCGTCCTGCTTAATATTTAAACACGTCGGGGATTACATTCTCGCAGTGGGCGCACTTCGTGAGTGCTGCCGCGGACGTTCACGCGAACTTTCGATTTTCATCTGTCAAGCGTGCACGAAAATCATCCGAGATCTGTTGTATACAGAGGTGCTTCAATCTCTCACGTTGAAACGTAACAGATTGATGTCGCGTTAAAATGCAGCCGATTTCTCTGTCGCGACGACTCGCCGCGAGAAAGCGAATTTATGATGGGACGCGTGCATAGAGTACGTTAAAATTATTTCCGGTACGTTAAAATTATTTCCAAAAACTCGATTCACCGCGAAAGACATGAAACGCCACGACGTCGTTATTAATCGAATATCAAGCTACATTGGCGCGATTATTCTAATAGGGAATGAACAAAGTAGCAAAGCGGAGTTTATAGATTTATCGTTCATTTTTACATTAATCTGTTTAAACTTATGTAGCCCGCCTGATTAAGCTACTCGCGAACAATAGAAATTAATTATTAAATTAATTGGTGTTAATTTCGCGTAATTATCGGAAACTTTCATATTGGCGGCCAATTACCTTTCGCATGTATTATTGCACTGTTTAATATATCAGCGATATGTAATTCGTGATTAAACTATAACATTATGCGTAGCGATCGTGACACAAATCGCTTAATATGCACTCGATTAATATGTATTCCTCATTATTTTAAGCATCTCGATGACATTGCACGCCATAAGAGTACTGTTCGCGCGATAACGACTTGGCACTCAGCATTTCTGTACGTTGTAATATCGCACCTCTACTCTTAGGCTGTCGACAATGTCGACGAAAATTCTCGTGCACTCTTGGCTGCAAAGCAGTTTTCACACCTTTCTGTCAATATAGTTTGGAACGCAGCCAACGGCCTAATGAAAAAACTTAATTTCTGGAAATTAATCAGGAACAGGTTCTCTAATTGGATTATTGGTTACATTCGAAACTGCGTCGACAAGAAGTGTCCGAGCGATTTTCGAAGCAAGTTGTACAGTGCAGAGCACAACGCTAATTATGAATGCAGAGTATACGGGATCTTTTAGAAACGAAAAATTGTGAAGATTAATCAGATCAGACTGAGAAGAGAAGTGATGTACCATTTTGCAAAAGTCGCAATAGTTATTGAGTTATTAATTATTGAAAATATCCACATCCAGAAGCTCTTTTAATTGATTTAAAGTTTCATTGAACTTGAAAATTTGGGTACTTATTTGCAAAATGGTAAAGGACTTTTTTGTTCAGAATAAATTTTGTTTAGGCAGGATTCAAAGTTCAATATACTCATATTTATCGCTAGACACAATAGCTGTCATATAATAATTGTAGATTAAGTCATTCAAAAAAATCCTTTACCATTTTGTAAAATAAATACGTAAATTTTCAACTTAGTAATTAAAAGAGCATCTAGATATGATTATTTTCAATCATTAATAACTTAATAATTATTGCGATTTTTGAAAAGTAGTACTTGATTTTTCTTCTCAGTTTGACCTCGCATTTTTTCGTATCTCTTCTTTTTTGTAATAAACGACTTTTTCGATAAAATATTTTTATGAGCGAATTCTAGTGACGCCCCTTACATAACATATACTTCGCCACATCATGTTTATTCACGATTTGCGTTCGAGAAGCATGGCTGATATATTTTCTTACATTTTAAACACTCTTCGAATAATAATAATGGTGACCTTGAAGCTACCTTGCTATTAAGCTTTTATTACACCTATAACTAAACTGACGATAAACACAATGAAAATAAGAAGTCAGAAATAAAAACGACGATTTGTCATTCATCGACTTTCACGATTGATGGTGTATATACATAGATAATCATGTTGGATGTTTGCAGTTAAAGGTAACATCATGTTATACAGGGTGTCCGGGATCTCTTGGAAACAAAAAATTGTGAAGATTAATCAGATCAAACGGAGAAGAAAAGTCCATTACCATTTTGAAAATAATTACGCAAATTTTCAAGTTATCAATTAAAAGAGTAATATGCAGTCATTTTCAATCATTAATAACTTAATAACTATTGCGATTTTTGCAAAATGATACTTGGCTTTTCTTTTCAGTTTCATCTGATTAATCTTTACAATTTTTCGTTTCTAGAAGATCCCGGATATCTTGTGCATTCGAATATATTATATAATATAAATTTAATGAAAGTATCTGATCAATCATGTAATATCATCAAATAATATGACCTGAATGTAATTTTTAATGAATCCACCATCTTAGATTTTTTCATAAATCATCACCATAAATATTCTCGTTTCTTTTCTCATTCGTGACTTACCGAATTGTCTCGAAAGGCACGTTCTGATGCTAGATTTGAAACGGAAAAGCAAGCAATTTGAGATTAAACTCAAATTTAATTAAATTTGGGAATTTTTTCAGTTTAACAAATTATTTAGCGTTTAGAGATATGAATGAATTAAGTGTTTGCAAGATTGTGATACGACATTTGTTCTAATTTCCGTGTCTCGATTTTCGATAACTAAGGGTTCAAGAAGAAGTGTAAGAAGTTTTCGAACCTACCTTAGAGCCGACCCTACTCGGCCCGAACTGGATCTTTCGACACGCCACCGGAACTTCAGCTGCCTTCGTGATGAGGTCGCAAAGTTTGTCAGCTCTGAAACAAAAAATAATTTTCCTAATTAGTCACAGCTTATCTTTTTAAGTTTGTGGGAGGTTTTGATGGCTTGTGCATCACATCATCGATATGGAACATGGACGCCGTAAAGATCTTAAGCGACTTGCAATTGCAGTGGATATGCATAATTCCGAAAAACAATACCGAAATTTGAGAAATGGAATGATGATTCAAAAAATCACAATTTCAAAAGCTAAATATAGAGATAATTTCCTGGCAATGCAGGAAGCATAAAGTTATTTTGTAAAGCTATCAACATATTACAATATCAAAATATTACATGTACGATTTTGCAGTTATACAATTCGCTTCTATTTATGCAATTATAATTATATATATAATTATATTATTAATTATTATATTGTGGTCACCATAATTGTAGGTATTATAATTATTATCACAATTACATTCTAATAAATAAATAATTATATATATAATATATATTACAATTTATTATTAGTACTATGTTATAATAATATATATATATATATACATATTACTTATATAACAATTATTATTATTTATATAATTTTCCAGTTTATGCACATATATGTTAAGTCAAAAATCGCCACAAGTAATTATAATGCTAATTATGTTATTTGTACGATTTTCAGTTTAACACGTATACAGATAAAATAGAAAATCGTTATAACTTAGTATAATCGTTACAAACTTAGTATAATGGTAGGATATAAATGCAGTGCATCCTAATTTTGAACATGCATGTCTACCACTTTCGCGTCTAAGACAGATATGATTTCTGTTTGATAAACATGCATTGTTCTGAAAAATAATATACCGAAATTTGGAAAGTGGGGCAATTTCTTGAGAAGCATAATATCAAAATCCAAATACTGAAACAATCTCTCAAAATGCTATTTTACTGAAACATTAAAACTGTCTCGTTGCACAGCCGGGAGAGTTAGTATCTACTCTCATTTGAGTATAACAAGGATATATAAATATTAAATAAGTATAAATAAATATATTAAATCATTTGTATATTTTTTTCTTTTTGGGACAACAGTTTCTTCTTGGAACAAATGTATGTTCTGGAAAAATTGCATTCCAGGACATCGTATGGCTGTTTAGGTTTCAGTACATAATGACTTTTCGGGTAAAATAGACCCATTTTCCGAATTTTGAGTTTTCGATTTTCCGGGACAGAACGTGTCCGCTTTTCTGTAGATTCCTAATCTTGCTTGTTTTTGTCAGCACGAGACACTTTTACGTTTCCGACCATCGTCGAAAAGGAGTCGCACTTGAAGTGATCGTTACGCGATTTTTGTGATTATTCGAGAGAGGCCCGGGAATTGAGCGAATGAATTAACGATTGTATATGTTCTCCCTTTCTTTTAATATTTTACCCGTATCTCTCTCTCTCTCTCTCTCTCTCTCTCTCTCTCTCCTCTCTCTCTCTCTCTCTCTCTCTCTTATTATTCCATTACGCGGCGCTACGATTTCTCGTATCTGCAGCCGTGCCAAGGTGCGCGCGCCACGCTTATTTTCCCTGCTCTGTAATTACTTGGCGCGGAAATTCGCATATCAAGCTCATAATTCAGACGGTCGAATAGTTAACTCCGAGGGAAGAGTCTCATGTCATAGGCCAAGGAAGTTGTATATCTCCGGCTTTTCGAAGTTCTATCAAGTGACGTTCGTGCCTGGGTAAACCGGGGAGAGAACCCGCCGTCGCCGCCGCCGCCGCCGCCGCCGCCCCTACCTGGGTAGTAGCGTGTTTGCCAAAGACGTTTACAACACGGCGTACAGTTGATCCATTTCTCAGCAAATACCGGCACGATAAGAGGAAATCCGACGCACTATACACCTAATAGAGGATTTCGAGTTTCGACGCTACCACCGGGGACGAGGGGGCGGGGGAGAGGGTGGGATTATTTTCGTCGCCGTGCCTCTCCGACGTCGCTTGTGGGGAGAGAGAGGAGAGACACGATCGTTACTAAACTGCTGCTTTAATAAACTGCTGGGAGCTATTTGCGTTTCTTTGCGCCGTTCGTCGTTTACTGACTGAATAAAGTCGAGGTCGTTCGGGCTGGTTGTCTTGAATTACATTCGTCAACAGGTTTGTCGAAGGGACGAAAAATGCGACAAACGGACGTGCGGATGGGTGGACATGTTGGGCGGTCGAAAGCTACAATTATACGGAAGAAATGCAAGTTAATTTTCTTAAAGCCGTTCACTCCGCAATTACTACATACCAACGTAGTCGGATAGGAAGTTGCAAATACGAGGCTGAAGGAAGCGAATATAGTTACCGTTTCCGACTCGGATTACCATGTCAGAAACGGGGAAAGCAGCGTTTTTTCTCACGGTATAGGGTGAAATGAGTGAGCTTTTCCCGTGGCATCATTCGCAATTGAAAAAGCAACCCCGTGAGACACGCTGATAATTTTCTCTCTTTGCTAGGTATAAACCAAGTAATATTAAATTCATATCAAAATTATCGTAAAATATTTTCACTTTTGCTGGAAGCAGGCAGAGTCTGCTGAAATAAATATATATAGTATACACAGGATGTCTGGACTTGAGTGTCCTCGCAGTGGAACTCGTTAAATTGTATAAGAAAATCTTTCACCATTTTGTAAACCGCCACGAGATATTAATCGAGATAAATGAGAGAATTCTACGATTTCTACTTTATTTTATACCGAAGATGTTGAAAAGTTTCTTTATATCATATATTTAATATGCGTGTGATTGTGTACAAACGCACTTAGATTGACCCGTGACCGCCATATTAATTTTTAGTTCTAAAATGCTGGAAGTCAAGTTCCAGATGACGTCACAAACACCGGTCGCTTGAAATGCACGAAAGTTTGGTGGCGCTGGAGTCAGAATCTGAGAGCCAATAATCGGCATTTTCTTGAGCAATTGAGGGTAAAGTCAATTAGAGCCACATTCAAGTAATTCGCCGAGGCATCGCGCCAATTAGACGCGTTTGAAATTTTAGCATTATTGAATATCAGTTCAACTTTTAGCATTTACTCTCAGTGATATTTCTGCCTCGCGATGACGTTCCAGGTTCTCTCCGGTCGTGAAATAATTCGATTTACTTCTTCGAATCCTCCACTTGCCACGAACATGATTGCGTTAAAGTTAATGACTGGACAGTTAAGTTAAAATCGGACATGCGGCATAATACATATCTCGGCGATCTCTCAGATGTTTCAATCGCTCCTTTACACAAGCTTCCCGTTTTTCGGCGTGGCAGTCTGTAACACGCTTGACGTGGCCATCAAGGAGAGCTCTTCTCGAGTCGAAGGAGGCTCTCCAGTCGAACGCACCTGCGCGTCAATGCGCGCCCCGAAATCGGCGAGCAGCGTTTGACCGGCCGATGAGCGTCGGCCCGCCGGCGTGTCGAAGAGATTAACGAAGCGGTGCGTTTTTTTGCGCGGCTCCGCGGCTGGTAGATTGGAGGTCGCCGTGTAGGAGGGATAATCGTCGCGTCATCGTCAAAATACGGCTCGTCTGTGCGCGTCGCATCGCGACGCGCGTTGAAAATCGATTTTGCGTGCAACGATGCGCGGTGACGGCACACCACTTCTTGCCTCCGCCGTCGCAGCCCCGGCTGTGCGCGAACCGATTCCCCGGGCTCGCAGCTGCAGGGGAACGTTAATCGCGCAGGCGAACACGCAGGGGAGAATCAGGTTGCCGGATGACTTCGCAAACCGAACGTCTCTAAGGCGACTCGTATAGATTCGGCGCGAGCTGCTATCTCCTTCTTTCCCGGCGCGTTGGCCTTTCACGAGCGGATGACGATATTCGCCGTTGAAACAGGCGCCGTCGCTCGTCGACGGCGGTTATACGGCGCGCATGGAGGCGACGGGGAGGCGACGTGAAGAGCTAGAATCGTCGCACACCGCGCGGTATTTTATGGCGGAAACGATGACGCACGACTACGTGCTCGACGACCGAATCACGATAACTCTCGCCCCGGGAGGATCTTTTTACATGCGCTTCCTGATCTGTGTCATCGATCCGTCGGCATGTTTTGTTTATGCGCGTCATCGTGTAAGATTTCGGTGTCGGAAGTGAGAAACGTGTAAAGAAAGAAATATACAGATTTATTATATATTGTCATCATCATTTATGAGGTATTTCACAGGATGAAAAATTTGAAGTATGCGAGATAAAAATGCAGAATGTCTCTACGATCCGTTCGCGTTTCCTGTTCAGCCGTTTCGAGAAACGGTTGAAAATACGGAAGAATACTGGAACACATTTCTTTTATTTCGAGGAACTCGCGTTTTACCGATAAAAATTTTCCCTTAGCCCTTCAGAAAAGACGTGGAGGGCAACTTGAAAATTTCAAACGGCGGAAGAATATCGAAGAATACGTCATTTGAAAGGTCTGGTTAAAAAGAGAAAAGATTTGCGTAAGTTTGAAATTGTTATGTTACTGCAATTCAAACTGAAGGCCCGTCAAATTTTAAAAATGATCCTTGAATCTCCTCATTTTAATTCAGGCTTGCAGAATCATAGAGAATCGTGTGAAGCAAAATATTTATATATATATATATATATATATCTACAGTGTTCTACCAAGTTCTATTTTTATTTCCAGTCTTAATTTCCTCTGAAGGAGTTTCAGATTCTCCAAAAGAAACTCTAAAAACAACTCAATATCTAAGCCCCCTTTACTTTTTTAAGGAGAGAGAAACAGCTCAGAGTCTAGAAGCTATTTGTTTCAGAAGGTCAAGGTTGTTAAATAAACTGACTAGTTCCTTAGTTAAAATGTTGAATGCAACCAAAGAAAAGTCTTTGAAAGGAGACCGACAGTTTCCTTGTCAGTTTAGAAATCAATAACAATTGCAAAACAGTGTTTTAATTTGAAAAGAAATAAAGGGTAATATAATAACGAGAGAATGCTCCTTTTGCACTCTCAAAGCGTATATTTTCTGATTAAATTTTTTAAGTACATTCATCTTGTAACAATTGCTTTATTTTGCGAAAGAAAGAAAAAAACCGAAAAAATCCGTGTTGTGAAATATGCCATTTATTTAGAAAGTAATAAAAAACCAATCTCGAAAATAATCGACATAATTGGATAACTATGTTTATAAATTAACGCGAAAGAGTAGAATGAGGAAAAATAAAGAAAAAAAATTGAACGTTCATTATTTTTAAACAATAGACGTCTCAAATCTCTTTTAACAAATGCGGGTGTAACGGGTACATAAACCTGAAAAGAAATTAAACTTTGTGAATGTCTAGTCGTAAAGCGACAAATTTGTGTTTAACATTGCTATCAATTAGTTTATAATTAGTTATAAGGTAAAAAATCATAACTAATTTTCAGCTAATAATAACGTCCACTACTGCTCTTTTAAAATTTCCATAAAGTTTTTAAACCGACACTGGCAAGTTGAAATTTTACATGTCAAATAAAAATAGATGTTACGTCATTTCATAGGAATCTTGAGAACAGCGGAACTCAGCGTTATATTATTGGCAACTAGTTATAAATTTTCATCTCGCAACTGTAACTTCTTTCGCTTAACTTTTGTCATCAGCTAACTTATTTATCTAGAAGAAGTGAGCGTTGTGCATTATACTGGCTAATGACGTTAGACACGAGTTTCTTAGCTTGGCTGGACACCCACGTGGTCCAATTTCTACGAGAGTATTAGCGTAACCATCATTTTACGGGCGACACGCGTCGAGGATTAGCGGTATAAATATAATAACTGATCGATATCGCTTATCACTTGTTACTTGTCATTTATCACTTGTCACTTACCAGCTGCTCCATCGTCGCGCCGGTGTTTTCCGTATCACTTTATCGTCCATTTATTTCCTCGTCGATAGCACCGGTTATACTAATCAGCGCGATTGTCCATTTACTTCACACGTACGTTGACTATTGAGAAACGATCTTACGATTATCGGCAAACAACGAATATCAATGACGTCGCGACAAGCTCGCGCCGATTACGCGCCTCGCGACTCCCGTTGTCGCTTCACACGAGCGCGGAAATCGAGATGTAATTAATCGCGTCGTGTGTGCGCCGCTTAGCATTTCACAACGCTCGGCTGTTATTAGGTCGACACTCCCGACATACGATCGCGCGCGCGTGATTTACATTCGACGACACGGAACACGTGACGAGTACCGAGAGAGAGAGAGAGAGAGAGAGAGAGAGAGAGAGAGAGAGAGAGAACGTTTGCGCAGGCCGAGAATGATCGTGGGTCATCGCTTCATTAGCGCCGCTTTGTCCGTTGCTTCTTGACGAACTCGAGCGACGTCGCTCAATTTCTCGCGAGTCCGTACGCGGGATCCCCTTTCATTGTTTTGCAAAAGTATGGAATTTCTGATGCGTCATTAATTAATTGTCGACTCTGTGCGTTAATTAACGCTTCGCGTAACGGACCGCTCATTACTAGAGAGATCGTTGTTCGCGACGCGCGTCGATCGCGTGCACGCGCGCGCGCGCGTGTTATTTACATTCGACGACGAAAAACACAGCGAGGCGAGCGCAGAGAGAGAGAGAGAGAGAGAGAGAGAGAGAGAGAGAGAGAGAGAGAGAGAGAGAGAGAGACTGCGGAGTTCGACGACACGCGTTTGGTTGCACTGGTCGTTCGCTAGTAGCGCTTTCGTGTCGTTTTTCAGGAAAATTTTATTCGGCGACTCGCGAAAAAATTGGCGACAACTTCTCGCTGCTAATCGCCGCTCTCGTTTTGCTAAGCGGAACGTACGGAAATTGAAATACATCAGCCGCGCGGATGGAGATTTAATCGCGCCGAAATTAACGATCGCTATCGTCCGTTACTAAATGAAATGCACTCCTGGCGGCACGTCGTCGCGCGCGGAATTCACATTCGGCGATGGGAAATACGCGGCGAAAGTTCCTCGTTTGATATCGTGCGCGCGCTTCACTGTGCAAAGGCGCAGACGACTACAAAGCGACTGCCGGATCGAATAACTAAGCAAACTGCCGGCGTCCCGCCGGCGTCGTTTTCAGCTTGAGTCAAGTCGTATTATTGTCTAATATCGTGTTATATAAGGCAGTCTCTTCTATGTATCAACACACAGAGTGAGCGGAAATCATCGGAACGGTATACATTCTCCTTGTTTTTCGTGTATTATTGACACAGTCGCTTGGGACGCGACGTCGACGGACTAATTGTTACAGGTTAATGTGCAATTGACACGTACACAGATCTCTTGACCGTATTGTTTAGGGGAAATTTTAATGATGAGAATTTTAAGAATTTTATATTTAACGCGAACGCGATGCAAATGTCAGCGTTTCGGTCGATCAGCAGGCGCGAAAGTATTTCATTCCCGGGCAAAATATTTTGCACCGCTAAAATTCATTTCTACTTTTATTAATCTGTCAATAATTACGAGCTTGTTAATTAACTCGATTAATTTTAATGCCAGTAATTTAGGACACGCGACACACGTTAGCCGCGCGAGGTTGGACCTCGGATTTTTTCCGCTCAATGTGTAGCCGCGCGCCGACATAATCCAATATAGCTGCAGCGAGACCGAGAAGTCTGAAATCTGAGAGAAGACGCGAGAAAGTTTCCGCGACGAAAGGAGAAGCGGGCTCGCTGTCGCGCGCGATGCGACAGGATATGAGCATGTATCACGGGTATAAAGGCGGTGGTTAAGGGGAATATTGTATTAAAGCGGCACGCGTCAGAGCAGAGTGAATGCAGCGAGAGCGTGCGCTCGCTTTCCTCGAAATTCTAAATTCCCCGCAATGTCGTCCGTTATGAACGAACGAACACATTTAATGCAACGCTCGTGAGAGCTCGTGAGAGATGTCGAATTACGAAGGATTTGTCATATGAAATATGAATACCTTCCTTTTTTCTCCTTCTCCTTCTGTTTAACGGAGCACTCGCGCAATGTGAGATTAGGTTAGGTTATGGCCAAAAACGTACGGTTGTACGCAAACGTACGGGCAAACCGTTGTTATTCGCGTGATATCCCAGCGGATCGCAGTTTCTGTGACGTATTGGATGATAAAGCAAAAGTTCTGATGGATTTTGTGACGGAAGAACAGACACTGGTAGTGTTTTAAAAGTAATTTTATTCGCAACAATTTATTCATTCTACCAAGTAATCTCGTCATTCTTTTCTCTGCTACATTATACAGGGTGCAGCAAAAGTACCGGATCGTTGAAATATCGTCGGAAACGAGACATTTTAGAACAAAATGTTTCATACAAAAGTTGTAGGGTTTTAAAAAATACATTAAATGCCGATATTTATTTGCGCGTGCGTGCGTGCGTGTTTGTGCGCAAGCTCCAGCAACACGCTGTTGGTGGGGATACGCTTGCAAGCTTCGGTAACACGCTGTTGGTGGGATAGGCTTTACGCTCATGGGCTCCTTTTCTTTCAAGCTTTGGTAGAATTTTCTTCAGAATAAAATAATGGCTACGTTGTCGGAAAGAGAACACATTTATTTGTTGATAATTGACAATTTGAACATCTAATATAATTATTACCAAAAACATGCACCCGCGCACGCGCACATGGACACACACCAAGCTACCCCCATGCGGTATACCTTGGATAATGCCATGCTAGTGCCGGCGGTACTTGAACTTCATCAACTCATATCTCGAAAAATACTTGACGAAAAATAATAATAATGCTTATAGTGTTTTGAAAAGCTCTCGAGATAAGCTATAAGAATATACGATGAAAAATTGGGCATTCTATTTAAAAATTTTAACCTAAACTTGAGAGCTTCCCCAAGCTTATGTTCAATGTCAAATAAATATCGGCGTTTGATGCATTTTTTAAAACCCTACAATTTTTGTATGAAATATTTTGTTTTAAAATGTCTTGTTTTCGAGATATTTAATTGGCCCGATACTTTTGCCACACCCTGTATAGGATGTCTGAGAAATTTTGGACCAACCAATTTGTACAGGTAGAACAGGTGAAATTGAACCATAAAGTCATACAATTTTCCAAGAATCGCAATAGTTATTAAGTTATTAATTAATCTATCTGAGCTTATATATAATATCTGGGCTAATGAGCGCATGGGAAAAATGGTAGGCCGAGCTCGGCAGATCGCAAGATACTGTGATCATCTTTTGTTTATGATCGTTGTCTACGACAATGATTCGACGGACTCGTCTTCAGCCACATGAAATCGTTTGATACGCGTCGTACTCCTCTGCGACAAAAAATAAAATTCGCTCCAGAGAAGTATACCGATATAATTATTGCTTTCGGGCTAGCGGGAGAAAATGCGCGTCTGCCGCAGCTCGCATCTGTGCGGAATGATTTCCCGAGCATGTAAGACATTCGTCGAGAAAAAGTGATTTTACGTATTTTGCGTAGCAGCGCAAAAGTTACGTGAGACTGGGTGTTTAGTGCATAACTGTAGAGCGCAGCTAGTGCATTAGTGTATCTTATCATTGAAGATGAAGAAAGAATCTTGTGTGTTGACCCGCCTCATGCAATCAGCTGATTGTTACGAGTATTCAGAAGTAAGTCATTTGTTTTGTCTATTGTTTTTATACGTAGTTCTGTCGTAGTTCTGTCGAGTCCGGCCTACCGTTTCCCGTGCACTCATTGGCTCAGACGTTTTAATTAATAACTCAATGACTATTACAATTCTTGGAAAATTTTATATGACTTCATTGTTCAATTTCATTTGTTTTACCTGTACAAATTGGTTGGTTCGAAATTTCTCAGATTCTCGAAAATTTCTCACTTTGTATATCTAGATATTTGTAAGTATTGCCTTAAAATTGGATCATATCTTTGAGAAATCTGTCGAAACTTTTGCAATCGGTCAATACGATACTCAGTACGCGTTACTCGGGCAATATTCTAATGGAATGCTCATGATTTGAAAAAGGTCCTTGGATTGAATTTGAGCGAAGAATATGCAAATAAACTCGAGCACACTATGAAGTGGTATTAGCGTTCGTTTCTAATCGCTAAGAATTTCGAAATGATCAATGTTTCCGTAGTTTCGATTCAAAACTTTGCAAACCGCAGATTGTATTTATATCTTTATTGCAAAAATGATCCTGTAATAATATATCAAATCTTAAATATTAATTAAAAATAATGAAGAAGCGAAAAAAATAAGGCACTTTTGATATTCATTATATTGAAAGCATAATAGGTTTTAATTATCTATTATTATATTTAAAGCACAAATTGAAGATTAATCATTACTGGATATTAATAAAAAAATTAATATGCGATAATGATAATTTTCGACATTGTATTTTAAAATGCGATTTATTATAAGCGCGTAATAAATATTCAATGCTTCTCTTCTGCGACGACATCGATCATTAAAAGACTTAACCAAATTTTTACGAGTTGCTACCACTTGCACTTGAGTTTTAATCATAATTACAACAATCTTCAGTTTTAAGATTTATATAGGGTGTCCAGGATCTTTTGGAAAAATAACGAAAAATTGTGAAGATTAATCAGGATCAAACTGAGAAGAAAAGTCTAGTACCATTTTGTAAAAATCGCAATGGTTATTGAGTCATTGATGATTGAAAATGATTACATTTAGAGGCTCTTTTAATTGATAACTTGAAAATTTGAGTATTTATTTGCAAAATGGCAAGGGACTTTTTTGTTCGGAATGACCTAATCTATGATTATATAATGGTTATTGTGTCTAGCGACAGATTCAAAATTCAAGGTTCAAAGTTCAATATACTCATATCTATCGCTATATATTAGGCTTTCCAAACGTACAATCGGCTGCAAATTAATTGAACGATCTACAAGAGCTGCATAGGTTAGTATTGGTGACGAATCATTTTTTGCGAAAGGATAACAATGCCGCACGCACCGAGGTACATATTTTCTCAGTCTTAAACATACATGGGGCATTAGACATTTGTCTATCGTTGAGTCGACTCCGTATCCTGCTCATATTGCACTCTAGATCCCACAGCCCAATTTTAACATGTTGCTGATATTTTTAGCAATATCGCGTCACAAGCCACGACAATGAACACGTCGAGCGACATGCCATGATGTCTCCGCAGATTTGAGTCAGCTTGTACAGCGAAGAGGAGGGTTGCCGCAGGCGACTGGCAAGGCGAAGGTACATAAGTCTGGCAGCGTCGAAAAGGAAAACTCCTCGAGGCCCTGATACAATGCGGCATTGGAATCGGATATAAGGAATAAGAAATATTACGAGAGATCTGTAAGGCCAAACCCTCGCGGTAAACAATACACGATATGAGGAAGGAAAATTTATACTCTTTTTTTTTCCTTATATCCTGCGCCCGAAGGATTCGTATTCGTAGCCAGGCTCGTTACTAAATCCCAAGTTGAAGACGTAAATGCACGTGCAAACGTTTGCGCTTTCGACCGCGTATCTACATAACCGAGAGTCTCTCCCGAGAGGGAGAGGCGAGCTCGAAATGTCGGAGCGATTCTTCGCTGCGTCCGCTCGGCGCGATCGCTCGAGGATTAACAGCGGAAACTCGCGTATCGCCTCGTAACCGGGAAGAAGCGCTAATTTCGGATCCATGCAAATCATCCGGGCATGCCGTTCGCCCCGCCGAATCATCCATCCTTGGAAACTTTCTGTTTGCTCACGGCGCAAGAACAGCGGGAAGATGAAACTTGTGGTATCAACATCAATCCGAGATCGCGGCGGAGTTCAGCGAAAAAGTTTCGGTGGCGATGCTCGCGCAATGAATTCGAACGGAATAACGTAGGCGTAACGTTATTCACTCGAGAGGAAACGATCGAGGAAGAATGAGAGGGGGAGGGGGGGCGAGGGGGAGGAGAACGAAGGTGAGCATCGTGGAACCCGAGGAACCACGAGCGGCTGAAAGGAGGGCGAGTGCGAGGGTGAGAGTGAGGGTGAGTCGGCGGGGGCCAGGTGGTGGGGCGAAGTGAATGCAGCAGGTTCGCAATCATGCGAACGGAATAATTGCGCTTAGGGGATTAACGTGCGTCGGGTATACAGGACAAGCCGGTGTAATTGTTGGCGCTAATTAATTAATAGCTCGGAGTTCGGGTGATTAAACAAACGAACGCGCTCGCAACGGCTTCGCACTCGGCTGCAGTCTCGCGGATGGAAATCCGGTCGTTTCTCTGGAACCGCATTTTTCTCCGTCGGCTCGTCGAGTCGATCGGTGCGACAAAACGCAACACGAGAAGGAACTCGCGTTGCTGACCAGTGATCGTAAAATCGCTAACGAAGAATTAGTGTTTGTGTGCCTCCTTTGTATTGCGTGTTTTCCTTTTGCTGTGTGTGTATCCTTTCCCCCCTTTCTTTGATAGAGCACTTCGCGTGTACGCGCTTACACGTGTCTCTATTCTGTTAGCTTTAAAGGATTATCGCTCCCTTTGTTAGTAACCAAATGTCACGTCCGCTTATCGCGGGGAATAAAACATTGTGAGCCACTAAAAAACTCAGGTAAATCGCGCGCGCACTCGCTCGCTTGCGGTAACTGCACCCGCTATTTACGGGTTCGCGGAATCTAACGTGAGCATCGCTACTTTATCGTAAATTGCCTCACTTCGGCAACGATAAAAGTGAGAGAGAGAGAGAGAGAGAGAGAGAGAAGAGAGAGAGAGAGAGAGAGAGAGAGAGAGAGAGAGAGAGAGGAAGAGAGAGAGAGAGAGAGAGAGAGAGAGAGAGAGAGAGAGAGAGAGAGAGAGAGAGAGAGAGAGAGAGAGAGAGAGTGTAACTCGGGCGAAAGAGAGTTTTAATTTGATAAATTCACGCGGCCCGATGGAGCGTGAATTTATTTTCACGAACGGACCATGAGAGAATCTGTGGCAGACATTAAACATACATTATACGCGGATATTAGTTAACACTAGACCTTTTATTCTTATATTCTCATATCGTCTCGTCGCTCGATCGCCGGGCCGTCGACCAACCTTTTACGAGAGCGGGCCTTTGCAATAACAGGCAGGTTCTAGCTCGGCAAATTATTAACAATCAGGCAGGTGTTTGCGCGGTTCGCGAGATTTGCTAACAAGGCGGCATTTTCGAGGTGCGGACTTGAGGCATATAATTATATCCCTGCCTCCCTATGCGTATGCATGCTTCGATACCAGCCTCCTTTCTATATAGGGTGTACTGATCGTCAGGATCGCTGAGCGGCGAGTCTGTGAGCTGAGTATCCGTGACGTTATTTGTGGCCGGAATACAAAATCTACAAGTTTTTGGGTGGACATTATGCATAAATAAATTACAACAAATAAATATACATACTATTGATACTCGAGTTAAGCGTCGGAAAGTTGGATGTGAAATTGATCGATAAAGATCACATTCTTATAATTATATAAAATCGTACATAATTATATATTTTATATATAGTATCCATATATGAATTTTTCGTCTCTACATTCCACAAAATCTCCAAGCACGAAAACTCCAAGGGACGTCTTTCGAATGTCCTAAGGACTTAGGGGTAGTTCTCAGGATATCTTTAGGATGTCCTTTCAATGTCTGTGTTGTGTGGGATGGTCGTGTATGCTATAAGCATATAAAATTACACATGCTACATTAGGAAAAAGTAAAATTAAATGAAGAAAAGAAGAAATTGTTTTGTTCAACTATACGATTATATTAAAGACTGCCGTAAGTGGTCACAGCAGCATTTTTCAGCATGGGCTTATATAATTACGTATATTTATACATGTTTATATATAAAGACAAAATTCATGTATAATTATGTATAATTACTTTCTGCCGGACAAGACGTATTAATATCTTTCATGACGGATGTAAATCGATCGATTGACAAACGCGAATTAAAACGGATACACAAACATAACCTAACATCTCCGAACACGACCGCAGCGACGCGAGCGGCATAATCGGCGAACGGGCGCGACTTACGATTCGGCGCGCCGTCGAGAGCTGAACTCGCGGAAGTTTCAGCGCAAACTAAGTCCGCGAGTCTCATCGGGAGATCGATCCGGGGCGGAAATAATCTGGAGGCATCGTTGGGCTCGAGTGAAAAAAACACGGCGGGGAAATGCCTACCGTAGCGCGGACGGCTAGAAGAGTCCTCGATGCCTTCGGCAATTCTGCAAATCAATTTGCGATACGCAGAACAGACACGCTCTCGGCGGACGGCGCGGGCGAGAGGCGGCACGGCATCGTCCAGAAACGTCCATCGGCTTTCGTAAATTGTTACTCGTTACGGTCGTCATTACGCGGCCGCCCGGCTAGCAGAAGAGATTCTCTCCAGCGCGCCATTGCGCTGCGCGACCGTTGCTCCAAGCTGGTTCGCGCGAACGCGCGCGCGCCTCACCGAGGAAGCGAGCCACGGCAGTAGTTACGATCGCGCTAAACCGCGTTGAAGAGACAGAGGGGAACGTGGGATCGCCCGGGATCCTTGCAGCAGGAGGAGACGACACGTTTCCGGAGCGAAGCGACGTATTAGCGCGGCGCGCATACGCGCTGAGCGTGGAAAATGAGAGTCGGTCGACGGTGTAACAGGGGGCACCGGCTACAATTTGGCCACCCTGTACATCATCCGTGGCAGCGCCCGGTCGGCTGCGGCGTGAAACCGGTGGGTATGATTACCCACTTTAGTTAACGATCTTCGTAGCCCTATGGCGGTTCCGAAAGGTCAGAAAGAAAACCGCAAGGAGACCGGGAGAACCGGAGAGGGAGAAAAGGAAGGAGTGAGATAGCAGGCTGGGGGGAGGGAGAGGGAGACAAAGAGAGAGAGAGAAAGAGAGAAAGAGAGAGAGAGGGAGAGAGAGAGAGGGAGAGATAGAGAGAGAGAGTGAACGGTCAGCTCTCGGCCGTCGTCGCTTGTATCTGCTTTTTGCTTTCGTCCCGCGCGCAGGTTTTTGCGTGCCGAATCGCGCGCGATTGACAGGTAAGAACAATAAGAGGTTAACAATGAGCGGACGGAATATTCCGCCGGTTCCATGGTGGGATTGTGTCATTGTTGAAGTTGCTTCAAGTTGCACAAACCGCCGCAACGCGCTCGTTGCCGCGATTCCATTTTACGGGTGTCAGTAACAGACAGCAAAGCACGCACAGCGAAATTACTCTGGATTTTCTGGCGAGGCAGCGATATTCCCTCGCGTATTTCCGGGGAATAAAAGTCACTATTGTAAAAGAGATTACGATAAGTTACAGCGTCCCGATGATCGTGAAGGCGCTCGTGTCCTACAAGAATGTACTCGTATAGATTATTTAAAAACAAGGGAGAAAAGAACCCAAAATTACGTGTTTCGCGCCAAAAAGTATGACGAAAAGAATTTTACGTAGCACTTGTCCTAATTTGTTCCTTTATACAGAAGTAATGAATATCAGTAGAAATTTACGCCAAGTGAGCAGAACGAGCTGTTAACATTTAATTTTTTAAAATTATGTTTCCTTGTTCTTCTCTCCTTTTCTTTCCTCCCCCCTCTCTCTATGATATATGCTTTATTAGATTGATCAGTGTCACTATTTGATATTAAATATATTATACCAATGATGATACAATACTTTGTTTCGCATTAAACAAAATATTTGTGGATTTTAATAACCGAAATGTAAGATCTAATAAGACCATAAAATAAATTTATGGTTTAAAATAATATCGCGTTTTATTTAATATATCATGTAATTTATATATATATATATATATATATTTTTTCCTTTTTTATATGATGACTTTTTTAATATGTTAATATTTAACAGCAAATCATATGACACACACATACACACATCAATGACTCATGTCATTAGGCAACAATAGGCACATATTGCGATACGAACGAAATATAATTAAAAATGTTATTGGCTCTTAATTAATAATTTGGCTCTCTCGTACGGCGTAAATCTATCGATATTATTTTTATAAAAAAGAATAAACTACGTCAATCGTTACATAATAATTTTTTTTTGGTATAGTGCATACGCACACTCGGCGTGTTCCCTTTAAAAAGGAAATTTTATGATATTCATCTGATTTAACAATCACATAAATTTACACTATCGCCTGCGTAATATCAATTTAAGTAACACACACAGTGGATCGTTACAGTGAATAACGAATAAATTTTTCAATGCAGCGCATTTTCGTAAACAATTATATTACTTTCTTGATGGAAATTGTCCATGTTATGCAAATGACAGCTAAATAATTGCGATATATTTTATATGCATTATATTTGTTTTATTGTACCTGATAATGAAAATATTGCAGCTCATTCTCTCTGCATCAACCGTTACAATTTGAAGTATCAACAATTCTCTCGACACTCACGGACAATTACTACGAGATACGATACTTGCAATTTATCAAGTTTTTATGTTTTAACGAACTCACCTAGTGTTTTTAGACCTTGACTTTGCTTCTTTGCGACGAAACTTCCAGTTGTTCTTAACAAGCTTCGAACTGGAATAACTCCGCTCACAGAGTATGACGAGAAATCAAGACAGTTGCCTGCCGTAATTGCACCGCGAGGAATTGATCGAGCCCACTGAGGGCTCAATGGAATTAGTCGTTACGGCGGTGCGATAATCTTGACTTCGCCGAACCAAAGGCGTCTCGCAACATTCATACATGGCCGACATCTTTGCGGCTCGTGCACAGCTCGCGCGCTTATTCGACTCGAGACACCGCCGAATGTCTCTTGATGTAATACGAACGAGTATCTTATACGTTGTACGCTTGCCGTGAAATACATAAGGCATATATTCTATATACCTATCGACCCATGTTATGGGTATGATGTTAACCCATGCGCTCTCAAGGAGCGTAATCCTATCATCATACCGGCTTCTGCCGTTTAGCACCCTTGAGTTCGCTAGTTTCTATGGTTAACCCTTTCGCTACGGCACGTTAAATTGCTTCTTTGAGGTTTGCTTAGCGACAACGTAAATATGCCGCTATTACAACGCACACATGCTCATACGAACGCACATACACATTGCACGTTTTTTGCGTTTCTGCCCAACGACACAGGCTGTCGCGAAATTACAATGTCGTAAGAGGATTGCGAAAGGAATCTCAGCCGGAAAATTTCGCGTTTGAAAATTCTCTCCGCCGCTGTTTAAAAACTCGATTCTAATTGAAAACGGTTATGAACAAACACAAATACATTGGAGCTTCCTAAGGAGATAATTGGAATTAGAGCACTATACGTTCACAAATTGAGATTTATGAAACATGGAGTTGACACACGCATACGTGTCTTGCTTCTCAAAAGCTCAGTTGCGAATTTGCGCTTATTATTAAATATACAAATAAATAATCCAAAATTCTTTAACCGGCTAAGAAATTAGGTTTTAAATAATCAAATTTTCCCGCTTTTATGGTTATGTAGTGTGTGATATAGCTAATAAAAATTACATTTAATATGACGGAAGGCTCAACATAACCTAAAAAACTATGCAGTTCAGGATAGTCAAAAATGATAACAGATGAGGTGCATATTCGACACTACATTCTTTACAAATTCCAACAAGGAAAAAATGCTACAAGAGTATGCGAATCGATTTGTTCCTTTCTCGGCGAAGGTGTTATTTCGTACGATATGTGTGTATTTTGGTTCAGACGGTTTATAGGTGACGATTTTAATCTGAGCGACAAAGAACGTTCTGGAGGCCTTCGGAAGTGCGGCAACAAATGATTTGGAGTAACTGCTTGCTGAGAATTCAGCGCAAACGCAAAAAGAGTTTGCAGAGCAGTTAGGAATAACGCAACAAACTATTTTCAAACGCCTACGCGAGATGGGGAAGATTCAGGAAGAAAGAAAATGAGTGAACTCACTGAGGCCAACAAAAATCAACGAGTGGCAGTGTGTCTTTCTCTTCTCAACAGGCAGCGTAGAAAGTTTTTCTTGTGGAAAATTGTTACGGGCGATGAGAAGTGGATACTCTATGACAATTGGAAACGCAGAAAGTCATGGATAATCTCGGCGAACCATCAACGTCGGTCGCAAAGCCAAAACACTTCGGAAAGAAGATTTTGCTCTGCATTTGGTGGGATATGGGCATGATTTATTATGAGCTATTAAAACCGAATGAAACAATTACTGCGGACCGTTACCAACACCAATTAATCCGTTTGAGTCAAGAATTAGAATGAAAACGTCCGTATAGTGGCAAAGAAAAACGTCCTGTGAAATTGTTGCATGATAATGCTAGGCCACATCGCTTCTATGGCAAATTACATAATAATAATAATAATAATCTTGGCTGGGACGTCTTGCAGTACCCGGCGTATTCACCAGACATCGCTCCTACCGATTACTACTTGTTCCGGTCGATGCAACATGCCTTGTCCAATACGCACTTGAAATCAATGAAGATTCGAAAATGGCTTGACGACTTTATCGAGTCCAAAGACACAACATTTTTCCGAGTTGAAATTCATGAGCTGTCCGAAAGATGGCTTAAAGTTATAGAAAACAATGGCGAATATTTTGATTGATAAATTTGTTTTATTTTCTTTTAAAATAAACCTTGAATTTAGCTGAAAATTTTGAATTACTCATTTGTAGATCTAATAGATATCGGCTGTGATAAAGCCCGAATTTCATCACTTATTAACCCTTTGAGGCATAGTGATAAGTATACTTACCACCTATTTATTCTCAGATTTTCATGAAATATTTCATATTTGAGGGATTCTTGTCGGATTTTTTGCGTTTTTTAGTTTCCTATATGATATGGGAACATACATGAAAGATTGAAAAGTGTTTTGCATAAGTTGTCCATTTATTATAAATAAACAATGTGTGAAAAACACATTTTTACAGAAAAAAATCATTTTCCACGAACTATGAGTGAATTTTTTGCTCAAAATCAAGATTTGGGGGTTTTTGGGACGCTAATTATAAATCTGAGGCCCAATTCCAAAATTAATTTTCCAAGATAGCGGATTCAAGATGGTGGGTCATAGAATTTTTATTAAATTAGCTAAAATTGTACTCTGGTTAGTTTTTGAGGTCACTGATTACTGAAGTCCGAATTCTAAAATTCATTTTCCAAGATGGCGGATTCCAGATGGCGGATCATAGAATGTATATAAAATTAGTTAAAATTGTACTCTGGTTAGTTATTCTGGTTAGTTTTTGAGCTCGCTGATTACGAATTTGAGGTCCAAATTCTAAAATTTATTTTCCAAGATGGCGGATCATAAAATTTTTATATGATTAGCTGAAATTGTACTTTGGTTAGCTTCCAAGGTCGCTGATTACGAATCCAAGGTCCAAAACTCATTATTCAAGATTGCAGATTCAAGTTGACGAATCATGGAATTCTAGTATATTTACCTGACATTGTCTTTCGGTTAGTTAATTTTTCATATTTGTGGCCGCCATCTTGAATCCGCCGTCTTGAATTTTGGAAATCTGATAACGGATTCGTCATCAGCGACCCCAGAAATCCCCGTATATAAATTTTCATGTAATTCGGAATTACCTGAAAAATACATGCTTCAAAGGGTTAATCGTAATCAGCTCAAATTTCAACACATTTTCGCGAAACACCGTATTTACAGCAGCCGAAGGTTTAACGTAAGTCACAATTAAAGTTGAATAAGAAAAGTTAAATAAGGAAAGTTGAATAAAGTTAAATAAGAAAAGTAAGTACACATAAAACACACAAGCCGTAATACCGCGAATCACGGTTTGATAGTAGACTATGTGCGCGCGTGCGAAAGGAATCGCGTAAACCTCGAAGGACTCGTGCGTTCGCCGGTGGCTCCGGCGATCGCGCGCACTCGCGTAAAGTCTAATATTTAACGACGTTCCCCGATGACGAGTATCGCGATCCAACCGGTGTAAACATGCAAGTTGATACAATTCTCCCCTAGGTGCGCTGCGCATGCGTGTGACATAACTACAGCAATCTCGGCCGTATTTCACTGGATGTGCAGCCGTGTGACAAGCAGTATGCAAAACGCGTGCATGTTCGCGAGCGTGAAATTACACGTCGTACAAGTAAGCCCGCGTTGCGTGCGTGCGTGCGTGCGCACAATATACAACGCACGCGATCAACGCGCTCGAGAGGGGCGAGCACCCTTACTTCGGAATTTCGTAAATGGGCGCAGCGCGCAATTAGTATAATAAAGTGCTGGATGTGCATCTGGCGGGGTGGAATTGCGTATTCACGCGCGCGCTAATCTCCGCGGCTTTGATGTGCCGCCGCCGCCGATGCGGCGTGTCGGTGTGTAGCCAATAGTGATCCGATAAAACAGACGTTCCGGCTGACAAACAAAACTTGCTGAGGACGATGCGTCGCGTCGTTTCGCGTCGGTGTCACCGAGCGCGCGCCGCGCGTTTACGCGTTTCAGCTGGAAAAACTGCGCGCGGTGTTATGATGTCTCGATGCCTCGACAAAATGAATTACTAGGAGTATGATTTATTTTTGAAGATGTTTTGTTCTCAAAAATTGATTTACTTAAATAAGATAATGAATGAATACCTTATCAAAATACTTTCCTTCCATTTTCTATAATTTTTTCCCATCTTTTTATCTTTCGAAAGATAGATTGATGACAGAAAGATTCTTCTTTGGAATTGAATTTTTCAACAAATTTTCGCATTTGTTCGAAGTTATGAAAATGTGTATCTTCTACAGCAAGTATCGACCGGAACAAGTAAGATGGAGCAATGTCTGAAGAATACACGGGGTGCAGTTAGGGTGACCATACTCTTTTAAGAGTATATGTACTCTTTTTAAAGTGGTAAAAAGAGTACTTTCTACTTTTTACGTATCGTATTTTTGTATATACTCTTTTCTCGTAACGTTAATTATACTTTGTCGATATAAATGACCAGAAAGCAGACTTCGGTGACGTTTTTGTCACTCACAGCATTTGAGCGCCGCGAGCACCAATACCGATTATGCGTAGAGGTTTTGCGCAACTACCGAGCCACAATGCAAACGTAGAAAGAGTTTTCAGTATGATAAACGCTCAATGAACTGATGAAAGAAATAGATTTACTGTTGACTCGGTGAAAAGTTTATTAATGGTTAAATATAATTATAAAGAATTTAATAGTTCCGAATTTTACGATTATTGTCTAAACGATAAGAAATTGTGAAAGCGATATATGGAGTAGTGCAAAATATAATTATAAAATATCTTAATAATGAAGAATAAAATATGTGTTCGACTATTTCTCGGTTTATTTAGTACCCACTATGTTTTATTTTAAATATTGTACCTAGTAATCCATTGATCACTGTATCAGATAAAACAAAAAATCATTTTGACGTCAGAATGACATAATTTTTACATTATTTGACGTCACCTTGACTTTTATATGATTTTGTATTCTACTTACTGTACTCTTTTGGAACCGTAATTAGTACTCTTTTATACACTTTTTTTACTCATCTTTTACTCTTTTTTTATGACTGGGATATGGTCACCCTAGGTGCAGTAAAACTTTCCGTTCCAACTCTAATAGCGTTTGCTTCACTGATAATGCAACATGAGGTCGAGCGTTGTCGTGAAGAAGGATCACTTTGCGTCGTTTACTCGCAAACGGTGATCATTTTAGGTTCAATGTTCGCTTCAAATTGTATAATTGTTGTCGATAACGATCAGCGGTGACAGTTTCATTCGGATTCAACAGTTCATAGTACACAACATTTGCTTGATCTCATCAAATACACATCAAATATCTTTGAACTGTGAATATTGCGCCTATGAGGAAAATTTCAGCAAATTACACAATTGTGTGTGTAAAAATAACAAGTTGAACCGAAGAAATTGGTGTGGCATGGACCAAGTCTCAGGATCATGCAAATTTTGTTGCACGAACTGAATCGAGCGAAGCTGCATAAAAATCGCGTCTGTTCAAAAATCTGACTTGGAAATTGAACTGCAGAATTTAATTTGAAAACGACACTGAAACATATTTGTGTTTGTGATATACAAGGTGTTTCTTGAATATTGCCCAATATTTTAGAAATTGATTTTAGGAACCACTTTATGAAAAAAAACCTTATGTAAGTATAGAGTCTGAAAGACTTTGTTTCAGAAATACAGTATATTAAAAATTCTATAAAATGATCATGTTTCATTAAAAGCTTTCCCAAAAACGAAAGAAACCATTTTTTCAAACTCAGGTTATGAAAAATTGGCAAATTATTAATTTAATATATAGTCGATTATAAAAAATCGATTGTAATCGTATCGTAAAATGTCACCAATAATCTATATATTGTAAAAAGTCAGTGACGTATAGAAACAAAGTTTCTGTAGTACATTATTGCTATGGCTTTGTACGCCAATAGACGAAGAGTCAAATATTTTATGCACTTTAATAATAAGCATTATTAATTATTTACAGAAAAGTGCTCTTGGTAGATTTCAATAAAGCCATTAATTTAAGAGATATTTGCATTTCAATATTTTAATGCGTTCGATTGTGCAAATCCGGAATGCGTAAATTATTGCCAATTTATTTTCTCGTCTTTATTTAGGTATGTATTCCTCGGCTATTCTTTTTATTAATTATGTTTGGTATTTTTTTCCTCCTCTTGATTAAATAATATTGTGGTAAACTTAAATTTTATGTCTCTGGAACGAGGTTCTTGAGACTGTACGTTCATATCAACTTTTCTTCATAAAATCCATATTTTATAAGAATCAACTTCTAAAATGTTAAATATTATTTCAGGAATGCCATGCATGTGTCTTCTTTCAACAAGATCTATTAATTTAACTACACAATACGAATAATTCTACCTTTGGTTGAAAGTTTAACTAAATCATATTATAAATATGGCTGATTGAACTAAAATTTGAGTTTATTTCTTCGCATGAATCAAAGATTAAAAGCGTATCACAACATTTTGTCGGAAGAATCAGGGCAGTTAGTTTGCCATGCAGAACTCTGAAATTGAGCTCGTTTAACTGAATTCAAATTGTTTCAGGACCGATCCTCTTTTATAGTGTGGATAATACAGACTATCATTATTCCAGCTATTGAATCTTGGGAATATTATAGCCATCTTATCGAGAATCACGTTTCCATATTTGCAGCGCGTTTCGAACGAACGAGCGAATGAACGAACGAACGATTGAAACACGATGTAACGTAGAAGAGGGCGCGTTACGTTGAATAATTTGCAAGTATAATCTGCGTTTTTGCATCGGCATGGGAGAACGGTTTCACGTAGATTTTGTATTATTTATGATAATTGGATAATCCGCGCAGTGCGCGCAGACAAATACGTTATTAACCGCAAGTACCGTTTGGCTTAATGGAAATGCGGAAGCGCAGTTTGATTCACCCAATAAACGGTCGCGCGTACAGCGATCTTGCGCGCATAACGAATTCATGTTTAAATGATGGATAACGAGACTGTTTCCTCCGCGAGCGTAGGGAAGAATCGTGCACGTGCTGTGTTTGTACTGACGTAATTAACCCGGCGGCGCGCGGCTCTTTCCTCTCTCTCTCTCTCTAACATTTTTTTTTCGTCATCCCCCGTCTCTCCCTTCGGTCCCCCTTGCCGGCGCTCACCTCCCGTCCACCAGAGCTCGGTAATTAATCGCACGGCGCGAATGACGTTTTATTTAATTTCGTCATTATATCTGGCTTCGACGAACGTGGGGAAGAGAGCCGACGGTAATAATTAAAATCTTTCGGTTCGACAGCTCGCGCATTGAACCGTGCACCGAGATGGGAACGTATTGTACAGGAGCGCAAAGGTTCAACGACGGGGGTTTTGTTTCGTTAGTATTTTCCGATCGAGCAAAAAGTCACGCGACACTCCGCGCCCGAGTAATTGTTGATGGACAACCACGCTTTCGTCGCGCGACCGTTCACACATGTACGCAACACCGATAGTCTGCGCATTCGCACGCATGAGCGCGTCCAGTTATTTACACGTATAATTGTCCTTGGCCATGTAATTCTCGAATCGTTTCGAGGAAACGACGAAGATGGATTAGATTTGATGGTAAATATTAATACCAGTGGCGACTTGATCGATTTCAATGACTTTGACATATGTTGTTAAGGACACGGCGCCGACTAAAATGGCTCTCGCAAAGAGTTTCAGCCGTCGCTCATTGTTTGTTAGAAAGTTATTAACAAGTTTCGTAAATAGAGCCTATTTTTTCGACATAGTGTACATTTTTTAAAAGATATTAAACAGTACATATGAAAAAAGCTTCACTCCTCTGCTTGTACCTCCTTGAAAAACCTAACCTAACCCAACTTATACATCTTTGTATACACAGTGTATGAAAAATGTATAAAAAAGTATCGAGACGGCGAAATATCTCGAAAACTAAGCATTTTAGAAAAAAATGTTTGAGACAAAGGTTGTATGGTTTCAAGAAACACATAAAATAACTGTATCATTTTGTTTACAGATGACTTTTGAGATATTCACTGGTCATTATTTTTTTTAAACGGAAACCTCTATTTTTTATTATATCATTTTTTTTACCAATTAATTTTTACAACTTTTGCCTGAAACATTTTTTCCAAAATGCTTACTTTTCAAGATATTTCACCGTCCTGGTATTTTTTATACACTCTATACAATTGCGCATAATGAGTTTTAAGGGGATTTTTTTAACAACACTCAAACGCATACAAAGATGTACAAATCGATATAAGTTAAGTTAGGTTAAACTTTTTCCGGGGAGGGGGATATTCACATATATTCTTTAATGTACTCTTAATTTTTTAATGTACTCTGTATCAGAAAAATAGTCTCTATTTGTGAAACTTTTCTTATTAATAACTTTTTAATAAATAATGAGCGACGGCTAAAATTGTTTACGACTTAGTCACTTTGACAGTACATGTCAAGATTATTGAAATCGGTGAGATAGCCGCTAATATTAATATTTACCGATTTAATCTATAAACATAATGATGATATCCTACTCGCGAATCGTTGCTGCGCGACAGCAAATGGCAATATACAGGATGGGCCAGAGAACTTGTTGCAAGCTATTTTCCTTGAAATCACTGAAGATACAGACTTGGTTCTCTTTTACATTAAATGAGACATATGGAAGCTGACTATTTGGCGTGTAAAAAGATTTTTGTATGGTAAAAAAGTGTTTAGGTGGACAAAGGGCGGACCATCTCATTTTTAAAAATGAAACAGGGTATAATTAATTTTAATTTGGCTTTCAGCAGAATTAATAACATTTACTCGATATTATTTCCTTTTATTCTGCGTTGTTAAAGAGTTATGGCAAAGAATACATTTCGAAGAGATAACTTTGAGTTAAAAAATTTCCGAATTTAATGAATTAAAAAAAATAGTGAACCACCAGAGTGAACATATTTTGATTTGAGAATCATTTTATTAAATGTTTGAGATGGAGAGAGAAGGGTATCCATACATACACGCGAACTTCTAAATACGTATTAATGAGTTTGCGAATATTATTTCGGATATCTGATAACATTTCGACCTACAAACAATATGTATTTTTATTTTTATATATTTTTTCGCTGTAAGAGCAATAGCTATCAGTTTATGTTTCATGTAATTTCACAAAAAGAAATCTAATGGCGTTAGATCTGTTGATTTAGGTTCTAGGTGGTCACAAAACAGTTCCGTCGTGTCCATTCCACTTATTTACAAATTTTATATCTAATATGTATATTCCTAATAAAATATCATTATGCTGAAACCATATCTTAGTTTTAATGTCCAATGAAATATTTTTTAGAAGCATGGGAAGAACATTTGTTAAAAAGCTAGCATAAAGTGCATTTATTGAAGGTTGTTCCAAGAAGTATGGTCCAATCGCATGATTTTCCATATTTTTGCACTACGCATTTGATGATCAACAATGTTAAAATAAAATAACTTGCAGCCAATGGCGATTTTTATTTAATCAATAGTGGAAGTTATGTCTAGGCTTCACATGGCCAGTGTTCGAAAATATAATTTCTTCAAACAACAGAACCAACGAGAAAAATTAATTGCTTTCGGTGATCACAAGTCACACATAAAAGGTAATTTGATTTTGAAAATCACTTCCGAAAACAGTTGATAAAGTCACATATGATATGAATGAATGATGCTCGAGCTGTTTTAGTATTCTTCTAATTAAGTACGACTGACTCTATTATTATCTGCTAGTTTCAGGGTACTAACAAGTTTAACTAATTGGCTCAACATTCACCGCTACCAGAACTGCAGCAGCGTTAACATCATTTGTAACATTGGTTTGCTTATATACATTTTGTTACAAGCCGAATCGGTTTCTCGAAGGAAGCTCTTCTAAACGTAAAATTGCCATGTGCAATTCCCGTATGTAGAAACGCTGAGCGAACAGTTGAGCAGCTTATCGGTAATTGCGTTGGCATTCATCTAGCATTAATAATATATCAAAAATTTATTAAAATTTGTCGTATCGAATCTAATCTGCGAATGATATTAAGAACCTGTCTACCTTTTTAGCTAATCTAATCAGGCATAAAGTCATCGATATCTCGTAAGAAATTACCGTAAATATTAATAAATTATTATAATAAATATTAATGAACAAATAGTAACGAGAGAGACTTCACCGATTTCAGTGACCTTGACATATAATGTCAAGAACATGATTTTGACTAACTTGCAAAAAGTTTTAGCCATCACTCTTTATTACAAAGTTACGCATAATTAAAGATAGCGACTGACTGATGCACATAACGTGGAACATAAAACAGCATATATTTCCGCATAAATGACGAACTTTATATTAAAAGATTGAAACCAACAAGGATTAGGTTAGTTTAATTTGGGAGAGGTATGGAAGAAGAAGACTGCCTTTTCTCTACCCGCGCATATATACAATAATACATGTACTGTTTTACACACGTAAAAATATCGAACGTTGTTGGCGTGAAACTATTTCACGTGCAAACTGTTTTTGTAAACGTGCAAATATTTCACGGCACGGAATATGAAAATATTATTTCATGTGGGATATTTAACAGAATTTTTATTTCGCCGGCATTACAATCATTATGGAGGAATATTTTTTACAATAGGCTTCCCAATATTATGGTAAATATGTATCCGATATCTGAATAATCAATAAGATATATAATTCCGTTTAGTTTATTGCAATTTTCTATTATCTTTCCCCACTTTTTAGTATAAATTTTTTCATAACTCATACGAAAACATATACGCGGTCTTATATTTCAAGCATCGATCAGTCACATTATTTTTAATTATTCATAACTCTGTAATAAATAAAGAGCGAGTTAAAACCTTTTGAAAGATAGCCAGAGCAATGTCCTTGACGATATATGTCAAGATCATTGAAATCGGTAAAGTCGCCATTGATATTCATATTTATCAGAATTACAATCTCAATGCCAAACATGTTTGTAAATAGGTTTGAAATACACTGCTCAGAAGAATTATGGCATAAATAATTTATTGCCGAAAATTGACCAAATTTAACTGGCGATTACCTCGCGAAAAATTATTGTAGACTAATGATTTTTTTTCAAAATGAAGCTTGAAGTCTCTACTTTAAGAATGTATCTCCATTTTTTGCATGCGATGCACCCCTACCGTTGTAACTCTTGTGCACACATATGTGTGTGTGTCCGTGATAGAAGAAATAAGGATCCCGTGGTTCGTCACCCTCCGCTTCCATAGTAATTATTGACATCAACATATGTCAACAAATACCAGGTATGTAAATATGAAACCGGAATTTTTGTATAGAAAATACACGTTTATTGTATGAAAATGATAAAAAATATTTTATTCGAAGTATTGTCCATCGCTAGCTATACATTTTTCTCACCTATCTGGCAATTTGTGGATGCGACGCCAAAAAAACTGTTGCTCTTTTGAGGCAAACTAGTCATCGAGCCATTTTCGTACATTTTCGTAAGAAGTGAAGCGCTGCTCAGCAAGTGCGTGTCCCATCGATGCAAATAAGTAGTAATCGGACGGAGCCAAGTCTAGTGAGTAAGCCGCATGCGAAAGTATTTCCCAACTAAACGCCTCAATCGTTTCCTTCACCAGTTTTGCTGTGTGTGATGGTGCATTATCATGAAGCAAAATCACTTTGTGTTGCCTTTTTTGATATCTGATCGTTTTTCACACAAAGCTTGATTCAAATTGATCATTTGTTGTCGGTAGCGTTCAGTATGAACGGTTTCGCCAGGTTTTAGCAGCTCATAATAGATCACACCTTTCTGATCCCAACCAAGCATAGAGCATTGTCTTCCGTCCATAGCGATTTGGCCTTGCAGTCGATGTCGATGGTTCGCCTGGAGTTACCCATGATCTTTTACGCTTAGGATTCTCAAAATATATCCACTTTTCATCGCCAGTCACAATTCGATGGAGAATTGACTTTCTTTTGTACCTGGCGAGCAGCATTTCGCAAGTGGTTTTTCGATTTTCCTGCTGTCTTTCATTCAGTTCATGTGGAACCCATTTTCCCATCTTCTGGATCTTTCCCATGGCTTTCAAACGTATGGAGACGGCTTCTTGTGTCACATTTAATTGATCCGCGAGTTGTTGTTGCGTTTGAGCGTCATCCTCATCCAACAATGCTTGCAATTCGCTGTCTTCAAACTTTTTCGGTGGTCTTCCACGTTCTTCGTTTCTCACGTCAAAATCGCCACGTTTGAATTTTTTAAACCACTCAAAGCACTATGATTTACCAAGAGCATGCTCACCGTAAGTTTCGACAAGCATTCGATACGATTCTGCAGCAGTTTTCTTCAAATGGTAACAGAAAATCAATGCTGTCCGCAAATCGTAGCTTCCAGGCACAAAATTCGACATGTTCAACGCTATTACAAACTATGCTGTTGTATGAAACTTGTATTGTTGTGAGTTGAAAATCTTTGTCAGATGTCAACAAATGGAAAAGGCGCGAATGACGCGGTTTGACGGTAACTACATTGACAGCTAGGGCCATCTATGGGCAAATTCCGGTTTCATATTTACAGACCTGGTACTTTTGCCGTTGCTTCATTATGATTTTCAGTTATTTAATCCGCCGGCCGTTACTTGACCCAAAGGCCAAAAACAACGATATTTTTGGAGGGCTGTAACTTTGCAAAAAAAAATTGTAGCGACTCTATTTTTTTTTCAAATTAAAGAGGAAGATTTGAACTTTAAGACGATGCAAACGGCGTGCTCGAAAAAAAATTGTCCACGTCCGTACATTCCGTCAAACTTTGCAATTTTCAGAATATCAAACATGTCAGATGTCAGGAGTTATAGGGGTAAGGGTGCATCGCATGTAAAAAATGGAGATAAATTCTTAAAGTAGAGACTTCAAGCTTCATTTAAAAAAAAATCATTAGTCTACAATAATTTTTCGCGAAATAATCGCCAGTCAAAGTTGGCCAATTTTCGGCAATAAATTATCTATGCCATAATTCTTTTGAGCAGTGTAATATAGAAAGAAACACATGTAAGTATCTCCTTCCGATTTTGACAAGCTTGAAATATGTAATAATCTAGATTAACCCTTTCGCTCCTAACGCCGGCTATAGCCGGCATCCATGATGAGACTCGCAGAGACGAGCGCCGGCTATAGGCGGCGGCATTCGCGAACTACAATAATTATGTTTTAATTAAAACAATTATTGTTTATATAAAAATTATTAATATCTTGTTTTAAAGAAAAGTCCTTTTTCTTTCGAAAATACGTCAAGGCGACGTTCAGGTGTAAGACCCGAACGTAAAAGATTGTCCAATGTATAGTGCGCAATTTGTACACTTTTGGCACGGGTCCCTGTTAAGTGGCGGCGCTATAGTGAGAATTGCCGAATTGCCGTAGTGAAAGGGTTAAAATAAAGGATACATATTTTTTCATGCGTGCCCAATCAACCTTTTAAGGAATGAAACACCCCTTTGCAAAAAATCAATATTTTTCTTTCGGAACATGTATCATCACACACACATACACACAAAAGGATAAAAATTTAATGGTTTGAAGAATACTTTATAACGGTACTTTCAGTTAAAAAAAAAATTTTGAAATTTGAAACATACCTCTATCATTTATCAATTTTTATGCAATCTAAAAATTTTATTCGTACCAAATGAAGGATATTTTATGCCCATATCATATATAAAATTCCAACCGTATATAATAACGCTATTCTCCGGCATATTTTTTGAAAAATAGCTGAAAACACCTCTATATATTCGTAACGCTATATGTAGCCGCCTACTTCATTCGATACATGCAATAACATGTACAGGGTATTTAGGAAAAGGAAAGACTTAATTTTAACAATTTAACTTTAATTAAATTAAATTAAACAACTTAACTTAAATTTAATAATTTAATGAAATTTCCGAAGGTCGATAAGTTAACAAAAGTTAGGACACTATTATAGTAATATATTCTTGATAGTAAATAAAGTAAAAAAGTCTAATATTATTTTTTTCTCGACGAATAGTTAGCGAGATAAGTTAAATGTTGAAAAAGTTACCAAGTTTTTTTTAAATATTCCAAGAAATATTAGGCAAATAAAAGAATGTTTCAGACAAAAATTGTTAAAACTAATTGGTAGAAAAAGAAGATATGATAAAAAATTGGGCTTTCTATTTAAAAAAATTAAGTTGACCTTTAACTGACCTTGAAAATGCCCTCCAGATAAAAAACTGATAATGTCATTCTCTTTCTCTTTCGAAATCATAGAACACGTGTTTTAGCATTTTTTAATATCTTCCATAGTTTTCGAGATTTTTTACCTGTTATGTTTGAAATTTAGCACCCTGTATATCTATTGCATATTTATATATGTGTATAGACTTATATATCACACATTATGTTTATATTTTTAAGCGGCTGGTTCTGTGCCTCTTACGTGTTTGCTGCGCGTATTTACGCGTGAAATAAGTGAGGAAGGAGCTCATGCGCGTTGAGCAAAAGCGCGCTGCACACACGTTGCGCGCAGGACTATATTACATCGGCCGCATTAGGCGGTATGCAAATGACGCTCGGTCGCGATTTAATTGAAAACGTAATAATCCGACTGTGCTTGTCGACGGAGGCAAGATTAAAAAGATGTCGTCTCTGAAGTTTTCAGGGATTCTCTCTCGCGGAAGGGGGCGAGGCGGAATTTACGAATTTAATATAAACGGTTACGCGCGTCTCGGCTATACGTCCGTTCGTCCGTCCGTCTGGTCGTCCATCTGCTCGTTTGAAGTTCAGTTCGCTCGCGGAGAGAACTCGCAGCTTGCCCGTAATCGATGCAAACACTTTCGCGAGTTTGTTCTTCTCCTACCCTTCCGCCAAGTCACTTCGAATACGCCACTGAGATAAATATGTTCGCGAAAACAAATTATTTTGTAGGCCGCAGGTAATTATCCCTCCCTCGTGTAACTCTCTCTCTCTCTCTGTCTCTCTCTCTCTCTCTCTCTCTCTCTCTCTCTCTCTCTCTCTCTCTTCTCCCTCCTTTCTCTTTCTTTTTCATCTTTTGCCTCCTTTTTCTGCTTCTCAACGACACTTCTCGGCTGCGATTATAAATTCTTATTTTATCCTCACCGAGGTTTGCGTTGTGTACATATATAAAGAAAGCGAGTTAATGACGCCCATTCAATTAATTCGTTCTCTCTTGTTCCTACGTGATGAAACGTCGAGATACGACATCATTATCTGAGAATAAAGCAAAGACGTGGAAAAGGCGACATTGAGCAGAAACGAGGTGGTAGTTCTTGTCCGTGTAGCTTATCCAGGGCGAGAGAGAGAGAGAGAGAGAGAGAGAGAGAGGGAGAGAGAGAGAGAGAGGGAGAGAGAGAGAGAGAGAGAGAGAGAGAGAGAGAGAGAGAGAGAGAGAGAGAGAGAGAGAAGGAAGAAGGAGAGAGAAAGAGAGACACTGTATCCAGGCTAGATATCGTCGAATCAGATAAGAACACGCTTCTGCCGCGCATAGAAGAATTACAGCCGCGTCGGGCGTGAAAAAGATGAATCCAGCCGCTTGCGATGCCTTCTGTTTGACGCGCGGTACATCTTGAGTGCATCATTTGTAGATGTAACGTATTTGCGCCGCGCGGCATCGGTAGAAATGGTGCGCTTCGGGAATACTGATGCCCAACGTATAAAGTCGCTTGCGACGGCGACGCGACGCAAGTAATGAGCGTAGCGTCAACGTGATGAAATCAACGAAAGAACTAATATCGTAACGAGGTATGTGCATATAAGAATCGCTAGATTAAATTAATCCATGAACTGGTTCTCTTGAAAATCTTTTCAAGAATCTTATCGCCAAGCACCTCTCGCAATGGTATATGTACTGCTCCACTTCCAAAATTATGCACGAAAATCGTGTTGAAAGTAAAATAAAAGTAGAGAAAGTGACCGCAACTTACGATAAGTGATTTGATAAATTTTAAATCAATTATTTAATAATGTACATCCAGTAGAGATATGCGGTATTATTGAAGCACAATTAATCCAGTTAGTGGCTTCATCGCGAAAATAAATTAATAAAATACTTTTAACGCTTAACAAATTAATAATATGTGTTAAACTAAATAAACAAAAAATTTATTTTGTTAAAAAACTTTAACATTTGAGGTTTAAATTGTGTGATATGTTCTTAATAAGGAAGATTTTGAATTATTTATTTTTTCTCCTAAAAATGATTGAAGCAGCAATTAAGAGCGTGACAGTTTAGTTTTGAAGAAGTTTAAAAATACTGTGCAGATCTAGTAAATTGATTCTGATATTAACTAATAAAACGTCGGCGAGTGACTGTTTTAACTGTCACCGTCAACAATATGCTGCTAATTATGACGTTCCAGCATATTTTATGGCCCTTAATTTTATTCGATGCTTGTTAGAATCGATAATATATAAAATATAGAGTAAAAGTATATGTTTATATATGGTAAATATGAACCTGTATTGGTTAATTCATTGAGAATTACACACAAATCACACACAAATCACACAAAAAAAAATCACAAATTGGAACATTGTCCCCGATTGAAACATTTATCTTTTTCACATGTGTATCTCGCACAGGTATGAAAATGATTTCCGATATCACATTTTTAACTGCAACGGTTAAACTATTCTTATGCTTGCAATGAAAAACAAGAAAACGATCAGAGAGAGAGAGAGAGAGAGAGAGAGAGAGAGAGAGAGAGATTTGTAGAAACATTACTAAAACAATATTACGAAATCGCTGACCTAGTCCAGTTTCCGAGAAACTGATATGCAAAGTACACGATTTCTCGTATTATTCTCGTTAACACAAATCTAATATCAATATCTAATATCTGAAATCGTGAGACTTAATTCCTCGGCCGATAAATCGATAATTCCAACAATCTCGGGACTTAACCATTGTCTGTCATTTTTCATTCCTCGGAAATAGAGAGAAAAAGAGAGAGAGAGAGAGAGAGAGAGAGAGAGAGAGAGAGAGAGAGAGAGAGAGAGAGTGAGAGAGAGAGAGAGAGAGGAAGGGAAGGAGGGAGATGCAATTTATCGAGAAAAGTAGCGCTTTATCGGCGAATGATCGAAAACATTCGATGCATCGCATCGAGAAGCTCCAAGACCGAATTAATCGCGTAATCTTATTCCGCCATGGGCTGCTGTAATTAGTGCAGCATTGAGCCTGGAGATTCGCGGCCTTATCTACAGGCGCGTACCAACGCCGCACGTGCGTGCGTGCGTACGTGCGTGCGTGCACGCGTGCGTACGTGCGACGCTGAGACGTCAGGCGTGCGCACGCGTGCGCACGCGTGTGTGCGTACGTGCGCACACCTGTTTCGATATGGTCTAAGTTTAGGACGATTATCAGGTGTGTATTTGGAGTAATGTACGCAGTCCGGAGGCTTGGTCGGTAAACTCCGAGCCGTCTCAGATACGCACTCTCACTCGTTATGTTATGACACACGGCTCGCCAGCTGGAATTCCTGTGCGCGGTTGATTGGTCATTACACAGACGCCATTACGCGCCGCGATTTACAGCCACTCGCTAATTAAGTTTATTGCCACGGCGCGCCGCCTGAATACACTTTGTGAGCGCGGGCTCTTCTTGTCGCCATTTAAGCTGCTTACTTTATCAATGATCTGTATTTCATCGCGTATTATTCGCAGTCGGTTTGTGACGGGCTCATTATTTATTAATATATGCAAACGACAGGCATGTCCCTTCATTTTGGTAAATGATAAGCCTGGAGAATATAATGTTTCTCTTTTTCTTACAACTGTTGAGATATTTTACGAGCGTTTTACATTTTTCTAAAGAAGCGTCACACCGACCTGTCGAACTTTATCAAGGTTTAGTACTTTCAAGTACATATTAAAAATGTGCATTGCATTAAAAATGTCTGACGATATCTCATCTAGAGTTTTTTAGAGTCGCTGAAAAAATCAAAATCTATGGATAAAACTTTTCATTTTAAAAATTTAAGATAGTGGACTCTATATGGCGGCTAGAAACATAAAAACATAGATTTATTTTGGGAATATACAATGCTTTAGATTTTTTGGAAAAAAAGTGGCATGTTTTACATTTTTGACGAAAGAAAATGTTAATAGTAAAATAAAAGATGGCTGACAATCCTACTAAAATACTATGTAATGTACACGGAAAAGAAACTTGTGTAATAATTTTTATGAAAGATTCGTAGAAACTTTATTTTTTGAAAATCTGCTGAATATTTGTTTATTTATAATACTTTTGCAATTAATAATTAAATGATTATACATATTTTTGATGCACTTGCAAGTGTTTTAAGAACTCTGAAAACCCTATATTTTTGTTAAAAAGTTTTAAAAAATTTCAGAAACTAAAAGAAAAATGGTGAATCGTCCCACCATATCGTAAAAGCTTAAAAAAATTCGTAAAAACCATTGCCGACAATGACAATAATTGTCAGTAGTATGATAATATTGATCCTGAATGATGCGTATAGAGAAAAAGGGATTAGTTAAATTAACGCGACGCTGAACGTACCGAAGGCGTTTTTGTCGAAGAAGACGAAGTCTCTGATTCTCACGAACCAAATTCGCTTGCACAAATCAGTAATTTTGTTCCGTCCAATCAAAAACATGTTTGGTCCGTTCGTTGTCGCATAAACTCTCTCGACCAATCTCTTCTCTCCGTGTATTAGGCACGTAAATCGCTTCAGAGCTTTTCGTGAAACGTGATGACTCGAAAGTGTTTTCATAAGCATGCCCGCCAGGTGAGAGCGATTTATTTAACACGACGCAGAACTCTGTAAAATATTCGCTCGTTACGTCGTCCACCAAGGCGAGTGCGTGAGCGACTTCTACCTAGAAGACGTTTAAAAGCGAACGTGCCTCGTCTCACGTATATCGCAAGGACTCCGATCTGCTGCGAGATACGAGAAGGCACGAGAAGTCTCCGCATGGAAGACTCTCAGGGACTGTGCGTGCAAGGTGCAACTCACGTGCTCAAAGGGGCAATGCTACCCGGGGCAATAGCGATGTATTAATCTTTGAAAAACGCGTCAAACATGCACCGACGCGGCGGATGCTGCCGCACACACACACACACACATGCACGCGCATACACATACCTATCGCAATCGACGCCATCAAAATTCCGCGGCGCTCTGCACTCGATATCCAGTCTGATATCCCGAGCGCAACCATCCATACAAATCGGATCTTACTAAATTGGAGTACAATTTTCACGAGCGTAGTTCCAGGCTTCCGAACCGCGCGGCTCGGATAAAAGGGAAAAAAAAGGAAGGAAGGAGGAAGACGAATAAGAAGAGAGAGAGAGAGAGAGAGAGAGAGAGAGAAAGTGCGAGGAAGAGAGAGAGAGGGGGAGGAGAGAGAGTGGAGAAGATGGGAAGGGGTAAAAGGGGGACAGAGAGAGAGAGAGAGAGAGAGAGAGAGAGAGAGAAGGAGGGAAGGGGTGGAAGAAGGTAAGAGAAAAGTCCCTATCCCTTTCTAAGCCGGCCGTGGAAGATGAAGCGAATCAAGTAACAGCAGTGGCTTACGTGCGATGCACCCCTAAACCGTCGCCGAGGGAGCATCGCGTGGAAATGCGTTACCTCACGGAAGGTCTGTGCTTAGAATTCTCAAGCTCGGTAAATTATATTTCATGTCACGAAGTCGATGATTCCTGAAATACATAAGTCGCGCGATGGTAATTTCATTCCCTTAGTCCCGCGTCGAGCATTGTTGCGTGGTCCTCGCATTTGCGGACGAGCATGGAAGGACAGGGGGAGGGGTGGAGTGGGGGGTAGGAGTGGCACGACTTTCGAGCAAAGGAGGCAACACAGAAACAACGAGTTTCTGTCTGCGCAAGCAGATTCGTGAGATGATACCGAGCCGTTCTTCTCAAATGCGCCAAAGAACGTTGATATGGTTTGCGACATCGCGTTATGTCGTCCAAATTTCCCCACCTCGACACGCCAAACGAACTTTTAGCTTGACGTTTGTGTCTGATGATTAAGGTGATGAGTGCTTAATCAACAACCGGCCAGAAATTCTGGCTATTTGCCAGCTCCCGACTAGTTTCTTTCCTTGTTTTTCTTAACATATACTCACCAGTTTCACTTGCCCATTTTCTGGCCATTATCTTTCTGCCAAGAAATACCAATTGGATTTCTCTGGCCAGTCTCCGAGCAATTACTGTCTACTAAATCTGAGTTAATAAAACCTGGCTAGTTGTTCTCGGTAACGACCAGTTTTTTTGGCAATTTTTCTATTTGCATTCCCACTATGATAATTGTACAATTGAGTAATTGTACAATTGAGCATGTCATTTCGTATGATGCATCTTATTTATTTCTTTTTTCTATATATTTAGTCACGTATACATAGTAACCGTTACACACTCAGTATTTAACCCTTTAACGCCCGACTTTTTCATAAGTGTTTTAAGAATAAAATTTGAGTTTTTTTGAACTGAGACTATAAGTAGTGATAACCTAAAAAACATCAGAATTTTATACGGACTTTTGACGACTTTTGAACGGAAAATGTAAAGTAATAGTCTATTTCTGAACGAATAAATTTGTATTTTTTTTGTAAATATAACGGTAAAAATGATAAACATGAACATACTCAAAGATGGTTATCCAGATGGAAAAACCGTGAAATAATTACACGAAAAATCAGCATCAATCGTTTACTTCTGAATAAATGAGTACATGAAGTTTCCGCTTTTCGTTTGTTGGTTCCGTTAGTTTGGTATTTTTATCGTTCGTTTTTTGTTTATTGGTAAATATGACTTGGATCCTAAAAGCATATACGAAATGAGCAACCTATACAGAGAAAAATGAAGGGTAATACGACATAACTCTGATAGTCAGCTTGACATTTTTGAGCTGAAATTTTACTATATTTGTGAGTGAAGTTTATCATTCAGAGTGTCAAGCTTACTATTTCAGAAAAATATCTTATAGATATCACCATTCAATCGTTCCTCCATTTTTCGCCGCATAAAAAACTGTAGGTCACCAGGTTTCACGAAAATAAATAGATTGATTTCTTGATTTTCGTGTCTACCATATTGGATACGCCATTTTGAATTTCTGTATTCTTTTAATTTCACATTATGCATCTGAGAATGCATCTTCCAAATGTATAAAATTATAACAGTTACTCAATCTATTCATTTATAGTGTTCTAGATGTCAATAACAATGCTAACTATGTCTACTTGGAATTTGACAAAACATGTTATCATTAAAACTAAGCTAAAAACAGACTAAACCGAATCTACATACAATCTATATACCATTTTTTAGAAGAAGAATTCATCTTTACAGCGGTGCAAAGAAAACGAAAATATCTCCCTTTTTAACTAAGTTATGGATTCTTAAATGCGTTTCTGGTAACTATAGTTACCAGTAGGCGTTAAAGGATTAAACTAAAACGTTTGTACGGCAGCCTTAAGTCCAAATTAATAATTTCTCTACAGAAGCACTTCTCCCTCTACTCCGTCATTGTTATTGTCAAGCCAGATTTCGTTGTCATTATTAGCAGCGCTGCCGTGGCCATTGAATGTGTCGTTTATTCTTTCTTTATTGCTCATTTTTACCGGGTATAGTTGATGTCATACTTTGCCATGTCGTAGCTCGCCGTATCGTCGTCTACTTCTGCATTGTTTCTTCCGTTGCATTGTTGCCTTTCAGGTAATTATTTTTGGAGATCTATGTAGTAACCTTCTACTCTTAACTATAATCCCTCATTCATTTTTCCTATTACTAGCACCGTTAAGGCTGACATGCCGACACCATCTGAGGACGGCAGAAAGATAATCTTTTTGCTATTCAGACTGCTAATTTTAACGTAGGTGATGATTTCGTTAGGCGGGCATGTCACATAGATTGTGGCTTTCATCTCCTTCCAAGGAATCTTAGGCTGCAATAAATATGCAACATTATTTATATATATAGATATTATTATGTTGATATTAACATATTATACTAAAAAAAAATGATTCGAAATAAACAGATAGTGCAAATGAAGAAATAGATTAATAAATATTAATACGACCGTGTTTTCTTATAAAAATTATCAAACGCTCGCTATGAATCACACGGGGCAAAGACGAATCTTAATTTCATCACGCGTGACACGCATGAATTAACACGAGAAATACATTTCTTTCGCATTCGTTCAAAATCGAATGGACAGTTTGCTTCTACGAAGTAAAGATCACAAAGTAATTCGATTCGGAAAAATCGGTGACATGAGAAGTTTGCGTTCTTCGGTCATGATATATAAATGAGCATTTACATTAGAGATGGTGCTGTTGTTAACTAGGTGGTCACCCGGCTGGCGTTCGCCGCGTTCGAAGTCGTTTGCATAATTCGTTTGCAGTCGTTCGTTTAATATGCAGACGGCTATGAAAAGGCATAAAATCGCGACGAATAAAGAGCGCACCTTGGATTCTTGGTTTGTCGTGGACTCATTTGTCAGCGGAAACTTCATTGCTCGATCGATGATCGCCGTCAATATTTATTTGTATACTGTCGTTATCAATATTTTGGCCTTGTTTCAACAAGGTATCATATCATATTAGTTCAAATATTTCTATCGCCTAACGCTGAGATGACAACTTACATAAGATCATTTGTTTCCTTCTCTGATGCGCTTTTACCTTCCATACGCACATCTTTATCTTATCCTTGACGACAATGAGGCGCATTAATTATTATATTTACGCACGAGACGCAATATTTCTATTAGTTCCATTATTTTATCATTCATTACATAAGACTTGTCGAAAAGACCATTTAAGATAATTAAAATGTGGATCCTACAAAGAACATACGCAAAGTTTCATCCCCTTTATGCTATCTCGATAAATATTGCAGATAGGTAAAAAATTTTTTAAACAAAAATTGTACAGATTTTTATGCCGTACAATTTTTGTTTAAAAAGTTTTTTCCTATTTATAATAATTATCTAGATAGCATAAAGGGGATGAAAGTTTGAGGAGCAGTTTCACTCACGTGTTAAACTTGATCCATTGCCGAGAAAAAAAAATATGGGTTTCTTATTTTTGGCTACTCTACAATGCCAAGTTGCGTCGAAATCGAAGACATACACTTCGCGGATGTTTCTTGTTAGTACAAAATCTCCGAGCAATTACTGTCTACTAAATCCTAGCTAGTAAAAAACTGCCAGTTGTTCTCGGTAGCGACCAGTTTTTCTTGACAATTTTTCTGCTCGTATTCCCACCGCGATAATTATACAATCGAGTAATACGTCGCCCCGTATGATGCGTCTTATTTATTTTTTTCTATATATTTAGTCACATATATATATTAGGTACTTGAATAAATTTCCGCCCTTTACTGATAGATGATATTAGCAGTACTATGTGCATGTAGTTTAAGATGATAATACATCCATATAGAAGTACTACAATCATAGTTTAGTATTCAGTATTGCCATTTGATTGCAGTTGTAAACAACGAATTTTTCTACTGCATTGAAAATGTCGAATTTTGTACCGAAAAAACAGCATTTGCGAGAGGTCTTACTCCATTATTTCATTTTAAAGAAAGGTGCAGCTGAAAATTACCGTTCGCTCGTGGAACATTATGGTGACAATGCTCTAACCGAAAGAAGTTGGTTGAACCGAAGATAATGGTTTCAACGGTTTAAAGGTGGCGACTACGACGTGAAAGACAAAGAACGCTCTGGTGTACCAAAAAAGTTTGAAGACGAAGAGGAGTTGGAAACATTACTGAACAAAAATCCACATCAAACGCTTAAGGAATTGTCACAATCATTAAATGTTATATGAATCGACTATAAGCGAGTGCTCAAAAGCAATAGGATTTATTTATAAACAAGACTACTGGGTGCCACATGTTTTGAAAGACAGAGACGTTGAAAAACGTTTAACCATGTACGAATTATTGCTTCAAAGACAGAAAAGAAAGTCATTTTTGCATCGAATCGTTATTCGCGATGAAAAATGAATTCATTACGATAATCCAAAAAAAAGAAAATCATGGATAAAGCCTGGTCAACCATCAAAATCAACGGCAAAACTGGATATTCATGGGAGAAATGTCATGCTGAGTATTTAGTGGGATCAAAAGGGTGTAATATACTACGAGCTGCTGAAACTGAATGAAACCATCACTGCTGATCGCTATCGAGAACAAATAGTCAATTTGAGTCGATCATTGAAAAAGGCATGACAAAGTCATTTTTCAACATGACAATGCTCGACCGCATGTAGCGAGACCGGTTAAGGAAACATTAAAACTGCTCGGATGGGATGTGTTACCTCACCCGTCGTATTTACCGGACCTTACGCCATTGGACTATCATCTGTTTCGATCGATGCAACATGGTCTTTCGGAGCAGCATTTCACTTCTTGTGAGAATATAAAAAATTAGCTCGATGGGTAGTTCAGCTCAAAAAAGGAACATTTTTTTATCGCGGAATTCATTTGTTGCCTGAAAAGTGGCAAAATGTTATAGCTAACGGAAAATATTTTGAATGATGTATTGTTTATTCTTCTATTTTACTAAATTACATAAATTTGAACAAAAAACGGCGGAAACTTATTCAACCTAATACATAGCAATCGTTACACATTCCAAACTTAAATTAAAACATGCATACGGCAGACTTAAGTCCAAATTAATAATTTTTCTAAAGAAGTGCTTCTCTTTCTACTCTATCATTATCATTGTCAGCCCAGATTTCGTTATCGGTAGTACTGTCGTTGCCATTATAACCTATTCTTTCTTTATTGCTCATTTTCACCGGGTGTAGTTGTCTTCGTACTTCGATGTCATAGCTCGTCATGTCGTTGTCTATTCCCACATCGTTTTTTCTAAGGGAAACATGCTTGACTCTATGCAGTAACTTGTTACTCTTAACAATAATTCCTCATTTTTTTTTGCTGTTGCAATCACCGCTAAGGAATTCATGCCGACATTACCAAACAGTTGAAAGTCAACCTCTTTGTCTTTTATGCTGCTAATCTTAATGTAACTGACAACGTCGTTAACGTCCGGGCACGTTATGTCGATTGAGGCTCTTGGGATGGGCTCCCAAGAGTTTGGAAGCTGCAATAAATATGGGATATTATTTTTATATTGTATATACATTCTTATATTGATCATTAACGTATTGTACTGGAACATTAACATATTTGGGTAAATATGTACATAAGGTCAACCTCCTCAAAAGTCGATGACCTTGCTATATGTTGCTAAGGACACGTTTCTGAGTGTTATGCAAAAAATTGCAGCCGTCGCTCATTGTTTGTTAAAAAGTTATTAACAAAAGAAGTTGAATAGAATGTATGTAATTTTCGAACAACGTGCACATATTGTTATTATATAAGTTATAAAAGAAGGAACTATAATAACATAAAATAAATTAATATAATGAAATATGTCAAAATTAATAAACAAATGGTATATAATACGTATTAATCCGATGCAATATAAATGGTATTAACTATTTATTATCTGTTACAATATTTTCAATAGGATATATTTGTGACATAATAGTAAAAAATACATTACACATTCATTGCGTGGAAAACGACGTTTAAACAAAAACTTGGTTAAGTAATATATATATGTAATGCTCGATAGATGTACCATAACATAAAACAGTAGCTCACATATCACACCAAATTCTTTGAATGTTTTGTATATGACTGTTTATATTTGGATCAACGAAGTTCACACAGTATAATGCAAATAATTATTTTTATCAATATTATTATATCCTCGATAACAATCACTGTGTATTACAGTTGATCCTAGGTAACGTTAAGAATAAGATATACACACACGCATGCATATGTACAAGCACGCACTCACACGAGATTTAAATCCGATCATCTACCACCACGTAGAACATTTTGATCGAGTTACATGTTAATTTCTTTTTTGAAAAAGTTTTCCACGATAATTTTTATTTTGAACCGCAGACTTTATAAGAAAAGGTTGTTCATTTTGTAACAATTTTTTCAAAACGGCATAAGTTTATCAAAAAGGGTCGTAGAAAAATTATTAAAATATGGATTTGTTAGGAAATGAATGAGCTTTTAACTTCATACATTTTTGTACAGGAAACCGATTTCCCTGACCAACGCAACAGTTAAAAAACAAATTTTTTTCTCACTAATCAAAGTCTATCTTCAACATCTGTCACTTTGTAAAACATTTATTATAATTCACTTTTAGGTTTTTGGTTGCTAACAAGAAATGTCCAAGCTTTAATTTGAGCTTTATTTCACCTCAATACGATGATTTTTAGTTAAGTTACCGCTATTGAAAGATGGTAGAAACCTGTGCTAAAATTTAGTGCCCCGTTTTTTTTTGCGGGTTAGTATATTTTTTTTTACCGATTTTCGCTTCATCAATTTCAATAATTTTTCTATGTCACCCAATATGATCTTTATGCACTTACTGAGATAATAATCAAAGAAAATGATATATATAAAAAAACATAAGGTTATTATTTCTTTTATATAAGGAAATCAAAGAACATTCTCACTTCAGAATTATTTATAAATAAATTGCACTTATCTCTCTATAGAAATTAGTCCAATCTACAACGCTATGAGTACTCATGTTTAACCCATTTTGTAAAAATGTTTGTCTTGCCGGAGGAAACATTAAAAAGTAACCAATAAAGCAGTAGATTTTTTGTAATCCTGATAACCAGGTACCATAAAAGGCACTTATTGCGAAGTAATAAATTTTTTTTATGTTTACGACCACCGATTATTTCGTTATAAATGTGCGTACATTTAAATATATATTGTGTATTGTAAACATAGAATTGTAATATGTTTTCACATCGTGGACATTTAATTTTTTTGCGAATAACTTTTTTCCGCAGAGATAATTCAGTAACTGGTCAAAATTATAAGTTAAATAAATAAATTGATGTAGTAACATGTTGACCAGTTCTTAGTTTATAGATAATTAAACTGAACTGTGATTGAATGCACCAAGAAGTGAGATAAATACATCAAAATAAACATTTAAGCTTCTGTATATACGACTATATATATGACTGTATAGAGGATGTTTGAAATGGAATAACGTTCTCGCATACATAGAATGTGCCAAACAGAGTAGAAATAATTTCTATCGCATTTTATAAAAACTATCAAACTAATATCAATATATTATTTCAACTTATACGAACATTGTATAAGCATTATAATATAAGCTTATAATATAAATTTAAACTAGTATTTAAATCTTTCGTTTTACTAAATCGATGAGTCTACCATATACTAAAAATGAAAATTTTCAAAAGATTAGCAAAAGCCTTTACGTAAGGTTTGCATTTTAAATAATATATTTATAGAAATATATTATTATATATTTTGTAATACATCTAAAACTAGATTTAAATAATATTTTAAATTATTTAAAATATATCTTTGTGTAGGCGCCAATGTTATTCTCTCGAAAATCTTCATTTTTAATGTGTCATTTTAGAATCATCAGTTTAGTAAAGTGAAAAATATACGAGAAAATAAGAGAATAATAATTTGCACTTGTTATATGTAAAAATATTATAGTATGGGTCCAAAATGTTATATTAGATAATAGTTAATACTATTTATACTGCTTCGGATTAATATGTATTATGCACCATTTGTTTATTTGACATATTTCATTATATTAATTTATTTTATGTTATTGTAGTTCCTTCTTTTATAACTTATACAATAACAATGTGTGCACGTTGTTTGAAAATTACATACATTCCATTCAACTTCTTTTGTTAATAATTTTTTAATAAACAACGAGTGATGGCTGCAACATAACACTCAGAAACATGTTGTTAACAATATATGTCAAAGTCAAGGACTTTTAAAGAGGTAATGACCTTATGTGCATATTTACCTTAACACGCATGAATTAACGAGAAATATATTTCTTCTTTTTGCATTCGTTCAAAGTAGAAAGGACAGTTCGCTTCTGCGAAGTAAAATTCATAGAGCAATTCGGGAAACTTGGTGACGTGAAAAATCTGCGTTCCATAGTCATGTTGTAGAAACGAGCATTTACCTCCAGGATGGTCTGGTCGATGATGCAGTGGTCGTCCTTGAGGCGTTCGCCGCGCTCGAAGACGTTTCCTAGTATGCAGACGGCCATGGAAAGGTACAAAACCGCAGTGAGCCAAGAGCGCATCTTGAATTCTTGGTTTGTCGTGAATTCACTTGTCAACGAAAACCTTACTGCTCGACCGATGGTCGCCATCAGCATTTATATACTATCGATATCAATGTTTCGGACTCATATATGAAGTATTGTATCATGTTAGTTCAAATGTTTCTGCCGCTGTGACGACAATTTACGTAAGATCATTTGCCTCCGTCTCTGACGTGCTTCTCCCTTGCATACGCACACCTTTATCTTATCCTTGACGATAATAACAATATGGCACATTAATTATTGTATTTACGCACGAGAAACGTCATTTTTCTTAGTCCCACTATTTTATCATCCATTATATAAGGCATACTGAAATTATCGTTTAACATAATTAATGTGCATCTTACAAGGAACATCCGCGAAGTGTGCGTGTCCGATTTCGATGAAACGTGACATATTTGTAAAGTAGCCAAAAATAAGGGATCCATATTTTTTTATTGGCAATGGCCCAAGTTTAAAAGGTGAATCTGTCCCACAAAGTTTCATCCCCTTTATGCTATTTCAATAACACAGACCGACAAAATTTTAAAAAACTCCAGACCTTGAGACCAGACTATACTTTCCCGAAGGTTTTCGGTCCGCTGAATCCGAATTCGGCAGCGGAATTGTTCCATAACATCAGGTTTTCGAGATATTCTAATCTGAAAGTGCAAAAAACACAGTTTTTCGCTATATTCGGGGTTATATTACAACGTGAATTAATTTTTCTCTACAAAACTCGTTACAGTATCTGAAAGTACTACTCTTCGCCTTCAAAATGCATTTTGAATTTTTCATATATCTTATTTCTTCTCGGAGATATCGTCCGTTGAAATTTTTTAGTTTGGCGTTTTCGTTACTACCTTACAAAAAAGAAAAAGAAGTTAATCAGGCACGTGAAAGTTGTGTAATTATATGTTTTTTAGGACGCTGAATCCGAATTCGTTGTCGGTTCAACCCCATGACCATCAGGTCATGGTTTGTCCCTAATAATTGATCAAAAAAAGGTGAATTCGAAAACCTTTTTTGAGGTTAGGGACAAACCATGACCTGATGGTCATGGGGTTGAACCGACAACGAATTCGGATTCAGCGTCCCAAAAAACATATAATTACACAACTTTCACCTGCCGGATTAACTTCTTTTTCTTTTTTGTAAGGTAGTAACGAAAACGCCAAACTAAAAAATTTCAACGGACGATATCTCCGAGAAGAAATAAGATATATGAAAAATTCAAAATGCATTTTGAAGGCGAAGAGTAGTACTTTCAGATACTGTAACGAGTTTTGTAGAGAAAAATTAATTCACGTTGTAATATAACCCCGAATATAGCGAAAAACTGTGTTTTTTGCACTTTCAGATTAGAATATCTCGAAAACCTGATGTGATGGAGCAATTCCGCTGCCGGATTCGGATTCAGCGGACCGAAAACCTTCGGGAAAGTATAGTCTTGTCTCAGGGTTTTAAAAATGTCGGCCTGTGTAATTATCGCAGATAGGAAAAGACTTTTTAAATAAAAATTGTACAGATTTTTATGCCATATAATTTTTGTTTAAAAAGTTTTTTTCTATCTGCAATAATTATCGAGATAGCATTAAGCGGATGAAACTTTGAGGAGCTGCTTTACCCTTTAAACTTGATCTATTGCCGATAAAAAATATTTGGCTCTCCTATTTTTGGTTATTATATAAATATGCTAAGTCCGTCGAAATTGGACACACACTTCGCGGATGTTTGTGCAAAGTCTCCGAGCAATTACTGTCTACTAAATCCAAGCTAGTAAAAAGTAGTCAGTTTCTCGCGGCAGCGACCTGTTTTTCTTGGCAATTTTTCTGCTCGCATCCCCACCATAATAATTGTATAATCAAGTAACACGTCATTTCGTATGATGCGTCTTATTTATTTTTTCTTTATTTAGTCACGTGTACATAGCAATCGTTACACACTCAGAACACTTAAATGAAAATTAAAACGTGTGTACACCAGTGTTAAGTCTTAATTAATAACTTCTGTAAAGAAGCATTTCTTCTTCTATTCCGTTATTGTCATTGTCAGGCCAGATTTCGTTATTGTTATCGAGAGTGGTGTCGTTGCCATTAAATGTATCGCTTATTCTTTTTTTACTGCTCATTTTCATCGGGTATAATTGACGTCGTACTTTGCCATGTCGTAGTTTGCTGTGTCGTTGTCCACTCCTGCGTCGTTTCTTCCGTTGTTATTATCAGCTCATTGTTGTTGTCGTTACAGATGTGTTGTTATCGGCACCGAAGTTGTTGTTGTCGGTACCACTGTTGTTGTTGTTGGTACCGTTGTTGTTGTTGTTGGTACTTCTATTGTTGTTGTAGGTACCTCTGTTGTTGTTATAGGTACCACTGTTGTTGTTGTAAGTACCTCTGTTGTTGTTGTCGGTACCACTGTTGTTGTTGTAGGTACCTCTGTTGTTGTTGTCGGTATCTCTGTTGTTGTTGTAGGTACCACTGTTGTTGTTGTAGGTACCTCTGTTGTTGTTGTCGGTACCACTGTTGTTGTTGTAGGTACCTCTGTTGTTGTTGTCGGTACCACTGTTGTTGTTGTAGGTATCTCTGTTGTTGTTATCGGTACCGCTGTTGTTGTTGTAAGTACCTCTGTTGTTGTTGTAGGTACCTCTGTTGTTGTTGTCGGTCCCGATGTTGTTGTTGTGCTTAGACTTATGCAGTAACCTTGTACTGTTAACGCGAATTTCTTGTGCCATCGTCTTCTTGCCTTCACTAATATGGATGTCGTGCCGACATCACCTGAAAGTTGTACGAAGTGAATGCCATCTATAATGCCACTTATAATGCCATCTATACTGCTAATCCTAACATAGGTGATGATTTCGTTGGACGGGCACTTCACGTCGATTATGGTTTCCATGGGCTTCCAAATGATTGGAATCTAGAATGAATTTTACAACAATGCAACATTATTCTTACATATCTATTTTTATGTTGATCATTAACGTATTATACTAAAGGAACGATTCCAACTAAATAAATGGATAGTGCAAATAAATAAATAAATAGATAAATAAATATTAATATAATTTTTTCTCATAAAAGTTACTGAACGCTTGCTATGACTCACGATACATGAGCGTTAAAGACAAATCTCGATTTCGTCACGCATGACACGCATGAATTAACACGAGAAGTACATTTCTTTCGCATTCGTTTAAAATCAAATGACCAGTTTGCTTCTACGATGTAAAGATCACAGAGTAATTCGGGAAAATCGGTGAGACGGTGAGAAATCTTCGTTCCTCAATCATGGTATGCAAACGACTATTTACCTTAACGATGATCTTATTGATGGAGAGGTAGTCGCCTGGCTGGCGTTTGCCACGTTCGAAGTTAGTTGCTAATACGCAGATGGCCATGGAAAAGCACAAAACCGTGCTGAGCAAAGAGCGCATTTTGAATTCTTCGTTTGTCGTGAACTCGCTTGTCAACTGAAATTCACTGCTCGACCGATGATTGGTGTCACCATTTATATACTGTCGTTATCAATATACTGGGCTCGTTTCTATGAGGTATCATATCATGTTAGCTCAAATGCTTTTGTCGTCTGACAACAACTTACGTAAGATCATTTGTCACCGTTTCTGACGCATTTCTTCTGTGCACATGAATGCACACGCATACCTTTATCTTATTCTTGACGACAAAGACATTAGGGCACATTAATTGTTGTATTTACGCGTTATTTTTATAATAGTTATCCCATTATTTTGTCGTCAATTACATAAGGCATATCGAAATGACTGTTTAACATAATTAATGTGGAATTAATGTGGATAGTGCAAAGTGTCCGAGCAATTACTGCCTACTAAATCCTAGCTAAAAAAAACTAACCGGTTTCTCACGGTAGTCATCAATTTTTCTTGGCAACTTCCCTACTCGCATTTCCATCATGATAATGTAAACAATCGAGTAACACGTCGTTTCGTATGATGCGTCTTATTTATCTTTTTCTATATATTTAGTCACATATACATAGCAATTGTTACACACTCAGAAGTTAAATTAAAACGTGTGTACGGCAGTCTTAAGTCCAAATTAATAATTTCTCTAAAGAAGCTCTTCTCTCTCTACTCCGTCATTGTCATCGTCAGGCCAGATTTCACCATCGTTATCGGCAGCATTGTCATTATCATCGCATGTGTCACTTATTCTTTCTTTACTGCTCATTTTCACTGGTTGTAGTTGACGTCATACTTTGCCATGTCGAAGCTTGCCGTCTCCTTGTCTACTCCCGCCTTGATCATTCCGATGCATCTGAGATAATCGTATTTAGATTTATACAGTAACCTTGTACTCTTAACGATAATCCCTCGCCTATTTTTCCTGTTGCTACCACCACTAAGGATGACGTGCCGACATTTCCTGCCAACAGTTGATAGCTAACATCTTTGTCATGTTTTATACTGCTAATCTTAACGTAGGTGATGGTTTCGTTGGGCGGACACGTTATGTCGATTGTGACTTCCAGGGCTATCCAAGGGAACTCAGGCTGCAATACATATGTAACATTATTCTTATACAGGGTGCTAAATTTCAAACGTAAGCCGTAAAAAATCTCGAAAACTATGAAAGATATTAAAAAAAGCTAAAACACGTGTTGCATGATTTCGAAGGGGAAAGAGAATGGCATTATCAGTTTTTTATTTGGAGGGTATTTTCAAGGTCAGTTGAAGGTCAACTTAATTTTTTTAAATAGAAAGTCCAATTTTTTATTATATCTTTTTTTCTACCAATTAATTTTAACAACTTTTGTCTGAAACATTTTTTGATAATTATGCAGAAATAGGGATCACTTCCCGATGTCAATGATTTTCATATGTTATCATGGTCATCACTCCGAGTAATGTTCTGAAAGTTTTTGCCCGCGCTCATTGTTTATAATAAAGTTATAAACAAAGTAAATATATTAAATGGTACATAATTTTCTGACACTCTATACATATATCAAGCTTCTTACAATGTTTATTGAGTGAAGATTCATTTGTGTTTACATTCTTTCTATGTTTCGGTTTATCTTATTATATGTTGTTGATATTTATTGCAATTTTAAATCGGTTCTCTAGGAAAAATGAATCAGTATAGAATAGTTAGTCAGTATAGAATAGTTAGTTACAGATAACATCATATTACTGCAAAATGAAATTCTATGAATTTTTTACTTTAACGACGAAATATGACGAGCTAGTGAGCTATTTATGTACGAAAAATGTTATTCGTAAAAATGTAAAATGTCTGCATTGCAAAAATATCATAGAATTGAATAGTGGACGACTACTTTTTCATTGTATGCACCATTATTACCATTATTATCATTATTACCATTATTACAAGCGAGCACAAAAACAAAAACGCAAACGATTAATTTGTAACTTTAAAATGAGTGCGTTAAACGGAACTTGGTTTTCGCACGGGCATTTAGGTATTAATATAGTTTGTCGATTAATCTGTTATGTAATGATGTTCAATACTCCTCGACAAATATTTCTGCAAAAAAAGTTATATGTAAATGAAATTTTATAGATAGAGCCCACTTTTTTACACACAATATACATTAAACAATATTAAACAATATATACAAGCGGGAGAGGGGCTTCGCCCCAAACAAATTCTAATCTAACCTAACTTATTGCATCTTTATATATTTTTGGACATTGTTGAACAAATTCTCTTAAGATCTATCACCTAACCCAACTTAACTTATTATATCTGCATACAATTAGATGTTGTGAGTTTTAAGGAAACTTTTTTAACAACGCCGAAAAATATATAAAGATGCAATAAGTTAGGTTAGGATTTGTTTGGGGAAGGGTTGCGGGAGAGGGGCGTAGCCCCTTTGCCGCTTATATATACTGTTTAACAATGTTTAATGTACATTGGGGTCCCCTAAACAACATATTTACTTTATTTTGTTTATAATTTTGTTATAAACAATGAGCGCAGGCTAAAATTTTCAGAACATTATTCAGGGTGATGATCTTGATAATATATGTGAAAATCATTGACATCGGGAGCTAATCCCTAATTCTGCATAATTACCTATTTTTTTATTGGCCTAATATTTTTTTAAATATTTAAGGAAAACTTGGTAACTTTTTCAACATTTAACATTACACAACATTTAACTTACGATATCTCATTAACTATTCGTCGAAAGAAAAAATAGTATTAGACTTTTTTACCTTATTTACCATCAAGAATATATTACTATAATAGCGTCTTAACTTTTATTAACTTATCAACCATTGGAAATTACAAAATTATTAAATTAATATCCATTCTTGTGTTGATCATTAATCTATCGTTTTGGGACATTAACATTATTCATAAACGAACGAAAATAAATAAATACATAAATAAATAAATATTAATACGACCATTCTTTCTTATAAAAGTTACTAAACGCTGACTGCGAATCATGAACGTTAAAAGAAAATATCGATTTTGTCACGCATGACACGCATAAATTAACATGAGAAATACATTTCTTTCGCATTCGTTCAGAATTGAATGGGCAGTTTGCTTCTGCGAAGTAAAAATCATAGAGCAATTCGGGAAATCGGTGACGTGAGAAATCTGTGTTCCGTTATTTATTCATAATGTTAGAAATGATGTAGAAACGAGCATTTACCTCAATGATGAACTCGTCGGTGACGGAGTGGTCGCCCGTTTTGCGTTCGCCGCGTTCGAAGTCGTTTGCTAGTATGCAGACAGCCATGAAAAGGCACAAAGCCGTGGTGAGCAAAGAGCGCATCTTGGATTCTTGATTTGTTATTGATGCACTTGTCAATGGAAACCTCACTGCACGACCAATGATTGCCGTCACTATTTATATACTGTTGGTATCAATGTCTTGGACTTATTTCTATGAAGTATCGTATCATATTAGCTCAAATGTTTCTGTCGCTTGATGCTGAGGTAACAACTTACGTAACATGATTTGTCTCTGTCTCTCACGCGCTTCTTCTTTGCACACGAATGCACACGCACACCTTTATCTTATCCTTGACGATAATAACGATGGACTACATTAATTATTGTATTTACGGACGAAACGCCTCATTTTTTTGGTCCCATTATTTTATTATCCATATAAGGCATATCGAAATGCCTGGTTAACAAAATTAATGTAAATCTTAGTACAAAGTTTCCGAGCAATTACTGTTTATCAAATCCTAATTAATAAAAACTGGCCAGTTTCTTGTGGTAGCCACCAGCTTTTCTTGGAAATTTTTCTATTCGCGTTTTCACCATGATAATTCAATCGAGTAACACGTCGTTTCGTATGATGCATCTTATTTACTTCTTTTTTCTATATATTTTGCCACATATCCACAGCAACCGTTACACACTCAGAACTTAAATTAAAACGTGTGTACGGCAGTCCTAAATACAAATTAATAATTTCTCTAAAGACTACTCCATCATTATCATTGTCAGCCCAGATTTCATCGTCGTTATCGGCAGCATTGTCATTATCATCGCATGTGTCACTTATTCTTTCTTTATTATTCATTTTCACCGGATGTAGTTGATGTCGTACTATGCCATATCGTAGCTCGCCGTATCGTTGTCTGCTCTCCCATTGTTTCTTCCGTTGTTGTTGGTGCCTCTGAAGTATTTTTCTTTGGATCTATGCAGTAACTTTTTATTCTTAACGATAATGAGTCACCCTGTTTTCCTGTTACCGTCATCTCTAAGGACCTTGTACCGACATCACCGGAATTGAGTTGAAAGTTAACCTCTTTGCCATTTGTATTGCTAATCTTAATATAGGTGATGATTTCATTAATCGGGCACTTTATAATGACTATGGCGGTCCTGGGTCTCGGCTCCCAACTCGGTTCCAAGGCTGCAATAAATATGCGACATTATTCTTAAATATCCATTCTTAAGTTAATCATTAACATATTGTACTTGAACATTAACGTACTTGTAAAGGAACAATTCCAAATAAATAAATAGATAGCGCAAATAAATAAATAGATAAATAAATAAATATTAATATAACCGTTTCCTCTCAAAAAAGTTATAAAACATTTGCTCACAATACGCGAGTGTTAAAGGCGAATCTCGACTTCGTCACGCATGATACGTATGAATTAATACGAGAAATACATTTCTTCTGCATTCGCTCAAAATCGAACGGGCAGTTTGCTTCTATAAAATAAAGATCACAGAATTATTCGGGAAAATCGGTGACGTGAGAAATCTTCTCTCTCTCCCTCTCTCTCCCTCTCTCTCCCTCTCTCTCCCTCTCTCTCCCTCCCTCTCTCTCTCTCTCTCTCTCTCTCTCTCTCTCTCTCTCTCTCTCTCTCCTCTCTCTCTCTCTCTCTCTCTCTCCCTCCCTCCCTCCCCTCCCTCCCTCCCTCTCCCTCCCTCCCTCCCCCTCCCTCCCCTCCCCCCTCTCTCCCTCCCTCTCCCTCCCTCCCTCCTTCCCTCCCCCCTCCCACCCTCCCTCCCTCCCTCCCTCCCTCCCTCCCTCTCTCCCTCCCTCTCTCTCTCTCTCTCTCTCTCTCTCTCTCTCTCTCTCTCTCTCTCCTTTCTCTCTCCTCAATCATGGTGTAGAAACGAGCATTTACCTTAATGATGTACGTCCATGAAGAGGTAGTCGTCCGTATGGCGTTCGCCGAGTTCGTTTGCTAGTATGCAGACGGCCGTGAAAGGACACAAACCCGCGGTGAGCAAAGAGCGTATCTTGAATTTTTGGTTTGTCGTGAATTTATTTGTCAACGGGAATTTCATGTTCGACTAATCGCCATCAGCATTTATATACTGTCGTTATCAATGTTCTGGGCTTGTTTCTATGAGATTTTGTATTATGTCAGCTCAAATGTTTCTGTCGCCTGCCGCTGAGACAACAACTTACGTAAGATTATTTGTCTCCGTCTTTGACAAGCTTCCTTTTTGCACATGAATGCACACCGACACTTTTAACTTATTTTTGACGACAATAACAATGGGACGCAGTAATTAATTATTGGATTTATGCGCAAGACATTTTTACTAGTCCCATTACTTTATTGTCCATTACATAAGACATATCGAAATGACCGTAATATAATTAATGTGTGGAAATGTCTTAGTAGCTTTGTGTAAAATCTACGAGCAATTACTGTTTGTTAAATCTTAGCTAGTAAAAACTGGCTAGTTTCTCGCGATAGCGACAAGTTTTTCTTGGAAATTTTTCTACTCGCATTCCATTATGATAATTGTACAATCTAGTGACACGTATGATGCGTCTTATTTATTATTTTCTATATATTTTCTATATATTAGTCACGTATACAGTTAGTAATCGTTACACACTAAGATCTTAAATTAAAACGTGTGTTCCGCAGACTTAAGTCTAAATTAATAATTTCTCTAAAGAAGTGCTTCTCTTTCTACTCCATCATTATCATTGTCAGGCCAGATTTCAGCGTTATTATCAGCAGTGCTGTCATTGCCGTTATTCTTTCTTTACTACTTATTTTCACTGGATGTAAATCAAATCATACTTTACCATATCGTAGCTCGCCGTGCCGTTGTCTATTCCCGCGTTATTTCTGCTGTTGTCGGTGCCTCTGAGGTAATTCTGTTTGGATCTATGCAGTAACCTTTCATGCTTAACGATAATCCGTCACCCTTTTTCCTGTTATTCTCACAGCTGAGGATCTTGTACCGACGTCACTCAACTTGAGTTGGAAGTTAACCTCTTTGCCATTTGTACTGCTAATCTTAACGTAAGTGATGATTTCATTAATCGATGGGCACGTCATATTGATTATGGATATCCTGGGTTTCATCAAACGGTTCGGAGGCTGCAATAAATATGTGACATTATTTTTAAATATGCACATTCTTTTGTTAACCATTAACATATTATACTGGAACATTAACGTATTTTTAAAAGAACGATTCCAAATAAATAAATAGATAGCGCAAATAAGTAAGTAGCGCAAATAAATAAATAATTGTTGGTACAACTTATTTTTTCTTTTTTTTCTTATAAAAGTTACAAAACGCTTGTTCATGATACACGAGCGTTAAAAGTGAATCTCTACTTTGTCACGCATGATATGTATGAATTAACATGAGAAATACATTTCTTCCGCAATCGCTCAATATCGACAATTTGCTTCTAAATAAAGATCACAGATGAGCCAGTCTCTCAAGGTAGCCGCGCTTTTCTTGGCAATTTTTCTACTCGCATTCCCATCATGATAATTGTATAATCGAATAACATGTCGTTTCGTATGATGCGTCAAATTTTTTTTCTATATATTTTGTCACGTATATATAGCAATTGTATACAGAATAATTCGGGAAAATTGGTGACGTAAGAAATTTGCTTTCCGCAGTCATGGTATATAAAAAATCATTTACCTTATAGATGGTTTTGTTGATGGAGAGGTAGTCGTTCGTCCATCGTTTGCCGGACGTTTGCATCGTGTTCGGAGTTGTTTGCTAGTATGCAGACGGCCATGGAAAGGCACAAAACCACGGTGAGCAAAGAACGTATCTTGGATTTTTGGTTTGTCGTGAACTCGCTCGTCAACTGAAAATTAATTTCACTGCTCGGCCGATGATCGCCGTCAGCATTTATATATTATCGTTATCAATGTCCTGGATTTGTTTCCATAAAGTATCGTTTCATGTTAGCTAAAATGTTTCTGTCACCTGACGTTGAGACAACAACTTACGTAAAAGGACATCGTCTTCAATCAGTCGGGAGGCGTTGTCGTATGTCGTATGCATTCGTACAACCTTGATTTTTATGCATCGGCTGTATAACAGCCTGCAAATAAAATTCAAGGCAAAAATTAAGGTTGTGCGCATGCGGTTGTAAGCAAATTAACTAACCGCAGTCGATAATTTTTCGGAATAATCGACTGTGGTTGGTGAATTTGCTTTCGTCTTACGACTAACGACTTATTGTAGGAGGCTTGTAAGATTATTTGTCAAGTCTCTGATGTGCTTTTTCTTTGCACTTGAATGCACACGCATCTTTATCTTATCCTTGACGACAACTTTGATGACAATGGGACATATTAATTATTGTATTTACGCACGACAGGCGTCTTTTCTTTTGTCTCATTACTTTATCATTCATTACATATGGCATATTGAAATGACCATTTAACATAATTAATATAGATTTTACAAGGAACATCAAAGTGTGTGTCTCTGATTTCGACGAAACTTGACATATTTGTAGATTAGCCAAAAATAAAAGATATCTTTTTATCGGCTTAGGTCTAAAGGGTGACTCTTCCTCAAAGTTTCATTCCGTTTATGCTGTCTCGATAACTATTGCAGATAGGAAAAAACTTTTTAAACAAAAATTATATGGTTTTTTATGAAAAATAAAATAGGCTTGATTAAGATAAAAAATATTTTTAACAGTTAACTAAATAACCATGTCAGGCTTAACTATTAATTTATTAAATTCATTATGTGAAGAAAAAAATTAGCATTTTCATTCTGAATCCATAGAATCCAAGAATAATATCAGCATTCTTTTTCTGATTTTTGCGGTTAATTATTAATTTTGCTTTCAAAACTTGTTAATTTTCCATATATATTTGCTATATATTTTTCCTTAAAATGTGCAGACACTCATATTCACAAAAGGCAACTCTTACAAAAATTTATTATTGGTTGTAATAAATTGACTAGTGATAATAAATAATTTTATTATTTACATAAATAATAAAATTATTCGTATGAGTAATAAAATTAATTATTATCACTAGTTTATTACTGTTAATAATAAATTTCTGTAGGTAAATGAGTTGCAGAAGTCACAAATGAAAAATAATGTTCGACAATCTGTTTATATATTAAGTTTATATTTATGTTTATGTATTATATATATATTAAGTTAATATAATATGTTAATGTAATATGTAATATATAATGTAATATATTAATGTAATGTAATATGTTAATGTAATATGTAATATGTAATGTAATATATTAAGGTAATGTAATATGTTTTAAATTATTTTTATACCTGCATTCATAACATGTAAGTAGATACTCATTATTTGTGTAGCGATGTAGCGATTAAGCGCTCGCGCATGTTGCTGAGTACTTTGCTTATGGTATCACTCCCACTTATAAATTGTAATACTCCTATAATTTAAAAATAAAGAAAACATATGTATATATATATATATAGATATATATATATATATTGTAGGAGTATAGAATATCCCGTGCATTTTGAGGCGTCGTGTCGTGGCAGGGGCGGGCCCTACCTCCTCTCCGGCCCGCTGGTCGGAGGCGCGTGTCGTTTGTTTTAGAGAGATCGGGAAGAGGCCCGAAGAGGAGAGTCGGCTTTTGTCAAGACCGCGAGAAGGGAGAAATAAAGAAAAGCTCCTTAGAGCATTGAGAGTGCATTTATTATTATTTGGAGAGAGCATTTATCTCTGTAGGGAGGAATTCCTACAGAATTCAGAAGTGGGATAACTCGTGTGATTCTCGTGACTAAATTCACGCATTATTGGTACGAGAGCGACTGTTGCTGTGTGCAGAAGCGTAGAAAAGGCTGTGTGCCGGTAGAATACGCTGTCGTGTCGCGAGTGCTAGTTAGTGCGTTTGTCACAACCAAAATGGCGAGTCAAAAATACACTGTCGCCCAACTAAAGGAACTATTGAGGGAAAAGGATCTTCCGACGGCGGGTAATAAGGCCGATTTGATCTTATGGTTACGGGAAAGAGTTCCTGGTATATTGGATGAAGCGTGTCAGGTATCTGACGAAGAGATTGATACGGGAGCGGATATCGGTTCACGTAGACCGATGTCGGGAACAGAAGCTCGAATTGACGAGGTCCACTCGAATCCTCATCAGGTAAGAACTCGCGAGGATGATTACGAGTTTCAGTTCATTCAGCGCGATGGAGACTTGTTGCGACGTGAGCTCGAGTTGGTGAGACGCGAAGCCGAATTGGAAGGCCGAGCAAACGCGAGTGACATCAGAAGCCCTGTTGCTAGCGAATATGGCGGCTACAACTTACGAATGATCAAGGACATGCTGAGTGAATTCGATGGCACCGGTAATGAGTATTGGAAATGGGAACGGCAGGTCGAATTCTTGCGCGACACGTACAATTTAGACGACCGTGCAACGAGACTGCTGATAACCTCAAAGCTCACGGGAAAAGCTTTGAGATGGTTCCACTCGAGGCCTGAACATATAAGACTAAGTGCCATGGATCTTATGATTGAGCTGGAATAGATGTTTCATCATCGCCCAAGTAAACTCACGCTGAGGAAAGAGTTTGAACGGCGAGTATGGCAAATGGGCGAAACGTTTAACGAATATTGTCATGATAAAATAATTCTGGCGAACCAAGTACCGATCGAGTGAAATTATTGACTATGTTATAGATGGTATACAGGATTCTAGGCTACAAGACCAAGCGAGGTTGCAATGTTTCGAGAGCACGTCGAAGCTTACGAAAGCTTTTGAAAATATTACACTGAGGGGTCATCCAAAACCCGAACGCAGCACTACGAGTAAGGATCCGATAAAACCGAGGAAGGATGTTAAGACAACAACACCTGAACGTACCGAGACCAATCCAGTGCAAAAGGGGACCATGAAATGTTTCAATTGCAAAGAAAAGGGTCATCGCGCAGCTGAATGCAGAAAACCACGAGTCTCTGGAAAAGCCAACGATCAAGTCAACGACTCGAAGGGCGAGGCGGCGAAACTGTCAGTAGAGACAAATTTGATTCAGAAGTCTTCTGATATCGAACCGTATGAAGTATCTGTCCGCTATAAGGTATCCGATAACGAAAGTGACGCGCGTTTATACTGTTTTAAAGCTATTGCAGACACCGGATCGCCGATTAGTTTGAAAAAGCCTAAACATGCACCGATTAATTGTTGTCTTCCCGTCGCGACACATGATTATCGATACAATGGCATTAATAATTCGCAGTGAAAATTACTAAGCACTTTTGAGAAGGATGTTAGCATAAACGATATAGATGTACATATTAAGTTTTTCGTTATACCTGATACTACGATGAATGCAGACGCGCTATTAGGAAGAGATTTCCTCTCGAATTCCGCAATAAAAGTAGAAATCGATGAGACACTACGGATCTCGCGGAATACGTTTAATTCTTCAAAAAAGGACGATTATCTGTATCAACTCGATCTAGAGAATGCATTACGCTATTCAATCAATCATGAAATACCGCTGACAAAGTCGATCGGGACGACCAACCCGTCAGGATGGACGAGTTGTAGGAGTATAGAATATCCCGTGCATTTTGAGGCGTTGTGTCGTGGCAGTGGCGCGCCCTACCTCCTCTCCGGCTCGCTGGTCGGAGGCGCGTGTCGTTTGTTTTAGAGAGATCGGGAAGAGGCCCGAAGAGGAGAGTCGGCTTTTGTCAAGACCGCGAGAAGGAAGAAATAAAGAAAAGCTCCTCAGAGCATTGAGAGTGCATTTATTATTATTTGGAGAGAGCATTTATCTCTGTAGGGAGGAATTCCTACAATATATATATATATATATATAAAGTCGGAATGAGAAATGCTAACTTTTCTCTCCATATAAAGAATTTGATAAATTAATAGTTGAACCTGACATGGTTATTTTGTTAACTGTTGAAAATATTTTTTATCTTAATCAAACCTATTTTATTTTTCATAAAAGACCGAATAATTTTTGTTTAAAAAGTTTTTTCCTATCTACAATAATTATCGAGATAGCATAAAGAAAATTAAACTTAGAAGGATAGTTTCATTTTTTAAACCTAAGTTATTGCGGATAAAAAAATATCTTTTATTTTTGGCTAATTTACAAATATGCCAAGTTTCGTTGAAATCGGAGACATATACATCGCGTATGTTCTTTGTTAATGCAAAGTCTCCGAGCAATTACTATATCTACTAAATCCAACATAGTAAAAATTGGCCAGTTTCTCGCGGAAGTGACCAGTTTTTCTTGGCAGTTCTTCTGCTCGCATTCCCACCATGATAATTATACAATCGAGTAATACGTCGTTTTGTATGAAGCGTCTTATGTATTTTTTTCTATATATTTAGTATATATAATAACCGTTACACATTCAGAACTTAAATTAAAACATATGTACAGTAGTCTTAAGTTCATATTAATAATTTTTCTAAAGAAGTGCTTCTTTCTTTACTTTGTCACTGTCATTTTCGTCAGATTTCGTCGTCGTTATCGGCAGTGTTATCATTGCCATTGAATGTGTTGTTTATTCTTTCCTTATTGTTTATTTTTAGGGTGTAGTTGGTGTCGTATTTTGCCACGTCGTAGCTCGCCGTGTCGTTGTCTATTCCCGAGTTGTTCATTCCGTTCTTGTCGGTATCTCTGGTAATTGTGTTTGGACCTATGCACCTATGCAGTAACCATCTACTTTTAACGATAATTCCTCACCCTCTTTTCCTCTTGCTATCACCATTAAGGATCTCATGCCGACATCATCAAACAGTTGAAAGTCAACCTCATTGTCATTTAGACTGCTAATCTTAACGTAGGTGATGATTTCGTGAAGCAACGGACACGTTACGGGGATTGTGACTCTCCTGGATACCAAAGAGAGAGCAGGCTGCAATAAATATGAGACGTTATTTTTATATATCCTTTCTTATGTTGATCATTAACGTATTTATAAAGCAACGATTTAAAATAAATTAATAGATAAATAAATAAATATTAATATGACCGTTCTTTCTCATAAAAGTTTCTAAACTTGCTGTGAATTACGAGCGTTAAAGGCGAATCTCGATTTTGCCATACAGGACACGCACGAATTAACACAAAAAACACATTTCTTCCCCTTGCATTCGTTCAAAATCGAATGGGCAGTTTGATTCTGCGCTGTACAGATTACAGAGCAATTCGGAAAAATCGGGAAAATCATGACGTCAGAAATCTGCATTCCTTTATCATGGTATGGAAACAAGCATTTACCTTAAAAATGGTCTTGTCGATGACGGAGTGATCACCCTCCTGTCGCTCGCCGAGGTTGAAGTCGTTTGCTAGTATGCAGACGGCCATGGAGAGGCACAAACCCGCGGTGAGCAAAAAGCGCATTTTGGACTCTTGGTTTGTCGTGAATTCACTTGTCCACGGAAACCTCACTGCTCGACCGATGATCGCTGTCAGCATTTATATATTATCGTTATCAATGTCCTGGGCTTGTTTCTATGAAGTATCGTATCATGTTAGCTCAAATGTTTCTGTCGCCTGTCGCTAAGACAACAACTTACGTAAGATCATTTGTCTCCGTTTCTACCACGCTTTTTTTTGCACACGAACGCACACGCACACCTTTATCTTATCCTTAACGACAATAACAATGGGCCACATTAATCATTATATTTATTTTAATTTAACAATTTAATTATTGTATTTTTATAATTATTGTCTTTAATTATTGTATATTTCGTCCCGGACGAAACGCGTCATTTTTTTAGTCCCATTATTTTACCATCTATTAAATAAGGCAGTGCTGGAAATTAAGTGAGCAGCATGAGCCGATTTCAAAGGCAACGCCCGCGCTTGCCCCACTACTTTTCGAAGCGCAGCGGCCGAGCCGCCGATCGCGCGTGAGACGCTTTGCCTCAGGAATGGTCTCATACGATATAAGATGAGATCGCACCCTCCATCAAACCAAAATTAAAATATTTATTTATCCTTAAAAAATAATTCTTACTCTCATTAATGATGAAATATTACGCTTTTATTTCTAATATATTAAATTCTCTTTAATAATAATATAGTGATGATAATAATTAAGAATATAATTATTAAAGTTTTCCAATAGATTTCCACATCACCCATGAGGTAGTATTGTTGATGCGTTTTTTTAATGGTTTCTCCAGTAGGCCTACTCCACTAAAAATTAATGAAAATGAAATATATGGCTCAACAGGAAAGCGAAATGCTAAATCGTGAGAAATATAAAAACGAAAGAGGAAGAATAAGTATAGCGCAAAATGACCAATTTTTATAAAAACATTAATTGGATTTTCTTAAAAAAAAAACGCACCAACAATAGTACCTCATGGGTGATGTGGAAATCTATTGGCAAAACTTTAATAATTATATTCTTAATTATTATCATCACTATATTATTATTAAAGAGAATTTAATATATTAGAAATAAAAGCGTAATATTTCATCATTAATGAGAGTAAGAATTATTTTTTAAGGATAAATAAATATTTTAATTTTGATTTGACGGAGGGTGCGATCTCATCTTATATCGTATATGAGACCATTCCTGAGGCAAAGCGTCTCACGCGCGATCGGCGGCTCGGCCGCTGCGCTTCGAAAAGTAGTGGGGCAAGCGCGGGCGTTGCCTTTGAAATCGGCTCGCGCTGCTCACTTAATTCCCAGCACTGACATAAGGCATATCAAAATGCCTGGTTAACATAATTAATGTGCATCTTAGTACAGTCTCCGAACAATTACTGTTTATTAAATTCTAGTAAAAACTGGCCAGTTTCTCGCGGTAGCCACCAGTTTTTCTTGGCAATATTTCTACTCGCATTCCCACCATGATAATTGTACAATCGAGTAACACGTCGTTTCATATGATGCGTTTTATTTATTTCTTTTTTCTATATATTTAGTTACATATACATAGTAACCGTTACACATTTAGAATTTAAATTAAAACATGTGTACATCAATCTTAAGTCCAAATTAATCATTTTTCTAAAGAAGCGCTTCTCTCTCTACTCCGTCGTTATCATTGTTAGCCCAGATTTCGTCGTCGTTATCGATAATGCTGTCGTTGCCATTGAATGCATCGCTTATTCTTTCTTCACTGCTCATTTTCACCGCATGTTGTTGACGTACTTTGCTATGTCGTAGCTCGCTACGTCGTTGTTTACTCCTGTGTTATTGCTTGCATTGTTGTTGTTAGTCTCGATGTTGTTGTTGTCGGCGGTTCTGAGGAAATTGTGTTTGGATCAATATATATAATAACCTTCTATTTGTAATCATAATCCTTCCCTATTTTTGCTGTTGCCATTATTTTTAAGGATGTCGTGTTGACATCATCTAAGAGCGAGAAACCTCTTTGCCATCAGTACTGCTAATCTTAATGTAAGAGATGATTTCGTTAATCAGGCACGTCACGTTGATGACTGTTATGGGCTCCCAAAGGTACAGAATCCGCAATAAATATATGTACAATATTATTCTTATATATCCATTCTGCATTGATCATTAATGTATTGTACTAAAAGAAATTCCAAATAAATAAATAAAAAGTGCAAATAAATAAACGGATGAATAAATAAATATTAATATGATTGTTTTTTCTCATAAAGGTTACTAAACACATGCTGTGAATCACGAGCGTTAAAGGCGAATTTCGATTTCGCCACATTTAACGCGCATAAATTAACATGAGAAACACATTTCTTCCTCCTGCATTCGTTCAAAATCGAATGGGTAATTTGCTTTTGCGAATTAAAAATCATAGAGCAATTCGGGAAAATTGGTGACGTGAGAAATTTGCATTCTCTTCTAAATTATGTTGTAGAAACGCGCATTTATCTTAGAGTTGACCCCGTTGGTGGCGTAGTGGTCGCCCGTTTAGCGTTCGCCGAGTTCGAAGTCGTTTGTTAATATGTCGAAGGCCATGGAAAGACAAAACTGCGGTGAGTAAAGAGCGCATCTTGGATTCTTCGTTTGTTGTAGATTCGTCTGTCTACTGAAATTTCACTGCACGACCAGTGATCGCAGTCACTATTTATATACTTTCGTTATCAATGCTGTTGCGTGTTGTATGATAGAGTGGACTGTATATAGTTGTGTCGGTTCATAATGATTTAATACGAATTTGCACAATATTGCGACTTTGCGTTTATTGTGTTGCTGCTACGCTGTTCTCGCTCTCACATCGTCATTCTTTGTCTCTCTGCCTATTATCGCCTGACCAATCACAGACAAAGCCTCTCGATCACAATTCTAAACGGAGCGCGCGTAGTTTGATTTGAAAACACATAAACGGAAACATAAAGAGTATCTATTCATTCATTCATTCATTCAATATATGGCTCTGAGCAGAGTTGTTATACTCCTTCTCCTACGCCAATCACAACGATTTTAGAAATAAAAGAGAAACAGGGACAACGCGTACGCAGTCTCCAAGATCAAAAATATGTGCAGTTACGAGAACCACATCCAACCGCCGTGAAGGCGAACAAAAGATTTAAAGAGTATCTAGTAAATATGCCTTGGGCTTGTTTCTATGAAGTATCGTCTTATGTTAGCTCAAATGTTTCTATTGTCTGACGCTGAAACAACAACTTACTTGTACCTGTATTCATAGTCGGGCCTTATATTTGAGGCCTCCTTATATCCATCTTTAGATGCTGCACGGATTATTTTATTGGCTACAGACCATTTGAAGATAAACTTAAGGAAGTCTTAAATATAAGGCCTGACTATGAATACGGGTGTTATTTAAGATCATTTGTCTCCGTCTTTGACGCGCTTCTTCCTTGCACACGTACACCTTTATCTTATCGTTGACGGCAATGACAATGGGGGCGCATTAATTATTGCATTTACTCACGAAACGCATCATTTCTTTTATTTCAATTATTTTAATATCCACTACATAAGGCTTATCGAAATGTTTAACACAATTAATATGGAACTTATTGCAAAGTCTCTGAGCAATTACTAAAGTTTGAGCAAGTACTAAAGTAAGTCCACTAAAGTTACTAGCTAGTAAAAACTGGCCAGTTTCACGCGGTAGCTATCAATTTTTTTTGGCAAATTTTCTACTCGCATTCCCACCATGATAATGATAATCGATTGTACAATCGAGTAACATGTCATTTCGTGTAATGTGTCTTATTTATTTTTTCCTATATATTTAGTCAGGTATACATAGCAACCGTTACATACTTAGAATTTAAATGCAAACGTGTACACGGCAGTCTTAAGTCCAAATTAATAATTTTTCTAAAGAAGCGCTTCTTTCGCCATTTCGTTATTGTCATTGTTAGGCCAGATTTCGTCGTCGTTATCAGTAGTTCTGTCGTTGGCATTTAATGTGTCGTTTATTCTTTCTTTACTACTTATTTTCCCCGGGTATAGTTGACGTCGTACTCTGCAATGTTGTAGCTCGCCGTATCGTCGTCTACTCCCGCGTTGTTCATTCCGTTGTTGTCGGTGCCTCTGAAGTAATTGTGTTTGGATCTATTGGCTCTTTTCAATGCAGTAACCATCTACTTTTAACCATAATCCCTCGTCCCTTTTTCCTGTTACCTTTACCGCTACGGATTTCGTACCGACACCACGGTACGGATTATAGTTAACCTGACTGTCATTTATGTTGTGAATCTTAACGTAGGTGGTGATTTCATTAACTGGACACGTCACTCCGACTGTGACTATCGTGCCCTTCGGATTCCAATAGTTCGGAGGCTGCAATAAATATGCGATATTATTCTTAAATATCCGTACATTCTTATATTGATCATCAACATATTGTATTGAAACATTAACGTATTTGTAAAGGAACGATTCCAAATAAATAAATAGATAAATAAATAAATATTAATACGTCTTTCTCGTAAAAGTTATTAAAGGCTCACTATGAAAATCACGATCGTTAAAAGTGAATCTCAATTCACCACGCATGACACGCATGAATTAACGCGAGAAATACATTTCTTACTTTTGCATTTGTTCAAAACTGAATGGGCAGTTTGCTTCTGTGAAGTAAAGATCACAAAATAATTCGAGAAAATTGATGACGTGAAAAATCTATGTTCTTCAGTTATGATGTAGAAACCAGTATTTACCTTAGTGATGAAAGCGTCCCTGACGGAGTGATCGCCCGTCTGGCGTTCGCCAAGTTCAAAGTCGTTTGCTAGTATGCAGACAGTCATAGAAAGGCACAAAACCGTGGTGAGCAAAGAGCGCATTTCGGATTCTTGGTCTGTTGTGGATTCACTTGTCAACGGAAATCTCACTGTACGACCGATGATCGCCGTTATCATTTATATACTGTCGTTATCAATATCCGGGGCTTGTTTCTCTGAAGTATCGTATCATGTTAGCTCAAATGTTTCTGTCGCTTGATGCTGAGACAACAACTTACGTAAGATCATTTTTCTCCGTCTCTGACGCTTCTTCCTTGCACACATACATTTCCATCTTTTTTGACGATTATGATAACGGGGCACATTAATTAATGTATTTATGCACGAGAGGCGTCATTTTTTTTAGTCCCATTATTTTATCATCCTTTACGTAAGGCATATCGAAATGACCGCTTAACATAATTAATATGGATCTTATGGATTTATGGACAAGGATATTTACGGAAGTGTTACTCACTGATTTTAATGAAACTTTGCACATTTGCAAAGCATCGAAAAATAATCGACACGTATTTTTTTAGTTTTGCAATGGTTTTGTAAGTTAAAGGGTAAAAACCACCGCTTGAATGTTAGATATGGTGTCCAAGCATAGACAGAAAACAATCATATAATTTAGAAGAAAAAAATGCTTTCAGGGAGTTTTTGATGCAGCTGATTCCGAATGTGACGTCAAAATTATAAAATTCAAAATGGCGAGTCTAATATGCCGACTACATCTCATGACAAAGGGTGGTTTTCAAAGTACGAATCAGAAACAATTGTATAAATTAATAGAAAAAATGCTTTGAAAGTTCTCATAACTGTAAAATTCTTTATAAAGTATGGCATAAGTTACTTACTGTATTCAATTATTTTTAATGTGCGGTATTGTCTAACAACCTGCACTTTATTTGGATCATTAGATGAATCTATTCAAAATTACGTGCCGTATAATAAAGTATGGCATAAGTATTTATTATGTAGAGTGTAGAATTCCTGTTTCACATAAATATAGCTCAAGTATAGCGAACTTATCAACAGGTGAAGAGAAGGAAAATTATTTTTATAATGTATGTATATAAACGCCTATGAAAAAACATGCCAAAAATATCAGGAAAAATATATCATTAATTGAAAGAATTTTGCCGCTGCCGCTGGCAATCAAACTCAAACTCAATGCACAAGAATCTAAAGACCTAATAACTATGCTGCCAACTATCAAATCTGTTATCAAAACGATCGATTTAATTTACATTTATATAAATGCACGTAAAAAAGAAAAATTATTAAATATTTAATTATCCACTAGTAATTTTCATATGTTATTATTTAAGAACGAATTTTACAGCTATTTTCAAAGCATTTTTTCTGTTAATTTATACAATTGTTTCTGATTTGTATTTGGAAACCACCCCTTTCAGATGTAGTCGCCATATTGGATCTGCCATTTTGAATTTTATAATTTTGACGTCAGATTCGGAATCAGCTGCATCAAAAATTTCCTGAAAGCATTTTTACTTCTAAATTATATGATTGTTTTCTGTTTATACTTGGAGACTATGTCTAACGTCCAAGCGGTGGTTTCTACCCTTAAACCCGTACCATTGCAGAAATAAAAAAATAAGTGTAGATTATTTTTTGATGTCCTACAAGTGTGTAAAGTTTCATTAAAATCAGTGACTGACACTTCCGTAAGTCTCCTTATCAGTACATAAATTAAAACGTATGTATGGCAGTCTCAAGTCCAAATTAATAATTTTTCTAAAGAAGGGCTTCTCTCTCTACTCCCTCATTGTCATTGTCAAGACAGATTTCGTCGTCGTTATCGGCAGTGCTGTCGTTGCTATTGAATGTGTCGTTTATTCTTTTTTTACGACTCATTTTCACCAAATGTAGTTGACGTCATACTTTGCCATGTCGTAATTCGACGTTGTCGTGGTCGTTATCTGTTTGCGTGTTCTTTATTCCGGTGCATCTGAGATAATTGTGTTTAGATCTATGCAATAACCTTCTGCTCTTAATGATAATCTCTCGCCTATTTTTCCTGTTGCCATCACTACTAAGGATGACGTGCCGACATCTTCTACGAATAGTCGGTATGTAACGTTTTTGCAACTTATATTGCTAATCTTAACGTAAACGTTGGTTTCGTTGTGTGGACACGTTAAATCGATTATAACTTCCACGCCTATCCAAGGGAGTCCAGGCTGCAATAAATATGTAACATTATTCTAATATGTTCATTCTTATATTGATCATTAACTTATCGTTCTGGAATATTAACATTATTCGTAAAGGAATGATTCCAAATAAATAAATAGATAAATAAATAAATATTAATACGAGCATTCTTTTTTATAAAAGCTACTAAGTGCTCACTATGAATTACGCACGTTAACGGCGAATATCGGTTTTGCCACGTATGACATGCATGAATTAACGAGAAATGTTAGGTCGTTAACCCATTAACGCCCAAAAATCCTAAAATATTAGCCTTACTCTGTATTTTATGTAGAGACTGTATTTTATGTAGAGAAACATATTATATAAGGTTGGAATAGCATTTCCTTATGTTTTCGGGGTCATTCTACAAGATTCCGGCATCAGAATTCGTTTAGATTCACAATAAAATCCAATATGGCGGAATTTTTAGAAAGAAGTCGTGAAAAATCGACAATTTTATTTTTTATAAGCTTGATTTCGCATCAAAAACATTACTTTAATACAGATACAAGTGTCACATCTTGTCTCACAAATGTTGAACTTTCAAGGTATGCATTGGTAAAAATGTGAATTCAATATGGCTGTCTGAAAATGACGGTTTGAGCGAGAAAAACTTAAAAAATAATGTATTTTTAGAATAACTTCGCAAAATCCTAGTATTTAGCATCAATTTAGTATTCAGGGTACTGATTTTAGGACATTTGCTGACAACTAATTCATATTAGAGAATTTCAAAATGGCGGATCCAAGATGGCGACTAAAAGGCACGAATAATCATGAAAATTTCCAGATTTTCATGAATTTTCTTCTATTATTTTCATATTCATGAATTATTTTCGAGACGTACACACGCACGTATATAGGATGGGTAATTATAAACTTAAAAACTTTATAAAAAATATAAAAAACATCGCGATAAGTACAACGGACGGGAAAAAATTGGAATCGACTACGTAAAGTTTTGAGAAAAATTATTAAATAAGTGAGCGAATAAATGCGCATTGGTCGGACATCGCGGACCTGCTACTCCACACAGCTTGGACCGGATTGATAGGCAACAACTGCGCGCGCCGGTCTGCTGTTGTTGCCTGTCAATCCGGCCCAGCCGTGCGGAGTACCATGCCTGTGATGCCCACAACGCATGCCCACTGAGCGTTTATTTGCTCATTTATTTAGCAATTTTTCTCAAAACTTTACGTAGTCGATTTCTATTTTTTCCCGTCCGTTGTGCTTATCTCGATGTTTTTTTATGTTTTTTATAAAGTTTGTAAGTATATAATTACCCACCCTATATATGTACGTGTGTACGTCTCGAAAATAATTCATGAATATGAAAATAATAGAAGAAAATTCATGAAAATCTGGAAATTTTCACGATTATTCGTGCCTTTTAATTGCCATCTTGGATTCGCCATTTTGAAATTCTCTAATATGGATTAGTTGTTAGCAAATATCCTAAAATCAGTACCCTGGATACTAAATTGATGCTAAATACTAGGATTTTGCGAAGTTATTTTAGAAATACATTATTTTTTAAGTTTTTTTCGCTCAAACCGTCATTTTCAGACAGCCATATTGAATTTACATTTTTACCAATGCATACCTTGAAAGTTCAATATTTTTTAGACAAGATGTGACACTTGTATCTGTATCAAAATAACGTTTTTGATACGAAATCAAGCTTATAAAAAATAAAATTATCGATTTTTCACGACTTTTTTCCAAAAATTCCGCCATATTGGATTTTATTGTGAATCTAAACGAATTCTGATGCCGGAATCTTATAGAATGACCCCGAAAACATAAGGAAATGCTATTCCAATACATAAATCTACATAAAATACAATTGCAAAGTAAGGCTAATATTTTAGGACTTTTGGGCGTTAATGGGTTAAGTATGAAATGTCCGATTTCGAATCAAAAGTTTGGTTTATTATATCTCAAACTAGAAATAGAGTACAATTAACCCAAGTATGTGCCTAAATTATCGGCACAGTTCTGCCATCTTAACTTAGTTTATTAATGCCAGCAGCAAAGAAGTCTGAAGACAATGAAATCGCGGAAGACGTTTTCCACAGCTTGTTGAGAATTGAATATTTTTCCTTGCAAGAAATAGTCCAGTGCCTGGAAGAAGTGATAGTCAGTTGGTACAAGATCTGGTGAACGCGGTGGGTGACAAAGAGTTTCCAGGTTCAGCTCCTGTAGTTTGAGCAACGTTGTTTGTGTGACATGTGGTCGAACATTGTCTTGCAAGAAGATTACCTGCGTCTATTGATCAATCTCGACTGCTTGATCGCATTTTCATCATTTCGCCTAGTTGATTACAGTAGACATTCGCTGTAATCGATTGACCAGGTTTCATGAAGCTGTAGTAGATAATATCAGCGCTGAACGACCAAACAGACACTATTAGCTTTCTTCTGTGAATATTCGATTTCGGACTGTTTTTCGGCGCTTCATCCATATCCAATCATTGTGCCGAACACTTGCAATTGTCAAAAAGAATCCGCTGTTAATCACACGTAACAATACAATGTAAAAATGGTTCGCTTTTACATCGTGATAGCGAAGAAAGACAAGCTTCGAAACGACTTCCCTTCTGACGCTTGTTTAATTCATGCAGGACCTATTTATCCAGCTTCTTTATCTTGCCGATTTGTTTCAAGTGATCCAATATTATTGGAATAGTAACGTTAAACCTTGCTGCTAATTCACGCGTAGTTTGAAATGTATCCGCTTCCACTACAGCTTTCAGCTCATCATTATCCTTAGTTTCGGATCACCAACGTGGTTCATTTTCAAGATTAAAACCGCCAGAACGAAACTTCTCAAACCATCGACGTATTGTACGTTCATTAGCCACATCTTCACCAAACACTTCGTTAATATTTCGAGTTGTCTGTGCTGCATTGGTTCCACGACGGAACTCATATTCGAAAATAACATGAATTTTTAACTTATCCATGGTTACACAAAAATTATTGTAACGAAGACAATTCGAAAGATAATCACAAACGAAAACATGCATTTGAAATAGTGATGATGTACCTTCACAACAAAAAAAGACCAAAAACTGTAAAGGTGAAATGTCAGAGATATCGACTGTCGAACTTAGTACTTAAGGAAATCGGACATTTCATATTTATTGATATAATACATTTCTTTCGCATTTGTTCAAAATCGAATGGGCAGTATGCTTCTATAAAGATTATACAGCAATTCGGAAAAATCGGTGAGGTGTGAAATCTGTGTTCCTCAGTCATAATGTAGAAACGAGCATTTACTTTATAGATGGTGCTGTCAGTGATGAAATGGTCGCTGGTCTTACATACGCCAAGTTTGAAGTCGTTGCTAGTATGCAAACGGCCATGGAAAGGCACAAAACAGTGGTGAGCAAAAAGCGCATCTTGGATTCTTGATTTATTGTGAACTCGCTTATCAACTGGAAGTGAATTTCACTGCTTGACCGATGATCGCTGTCACCATTTATGTGCTATGGTTATCAATGTCTTGGGCTTGTTTCTATGAGGTATTGTATCATGTTAGCTCAAATGTTTCTGTCGCCTGACACTGAGGCAACAACTTACATAACATTATTTGTCTTCGTTTCTGACGTGCTTCTCCCTTGCACTCGCACACCTTTATCTTATTCTTGGCGACAACAACAATGGGCTACATTAATTATTGTATTTACGTCCGAGTCGCGTCATTTTTTTAATCCCATTATTTTGTCATTCATACATGCGGCATATCGAAATGACTATTTAATATAATTAATGGATCTTAGTGCAAAGTCTTGGAGCAATTACTAGCTACTAAATCCTAAAAACTGGCCAGTTTCTCGTGGTAGCCGCCAGTCTTTTCGGCAATTTTTCTAGTCACATTCCCATCATGATATTTGTTCAATTGAGTAACATATCGCTTCGTATGATGCGTCTAATTTTTTTTCTTCATATTTTATCACGTATATATAGCAATCGTTATACACTCAGAACTTAAGTTAAAACGTTTGTACAGCAGTCTTAAGTCCAAATTAATAATTTTTCTAAAGAAGTGCTTCTCTCTTTAATCCGTTATTGTCATTGTCAGGCCAAAGGACCCCGCACTAATCCGGGTGAAAATGTGCTTTGGCGAAAATGGCTGCATTTGAAATATATTGTAGTTTTTGGATCAGTGAACAAATATTTCCTGAGACAAAATATCAAAAAATGGATAATTTCGTTGTTTCAACTCTTCAAATATAAAATTGTAATTAACCTATTAATGCCCATGGACACACCAATAGATATAGCAGAAAGGCGAACATTTGGATGAGATCTTTTAACCAAAAGATGATTTTCCATGAAAACAATTAGATTTTTCAATCGTTTAAAAACCTATTGTTTAGGCAATTTATTTGCAAATGCGAGTTACGGGAAAACTGGTAGCGCCATTCGATTCTACGGAAAAAATGACATAGAATTCATGTATCGGACAATTTTGTTCTCCACCCAATTTGTTATATAATATGGATAAACAATTATATTACATGTGTGACACCCGCTTCAGCTCATGGGCAGACCAATAAACATGGTAGAAAGGTGACAATTGGAATCAGATCTTTTGACGGTAGTAGTTGATGTCATACGAGGGTAGTCCCAGAAGTACCCTAACAAAGAAAACAAAAAATTTGAGAAAAAATATCTTTATTTCTCTACATAGTCTCCTTTTAGCTCAATACACTTTTCCCAGCGATGTTCAATAGCTTCGATACCCTGTTTATAGTGGGAATCGTCGAGCTCCTCAAAATAGCCATCAACCGCAGACTTCACTTCTTCATTGTTGGCAAATCTTTTATCACCGAGCCATTTTTTCAAGTTTGGAAACAGGAAATAATCCGAGGAGGCTAAATCTGGCGAATAGGGTGCGTGAGGAAGCAATTCGAACTTTAACTCATTGATTTTGGTCATCGCGTTAACGGATGTGTGAACTAGTGCATTGTCTTGATGAAATAAAACTTTCTTTTTCGCCAAATGCGGCCGTTTTTTCTTGATTTCATCACTCAAATGCTGCAGTAAGTTTGCATAATACTCGCCGTTGATTGTCTTTCCTTTCTGAAGATAATCAATGAAAATTGTCCCACGCGCATCCCAAAAACTGATGCCATGACCTTGCCTGCAGATGGAACTGTTTTCGCCTTCTTTGGAGCCGATTCTCCCCTTTCAGTCTATTGTTTTGTTCCTTCGTCTCAGGTGTGAAGTGATGGACCCATGTTTCATTCATGGTTATAAATCGACGCAAAAACTCGGCTGTGAAACTTCGCCAAACACTCGATTGAAACATCTTCACGACGCTGTTTTTGTTCCATTGTGAGTAATCGCAGTACCTATCTTGCGCACAGCTTTCTCATGTCCAAATTTTCAGTCAATATGCGATGTACAGCACTTTTTGGAATGCCTACCATGTCTGCTAACTCGCGCACTTTCAGTCGACGGTCATCCAATACCATTTTATGGATTTTCTTCACCATTTCTGGCGTGGTCACCTCATTTGGTCGACCACTGCGATGTTCGTCTTGGCAGCACGTACGGCCTCGTTTAAACTCTGCCACCCAATATTTTACTGTTGTAAACAAAGGAGCAGACTCCCCCAGAGTAGAATCTACCTTTGCTTTGATATTGGTTGGACTGAGGCCTTTCAAATGAAAGTATTGTATCACGTAACGATGAGCAATTTTTTCCATGTTTATAAATTCACTGAGAGCGTTCACAATTGATGGCTGCCAAACAAATACTAAACAATGTAACGTCGTCAAACTTCAAACTTAAACTTTATAAGGTTGGTACTTTCTACCATAGTCATTCTTTTCAAACAACAACCGTCATCTATTGTCAGGTCGGGTACTTCTGGGACTATCCTCGTACTATGTCATATCGTAACTCGCTGTGTCGTTGTCTATTCCCGCGTTGTTTTTTCCGTTGTTATTAGTGCTTCCGAAGTGGATGTGTTTGGTACTATGCAGTAACTTTCTACTTTTAACGATAATTCATCGCCCCTTTTCCCTATTATTAACACCACTAAAAATCTTGCGCTGATATTACCAAACCACAGTATAAGAAAGAACAGCAGATTCACTCGGTGGCAGTGCTCTTGATCTTAGGTGCTACAAGACCGCCATGTTATTGGTTGTGCGCGGGTTATAATTTGAATAACAATGAATAGTAGCTAAAACAGATTTATTGCTGTTTTTCAATATTTACTGTCAAATATATAATATACATTATAAAATAATATAAAAATATGAACTATTATTAATATAATATGTTAATAATATTGGGTTGGCAAATAAGTTCGTTCGGTTTTTGTTTCAGTGTAAGTTTCATGCGGATTCGCTTTTCTTTTCTCAGCGCTATCGTGCAAATCGAATACACATTTGAAAGGTTATGTTTCACTGTTTATGTTGTTCTGTGTTTGGTTTGGCTAACATCAGTATTGTGTGTGCTGCGTAGCTATGAACATGGAAATAAACGTGTATTATCGTCACACTTTGCTCTATTATTTTAAAAAAGGCAAACGAGCTGCGGATGCTCATAAAAAGATATGCCGTGTGTATGGAGATGATGCCTTAACAAAACGCGTATGCCAAAAGTAGTATGCCAATTTTCGTTCTGGAGATTTCGACGTCAATGATGCGCCCCGCTCCGGTCACCCGACCGAGATTATTTCAAATGACATTAAGGCTATAATTGAAGTAAATCCATCCCAATCAATACGAGAGATTGCTACGATATTGAATATATCTCACATAAGCGTAGAAAAGCATTTGCGCCAGCTGGGATACGTTTCTCGGCTTAATGTTTGGGTGCCGCATCAATTAACCGAGGCTAACTTGACCACACGTATATCCATCTGCGATTCGCTACGGAAACGCCAAGAAAACGACCCATTTTTGAAACGAATGGTGACGGGTGACAAAAATGGGTCGTCTACTATAATGTAACGTGTAAAAGATTATCGGGGCACAGCAGTGAGCCACTGCAAACAACCTCGAAGGCGGGCAATTGCATCCGAAGAAAATAATGCTTTCCGTATGGTGGGATTTCAAGGGTGTCATCTATTACGAACTGTTACCGTCAGGCAAAACGATTGATTCAACTGTATACTGTTCGTAATTGACGAAATTGAACCAAGCAATCCGCACAAAACGTCCAGAATTGGCAAATCACAAGGGTGTCGTCTTCCACCACAACGCTAGACCTCATACGTCATTGACCACTCGGAACAAATTGCTTTAGCTTGGCTGGGATGTTTTGCCTCATCTTCCGTATTCACCGGATCTTGCCACTTCCGATTATCATTTATTCCGGTCGTTGCAGAACTCTATAAACGGGGAAACCTTCAAGGATGAAGAGGCCGTTAAAAACCACCTGGATTGGTTTTCCGCCGATAAACCCCAGACGTTTTACGAACGCGGCATAATGAAGTTGGTGGAAAGATGGCTAGAAATCACCAATAAAGATGGCCAATATATAATTGATTAAAATTTATCTTGTGTACTAGTATCAAAAAATTGTGTTTTATTCTACTCTAAAAAACCGAACGAACTTATTTGCCAACCCAATAGTATAATTAATAATATATAGCATATTACTGATTATAATATAGAAAGATGTTATATCTAGAAAGCTATATCTATATAGAAAGCTGTATATATATACAGGGTGCTTCAAACGTAACAGGTAAAAAGATCTCGAAAATTAAATGATATTGAAGTCCGCTTATTTTACCTTGTATTGCTTCGAAGGGGATTCATTTTGATTAAAACAAAATTTAACACTTTGCAAATTTAAATTTGCACTTTTGCAGTTTATTATACAATATTTACCCCCATTACATTATACCCATCTCTTTTATTCATTTTACTGATTTTAATAAAACAACAATATTATAAAGGGTGTCCAAAATTCACGCAAGAAGTAATTTTGATAGAAAACACATGTTTATAATTAAAAATTGTAAATTTTTTATTGATTCATAAAGTATACAGTATTGGGTTATGTATGGAATAGCATATCGGGTAAATGGCCTCCACGGCTTTACTAGCTCATATGCACTCTTTTGTTGAAATTTTCCATAACCGTTTTGCATAAATGTGGCTGAATTTCGTTGATACAGCGCTCAATTTCCTCTTTCAAGGCGTGGGTGGTCGTAGGCTTGTTGGCATAAACCTTAGACTTCAAAAAACCCCAAAGAAAAAAGTCCAACGTCGTTAAATCGTATGATCTGGACGGCCAAATCTGATCACCAAAACGGGAAATTACACGACCAGGAAATGACTCATGCAGTAATTGAATTGTTTCTCGAGCTGTATGACACCGTCTTGTTGAAACCATATGTCGTCCACATTCATATTTTGCAATTTAGACACGAGAAACTGGATTATCATGTCGCGATAGCGAGCATCATTAACTTATTGCCTGACCAGCCGCATTTTCGAAGAAGAATGGTCCGATGATGTCTCCAGTTCAAAATCCACACCAAACAGTGACACGTTGTGGATGCATTTGTTTCTCAACAATCACTCGTGGATTTTCTGAACCCTAAATGCGACAATTTTGTCGATTAACTAAGCCATCAAGATGGAAATGAGCCTCATCGCTGAAGATGATTTTGTTCGGAAAATCAGCATCCACTTGTTGTTCCATAATCCATTCAACTCTCTTCGCTGTGCGTGGTCAGTAGGCTTCAGTTCTTGAGTCAATTGAACTTTGTAAGCATGAAGATGCAAATCTTTCGTGAAAATACGCTGTAGAGAGCTTCTCGAAATGTCCAATTCTTGACCACGGTGCCGAATTGATGTTCTTGGACTCTCAACAATACTCTCACGAACTGCTTCGATGTTTTGTGTTGAACGACTTGTTGAAGGACGGCCAGAGTGTTTAAGATCACTAATTGATCCAGTCTCCCTAAATTTTTTAATTAATCTCTTCACAGTTGATGAAGTTAAATCATTATTCCGACCATAATTTGTACGAAAATTGCGAACTGTAGCTGCCAAACTTTCATTATTTTTAAATACATAGATAAATAAATATTAATGCGACCATTCTTTCTCATAAAAGTTACTAAACGCCCGCTCAATCACGGTATACAAGCGTTAAAGATGAATTTCGGTTTCGCCACGCACGATACATATGCATTAACACGAGGAATACATTTCTTCCTCCTGTATTCGATCAAAATCGAATAGGCTGCTTGCCTCTGCGAAGAAAAGATCACAGAGCAATTCCGGAAAATCGGTGACGGAGTGGTCGCCTGTTTTCGTTCACCAAGCACATAATCGTTTACTAATATGCAGACGGCCATGGAAAGGCACAAAACCATGGTGAGCAAAGAGCGCATCTTGAATTCTTGGTTTGTCGTGGATTCATTTATCAACTGAAATCTCACTGCTCGGCTGATAATCGCCTCACTGGCGATCCTCACTGCACGACCAATGATTGCTATCAGCATTTATATCCTGTCGTTATCAATGTCCTGCGCTTATTTCTATGTGGTATCGTATCATGTCAGCTCAAATGTTTCTGTCGTCCGACGCTGAGACAACAACTTACGTAAGATCATTTGTCTCTGTCTATGACGCGCTTCTTCTTTGCACATGAATGTACATGCACACCTTTATCGTATCTTGGACAACAATGACAATGGGACGCATTAATTCCCAATCAGAACTGCAACGTTGATTCGACGTCGATAAAGGTTGAATTAATGTTGATTCAACGTTTTATCGACCATTTCAACGTCAAATTAACGTCGAATCAACGATATAGTTCTGACTGCGTTATTGTATTTACGCACATAACACGTCATTTCTTTTAGTCCCACTATTTTATCGCTTATATAGCGCATATCGAGATGACCGTTTAACATAATTAATGTGGTCTTAGTGCAAATCTCCGAGCAATTACTGTCTACTAAGTCCTAGCTGATAAAAACTGGCTAGTTTTTCATGGCAGCGAGCACTTTCTCTTGGCAATTTTTTACTCACACTCCCGCCGTGCCGTGACAATCGTAATCTATTATACAATCGAGTAACACGTCGTTTCGTATGATGCATCTTATATTTTTTTTCTATATATTTAGTCACGTATACATAGCAATCGTTACACATTCAGAACACTTAAATGAAAATTTAAGTGTATACGGCAATCTTAAGTCCAAATTAATAATTCTTCTAAAGAATGACTTCTCTCTCTACTCCTCCGTCATTGTCATTGTCGGGCCAGATTTCGTCGTTGTTCTCGGCAGTGCTGTCGTTGCCATTGCATGTATCGTTCATTCTTTCTTTAGTGCTCATTTTCACTAGGTGTAGTTGACGTCGTACTTTGCCATGTCGTAACTCGCTCGTATCGTTGTCTAGTCCCGCGTTGTTCATTCCGTTGTTATTGGTACCTCTGAGGTGTTTGGATCTATGCAATAACCTTCCACTTTTAACGATAATCTCTCGTTTCTTTTTCCCGTTATCCTCACCGCTAAGGATTTCGTACCGACATCACCGTACAGATAATAGTCAACTTCATTGCCATTTATGTTGTGAATCTTAACATAGGTGATGATTTCGTTATCAGATGGACACGTCATGCCGACTGTGGCTATCGTGGGCATCGGATTCCATCGGTTCGGAGGCTGCAATAAATATACGACATTATTCTTAAATATCCATTCTTATGTTGATCATTACCCTATTATATTGAAACATATTTACGTATTTGTAGAGGAACGATTTCAAATAAATAAATAGATAAATAAGTAAATATTAATACGACCGCTATCTCTCTTTATAAATAAAAGTTACTAAATGCTGGCTGTGTATCACGAACGTTAAAAGCGAATCTCGATTTCGTCACGTAGAACAACACGCATGAATTAACACGGAAAATACATTTCTTCCCCTTGCATTCGTTCAAAATCAAATGGACAGTTTGTTTCTGCGAAATAAAGATCACAGAGCAATTCAGGAAAATCGGTGACTGAAGAAATGTGCGTTCTTCAGTCATGGTATAGAAATGGGCATTTACTATATTGATGGTCCTGTCGATAATGGAGTGGTCACCCATCTTGCGTTCGCCGAGTTCGAAGTCGTTTGCCAGTATACAGACGGCCATGGAAAGGCACAAAACCGCGGTGAGCAAAGAGTGCATCTTGGATTCTTGGTTTATCGTGGACTCACTTGTCAACGGAGACCTCACTGCACGACCAATGATCGTCGTCACCATTTATATACTGTCGTTATCAATGTCTTGGGCTTGTTTCTATGAGGTATCATATCATGTTAGCTCAAATGTTTCTGTCGCTTGACGCTGAGACAACGAATTACGTAAAATTAATTGTCTCTATGTCTGATGCTCTTCTTCCTTGCATCACATGCACATCTTTATCTTTCTTAACGACAATGACAATGGCGCACATTAATCATCGTATTTACGCACGATGCGTCATTTCTTCTGGTGCTCTTATTTTATCATACATTACATAAGGCATATCGAAATGACCGTTTAACATAATTAATGTGGATCATAGTGCAAGGTCTCCGAGCAATTACTGTTTATTAAATTCTACACGCAGAAAAGGGATTAGCCCAAAGAAGCATCTAAAATATAGCTGTGGTAGCTAAGATGTGTCTTTGAAATAAGGACAACTAATGTCGTTGCTATCAAATCTAAATATATTAACTCTTCGAACTTATTCGTTGCAGTAAAAAGTATTAGCTGCCAGAAATAAATGACATGTAGCTGAATCCACCGTGCTACCATATTCTTCGCAATAGAACGAAATAATATTTGCAGTAAGGCTAATCTTACAAAATTATATATTCTTCGTTATTCATGCTAAGTAGTTTTAGCTGCTTTAATCATCAATTTTGTCATGGAAGCAATGCCATACAAAATATTTGGTAACTTATAGACTTACAAGAAAGGGCGGGTTAAAATAAAGAAAATAGTCATATATACTGCTCAAAAGAATTATGGCATAGATAATTTATTGCCGAAAATTGACCTGACTGGCGATTACTTCGCGAAAAATTATTGTAGACTAATGATTTGTTTTTCAAGATGAAGCTTGATGACTCTACTTTAAGAATGTATCTCCATTTTTTGCATGCGATGTACCTCTACCCCTGTAACTCCTGACATCTGAGGGCATGTTTGGTATACTGAAAATTGTAAAGTTTGACGGAATGCACAGACGTGGACAATTTTTTTCGGGGATTGTGCATCGTCATAAAGTTCAAATTTTCCCCTTCAATTTGAAAAAAAAAATGGAGTCGCTACAATTTTTTTTCGCAAAGTTACAACCCTTCGAAAATATAGTTGTTTTTGGCCTTCGGGCCAAGTGTGCATGCATATGTGTGTGTGTCCGTGACAGAAGAGATAAGGACCCCGTGGTTCGTCACTTCCACAATAATTATTGACTGTGGAAGTGATGAACCACAGGGTCCTTATCTCTTCTGTCACAGACACACATACACATGCGTGCACACTTGGCCCGAAAAAAAATTGTGGCGACTCCATTTTTTTCAAATTGAAGGGGAAGATTTGAACTTTATGCGCGATGCAAAAGGCGTCCCCGAAAAAAAATTGTCCTCGTCTGTGCATTCCGTCAAACTTTGCAGTTTTCAGTATACCAAACATGCTCTCAGATGTCAGGGTTACAGGGGTAGGGGTGCATCGCATGCAAAAAATGGAGATACATTCTTAAAGTAGAGACTTCAAGCTTCATTAAAAAAAAAAAATCATTAGTCTACAATAATTTTTCGCGAAGTAATCGCCAACAGTAATAACCAGTCAAAGTTGGCCAATTTTCGGCAATAAATTATTTATGCCATAATTCTTTTGAGCAGTGTATTTTTCAATACTCGCAATAGTTATAATGTTTTCACAACACGGAAATCACCTGGAAAACCGTGAAAGCTCTCTCTCTTTCTCTCTCTCTCTTTCTCTCTCTCTCTCTTTCCTTCTCCTCCCTCAATATTGACTTCAGGCGCCTATTAAGGCGAATTCCCAAATATCATTGTACGATAAATTAAGGTAATCAGATATTAAATGTTAAAGCACAGCAAAAGTGAAGTGTAATAAAAATAGGGACTACCCGTTCGCAGTCCCAATAGTAAAAAATTACGCGTAGTTTCGTAAAGACAAAAAACATAATTAACGGCTTCGGACGCCAACAAAAGACTAACCGTGAAAGCTATGCGCGCCGAAACCATATGGTGTATGAGTATAGGGTGTTTTAAAAAGATATGTCAAAAATTTAAGGAGATATTCCTCACACCTGAAGGATGAAAAAATGTTATATGGACGTAGGTGCGGAAATGCTTATTTCAGGAGTTATGTTGAAAATACTGTTAGCTGTATTACTTACACAAGGAAAAATTTAGGATTAATTATTGTAGACGACAATCGTTTAATTAGGCTTATTTACATTTTGTTTTAATGTGATCTTGAGTTAGTTACAATAAATGTTGAAAATGTTCACCATTCACCTGAATACAAGCAGTGACACGTCGACGCATTGATTCACGGACACTTTCAAAAATGCCCATCTCTGGTAAACTGTGCCTTATTTGTAAACACCAATCAGAATAATATTGACCTTTAATGTTATGGTTACTTGTTTACACCTAGACAATAGTCGTGATTTTCTCAATCAAACTTACGGCGATCGATGGATAGGAAGACTACTTTGTGGCCTCCACGTTCCCCGGATCTCAATCCGATAGACTTTTATTTGTGGGAACATTTAAAGGCAATCGTAGATGCTACAACAGTGCGTGATATTCAAGATTTTCATGACTGTATGATTGCAGGTTGAGAGATAATCCGCTGTACGCCAGGCATTTTTGAACGTGTCCGTAAATCAATGCGTCGACGTGTCACTGCTTGTATTCAGGCGAATGGCGAATATTTTCAACATTTATTGTAACTAACTCAAGGTCACATTAAAACCAAATGTAAATAAGCCTAATTAAACGATTGTCGTCAACAATAATTAATCCTAAATTTTTCCTTGTGCAAGTAATACAGCTAATAATATTTTCAACATAACTTTTGAAATAAGCATTTCCGCATTTATGTCCATATAACATTTTTTCATCGTTCAGGTGTGAGGAATATCTCCTTAAATTTTGGACATATCTTTTTAGAACACCCTGTATATAGCAATGTCCTAGAAACAAGGCACATTGCAGTCCGAACCTCGGGATTCACTCACGCATTATATTTACCAATAGTTGCAACTTTCTTAGATCGTTTTCCAGCAAGGATCACAGAGGACACTGTAACACTAATAATAAATATATTTGATTAGTGTAAACGTAATCTACAATACATAAATATATTGTTATAAGTATTCTTATATTATACTGACTTATGCAAAGAAATATAATGGAAATATAATGGAACTGCAACGAAAGTTGAAGATAAATATAAAAAAATAATTAAGACTTATTATTTATATATCTTGTTAAAATAAATTTCTTGATACACCATCCTCTTTCTATTTCCTTTCAGAATTATTTGTATGTAAACATTGCAATAATTGATTCTTTGGAAAATATTTATTCCTTTAAATATTTTAGAATCATGTTTATTACATAGATCCGTAAGATACTCGTAAAAATAAGAATAGCAAACCGTAATGCACTTTGGTGTTACACAAGAAAATAACCTGCATTCCAACAAGTACTTTACACGGCGTAGTATAGTGTAATTTATTAGTATAATTTAATTGTATAATTAAATAATATATAATTATATAATATAATTAAGTAATTAGTATAATTTAATTGTTTGAACTGGAAAACGGCCTTAGCTACTCACACTAAGGTGCGCTTTTAATTTCAAATAATAAACTTTGTAATGAATACATTTTACCTCTGTTACCCAGTTTTTAGCAATGACAGAAAAACAGTTAGTCTTTCAGCTAAGTTCGAACTAGCTACCGACATTTAACTAATATCACTAAATCATTTTTTTGCGTGTAGCTAGTAAAAACTGGTCAGTTTCTCGCGGTAGTCGCCAGTTTTTCTATTTGCATTCCCACCATGATAATTGTACAATCGAGTAACACGCTGTTTTATATACTGTGTTTTATTAATTTTTCTCTGTATATTTAGTCACATAGCAATCGTTACACACTTAGAATATAAATTAAAACGTTTGTATGGCAATCTTAACTCCAAATTAATAATTTCTTTAAAGAAGCACTTCTCTCTCTTCTCCGTCATTGTCAATATCAGGCCAAATTTCGTCGTCGTTATTGGCAGCGTTATCGTTGCCATTGAATGTGTCGCTTATTCTTTTTTTACTATTCATTTTCACCGGCTGTAATTGACGTTGTATTTTGTCATGTCTTAGCTTTCCGTGTCGTTGTCTACTTCTGCAGTGTTTCTTCCGTCGTTGCCTTCGAGGTAGTTATGTTTGGATCTATGCGCAGTAAGCTTCTACATATACTATTAATCCCGCACCCTTTTGTCCTGTTGCCAGCACCAATAAGGATGGCGTGCCGACATCTCCTTCTAGCAATTGAATGGTAACGTCTCTTTGAAGTTTATTGCTAATCTTAACGTAGGTGATGGTTTCATTGGGCGGGCACGTCACCTCCAATATGCCTTCCGAGGTTCGGAAAAGCTGCACAGGCTGCAATAAATATGCGACATTATTCTTATATATCCATTCTGTGTTGATCATTCACGTATTGTAAAGGAACGATACCGAATAAATAAATAGATAAATAAATTAATATTAATACGACCGTCCTTTCTTATAAATTACCAAACGCTCGCTGTGAATCACGATACACCAGCGTTAAAGGCAAATCTCGATTTCGCCACATATGACACATATGAATTAACACAAGAAATACATTTCTTCACTTTGCATTCAAAATCGAATGGGCAGGTTGCTTCTGCAAAATAAAGATCATAGAACAAATTGGGAAAATTGCTAGCGTGAGAAATCTCCGTTCTCTCTCTTCAGTCATAGTGTAGAAACGAGCAGTTGACCTTAATGATGGTCTTGCTGTAGATGTGTTCTCTCGTTTGGCGTTTGCCGAGTTCGAGGTCGAAATCGTTTGATAGTTGCATGCAAACGGCCATGGAAAAGCGATGAGCAAAGAGCGCATTTTGGATTCTCGATTTATCGTGAACTCTCTTGTCAACTGAAATTTCACTGCTCGACCGATGATCGCCGTCACTACACTGATAGAAAAATATAGTTGAATTAACTATAATCTCATTATATTTTATAGTTCATTTTGGCGTCAACCATATTTTTATAGTTCGTGGAACCTGCAAAATGTAGTAAAATAAACACAAATATATAGTCAATGATTGTCTTAAATAATTGTTGAGTTACTTTTACCACATATATGGTAATTTCTCATTCACAAATATAGTGAGATTTAATATTCATATAGTTACATCTGTCATCATTTAGCAAATATTCGGGTAATATTAACTATATAAAAGAGTTACTTTACCTACCATTTTATATTTGTATCCATATAATAATTTTAGTTTAACTTACTATAATTCTTAGTAAAAATATTATATGGTTGGTTATACTATGCCTATATCGTAATTATTACCGATATTATGGTAATGCTTATTATAAATATGATATTTCGGACTATAATTTAGTTACTATATCATTATAGTTCCAAATATCATATACTTTTCTCTCAGTGTATTTATATAATGATAATTGTATAATCAAGTAACACGTCATTTCGTATTTGCGTCTTATTTAATTTTTCTATATTTAGTCACGTGTACATAGCAATCGTTACACACTCAGAACTTAAATTAAAACGTGTGTACAGCAGTGTTAAGTCAAAATTAATAACTTCTTCTTCTAATAAGCTTCTTAATAAAGAAGCACTTCTTCTTCTACTCCGTCATTGTCATTGTCAGGCCAGATTTCGTTATCGTTATCGAGAGTGGTGTCGTTGCCATTGAATGTATCGCTTATTCTTTTTTTACTGCTCATTTTCATCAGGTATAATTGACGTCGTACTTTGCCATGTCGTAGCTTGCTGTGTCGTTGTCCACTCCTGCGTCGTTCCTTCCGTTGTTGTTAGTACTACTGTTGTTGTTGGTCACAATGTTGTTGTTGTCGGTACCGCTGTTGTTGTCGTTGTCGGTGCCTCTGTGGTAACTGAGTTTAGATCTATGCAGTAACCTTCTACCGTTAACCATAATCCCTCGCCCGGATTCCCCATTGCCATCACCATTAAGGATGTCATGCCGACATCACCTAAGATCTGATAAAACCGAACGTCTTTGCCATTTATACTGCTAATCTGAACGTAGGTGATGGTTTCGTTGAACGAGCACTTTATACCGATTCTGGCTCTTATGGCTATCATTGGGATTGGAGGCTGCAATAAATATGCAATATTATTCTTATATGTCCTGTTCTGTGTTGATTATTAACGTATTATATTAAAGGAACAATTCCAGATAAAAAGATAAATAGTGTAAATAAATAAATAAGTAAAGAAATAAATATTAATTCTTTCCGTTCTTTCTCATAAAAGTTACCAAACGCTTGCTGTGAATCACGATACATGAGCGTTAAAGGCGATTTCGCCACGTATAACACGCGTAAATTCACACGAGGAATACATTTCTTTCCTTTGTATTCGTTCAAAACCGATGAGCAGTTTGCGAAATAAAGATTACAGAGCAATTCGGGGAAATTGGTGACGTGAGAAATCTGCGTTCTTCAGTCATAGCATATAAACGACCATTTACCCTAAAGATGGTTCTGTTGGTGACGCAGTAGTCACCTGCCTGGCGTTCGCCGAGTATAAAATCGTTTGCTAGTATGCAGACGGTCATGGAAAGGCAACAAAACCGCGATGAGCAAAGAGCGCATTTTGGATTCTTGATTTGTCGTGGATTCACTTGTCAACTGAGATCTCACTGCTCGACCGATGATCGCCGTCTGCATCTATATACTGTCGTTATCAATGTCCTGGACTTGTTTCTATGAGGTATCGTAGATCACGTCAACTCAAAGATTTCTGTCACCTGACGCTGCGACAACAATTTACGTAAAAAGACCTCGTCTACAATCAGTCAGGCGACGTTGTTGTGTGTCATACGCATGCGCAAAACTTTGAGTTTTATGTGTCGGCTGCCGTAAATGACAGAAAAAGATTGAATGCAAGGCAAAAACCGAAGTTGTGCGCATGCGTACAACACACGACAACGTCTACCGACTGATTGCAGACGAGGTCTACTGGTCATTCTACAATACATGTCATAAGTTGTAAGCCGTAAGAATTGGCGAATCACAGTCGATTATTACAAAAATAATCGGCTATAATTGGTCAGTTCTTACGGCTTGCAACTTACGATACGTATTGTAGAATGATCTTAACAGGCCTTCTACAATAAGTCGTTAATCATAAGACATAAATTGACCTACTGCAGTCGATAATTTTCCGCAACAATCGACTATGATTAGTCAATTTGTTTCCGTCTTACGATTAACAGCTTATTGTAGAAGGCTTGTAAGATTATTTGTCTCCGTCTGTGATGCTTCTTCTTTGCATACGAATGCAGACGCACATCTTTATCTTATCCTTGACGACAATGACAATGGGATACATTATTTATTGTATTTACGCACGAGACGCGTCATTTCTTTTATTCCCATTATTTTAGTTCCATTATTTTATCATCCACTACATAAGGCATATCGAAATGACAGTTTAACATAATTAATGTGGATTTTAGTGCAAAATCTACGAGCAATTATTGTGTACTAAATCCTAATTAGTAAAAACTGGCCAGTTTCTAGCGGTAGCGACTAGTTTTTTTGGAAATTTTTCTACTCACATTCCTACCGTGATAATTGTACAATTGATTAACAAGACGTTTCGTATGATGCGTCTTATTTTTTTTCTATATATTTAGTCACGTATACATGGCAATCGTTACATATTTAGAATTTAAATTAAAATATGTGTACAGCAGTCTTAAGTCCAAATTAATAAAAAATTAATAATCTCTCTAAAGAAGTGCTCCTTTCTCTGCTCTGCCATTGTCCTTGTCAAGCCAGATTTTGTCGTCCTTATCACCAGTGTTGTTGTTACCACTGAATGCGTTGTTTATTCTTTCTTTACTGCTCTTTTTCATTGGGTGTAATTGACATCGTACTCTGCCATGTCATAGCTCACCGTGCCGTTGTCTACTTCCACGTTGTTCATTCCGTTGTTGTTGGTGCCTCTAAGGTATTGTGTTTGGATTTATGCAATAACCTTCTACTCTTAATGATAATCCCTCGCCCTTGTTTGCCTTTGCCATCACTACTAAGGTTCTTATGCCAATATCACCTGAGAGCCGTTGGAAGTTAACTTTCTTGTCACTTCTATTGGTAATCTTAACGTAGGTGATGATTTCGTTAGTCGGGCACGTGATTCCGATTGTGGCTTTAAAGGCCATCCAATCGAGCGGAGGCTGCAATAAATATGCGACATTATTCTTAAAAATCCATTCTTGTGTTGATCATTAATTTACTGGAACATTAACGTATTTGTAATGGAACGATTCCAAATAAATAAATAAATAGATAGATAATAATAGAAAAATAGATAAGATAATAATAGATAATAATAGAAAATAAATAAATAGATAAATAAATAAATATTAATACGACAGCTCATTCTTATAAAAATTAGCTCGCTGTAAATCACGAGTTTTAAAGGCGAATCTCGATTTCGCCACGCATGACATGCATGAATTAATATGAGTAATATATTTCTTTCTCTTGCATTCGTTTAAAATCGAACGGGCAGTTTGCTTCTGCGAAATAAAGATCACAGAGCAATTCGGGAAAATCGACGACGTGAGGAGTCTGCGTTCCTCAGTCATGATGTAGAAACGAGCATTTACCTTAATGATGAGATTGTCCCTGACGGAGTAGTCGCCCGTTTTGCGTTCGCCAAGTATATAATCGTTGGCTAGTATGCAGACGGCCATGGAAAGGCACAAAACCGTGATGAGCAAAGAGCGCATTTTGAATTCTTGGTTTGTCCTGGTGTCACTTGTCAATGGAAACCTCACTACACGAGCAATGATCGCCATTAGCGTTTATATACTGTCGTTATCAATGTATTGGGCTTGTTTCTATGAAGTATCGTGTCATATTAGCTCAAATGTTTCTGTCATCTGACGCTGAGACAACAACTTACGTAAGATTATTTGTGTCCGTCTCTGACCCGCTTCTTCCTTGTACACGCATACCTTTATCTTATCCTTGACGACAATAACAATGGGGCACATTAATTATTGTATTTACGCAAGAGACGCAACATTGTTCTTAATTCCATTATTCTGTCATCCATTACATAAGGCATATCGAAATAGCCATTTAACATAATTAATGTGGATCTTAATGCAAAGTCTCCGAGCAATTATTGTCTACTAAATTTTAGCTAGTAAAAACTGACCAGTTTCTCATGATAGCGACCAGTTTTTTTGGCAATATTTCTACTCACATTCCCACCATGATAATTGTAATACAATCGAGTACATCCAACACATTGTTTCGTATGATGCGTCTTATTTATTTTTTTAATATATATTTAATCATGTATACATAGCAATCGTTACATACTCAGAACTTAAATTAAAACGTATGTACGGCAGTCTTAAGTCGAAATTAATAATTTCTCTAAAGAAGCGCTTCTCTCTCTATTCTGTCATTGTCATTGTCAAGTCAGATTTCGTCGTCGTTATCGGCAGTGCTATTGTTGCCAGTGAATGTAATGCTCATTCTTTCTTTACTGCTCATTTTCACCGGGTGTAGTAGTTGTACTTTGCCATGTCGTAGCTCGCCGTGTCGTTGTCCACTCCTGCGTCGTTCCTTCCGTTGTTGTTGGTACTGCTGTTGTTGTCGGTCTCAATGTTGTTGTTGTTGTCGGTACCGCTGATGTTGTTGTCGGTACCGCTGTTGTTGTTGTCGGTACCGCTGTTGTCGTTGTCGGTACCGCTGTTGTTGTCGTTGTCGGTGCCTCTGTGGTAACTGAGTTTGGATCTATGCAGTAACCTTCTACCTTTAACCATAATCCCTCGCCCGGATTCCCCATTGCCATCACCATTAAGGATGTCATGCCGACATCGCCTGAGATCTGATAAAACTTAATGTCATTGCCATCTATACTGCTAATCTGAACGTAGGTGATGGTTTCGTTGAGCAAGCACTTTATACCGATTCTGGCTCTCATGGGTATAATTGGGATTGGAGGCTGCAATAAATATGCAATATTATTCTTATATGTCCTGTTCTGTGTTGATTATTAACGTATTGTACTAAAGGAACAATTCCAGATAAAAAGATAAATAGTGTAAATAAATAAATAAGTAAATAAATAAATATTAATTCTTTCCGTTCTTTCTCATAAAAGTTACCAAACGCTTGCTGTGAATCACGATACACGAGCATTAAAGGCGATTTCGACACGTATAACACGCGTAAATTCACACGAGGAACACATTTCTTTTCTTTGTATTCGTTCAAAACCGATGAGCAGTTTGCGAAATAAAGATTACAGAGCAATTCGGGGAAATTGGTGACGTGAGAAATCTGCGTTATTCAATCATAGTATACAAACGACCATTTACCTTAAAGATGGTTTTGTTGGTGACGGAGTAGTCGCCTGCCTGGCGTTCGCCGAGTATAAAATCGTTTGCTAGTATGCAGACGGCCATGGAAAGGCACAAAACCGCGACGAGCAAAGAGCGCATTTTGGATTCTTGATTTGTCGTGGATTCACTTGTCAACTGAAATCTCACTGCTCGACCGATGATCGCCGTCTGCATTTATATACTGTCGTTATCAATGTCCTGGACTTGTTTCTATGAGGTATCGTAGATCACGTCAACTCAAAGATTTCTGTCACCTGACGCTGCGACAACAACTTACGTAAGATTATTTGTCTCTGATTATTTGTCTCGCGCTTCTTCCTTGTACATACCTTTATCTTATCCCTTTCGACAATGACAATGGGGCGCTCTAATTATTGTATTTACGCACGAACCACGTTATTTTTTAGTCCTATTATTTTCTCATCCATTACATAAAGCATATCGAAATGACCGTTTAACATGATTAATATGGATCTTAGTACAAAATTATTGCATATGAAGAGGATTGAAACGGGATTGAAGACCAAATATCTTGTTAAGATATAGCGAAAAATTCATGCGAAATAGTTTAGACATTTCGATGTATCAGATATATAAGAGATTTACGATGTTTCTATAATTTGTCAACTTTATAACCGTTATCATCAATTATAATATCTAAAATTTCAACTTCTGCACGAAGTAAAATGTCGAAATGAAATCAATTCTATAATGAAGCATGAACGGTTCCGAAATCCTGATTGAAATTACCAGAATTTTGTTTAATGTAACCAAAAGTCTAATTTAGATTGAAGTCTAATTTAGATTGAATAACTCCGATCAAAATTTCTGTTCATATTTCTATTTATATTTTGCTATTAATTTTCAATATACATGTGGAAAAAATTGTTTCATTTAATCAAACATTTTTTTCCTTATACATATTAAAAATTAATAGACGTAATGATCAGATGTGAATCAAATTAAGTTTATATCGGTTTTATTTTTATTAAATTCACATATACACGCACGCATATGTAGTAAGTGAATAAATTGATTACATTAAATTACAATATGTTTAATGTATTCAATGTTTATTTAATAATAAGGAATGAGTTAGACGTTCACGTTATAAAGTGTTACAAAAACTTATACATGTTTTAATATTAAAAAATATAGTTTAAAAATGTTGTCATAATGTGTTGAAGATTATATTTCTATATACACATTGTGTATTAGAAACTAAAGAAATTTACTTGCAATTTCGGAAAATTTCTATAATCGTTTTCATTATTTACAAACGCTTTCATTTGTTTTCCTCGATGAAAATTATATAATTTACGTTATAAATCAATTTTTAGTGTTATTTAATGATAATGAAAACATTATTTACTAAATCATTATTTGTTATACTAGTTATACTAGAACAATAAAATTTTAAAAATGGTCGAAGATAAATTTTGATATTATGGAAAACTGTTGTTTCTACGATCTTGCAAATATTATCATAATATTCTTCATGAGTTTTCCAACGGGGATATTATGAATGAATAAAACTGTATATATTGTTGAGGTAAATATCGATATCACAAGAAATATGTGGCAGATATAAACGAAGTAGACGTATATATATTTGTGACAATTTTATTTAAATAATCAAAGAATCCATTTTGATCGATGAAACATTAAAGTATAAATCGGCTTAACTGGAATTAATACTTTTGTATTGGCGTGTCGAGATATCCCTAAGCTACTTTATTCATCGGTAATGCGCGATTTCACGTTTTTTCTATATTATCTGCATTTCTGTACACAGTCCGTAGTTTTTATAGACAGAATAAACTGCCATTCAGCGAAAACGTCGTTTTTCCTTCGTGATATCTGCTTGATATCTTCATCTTCTCGGTAGCTGCGGCATATAGCTCTCATTACCGTCATTGTTGACTATGTAAGGGGTCCGATAAAATAGATAAGTATGCAGCTGACTATTTAAATAGTATTGGTGCGTCACTCGCACTTTTTGTCACACGTACCCACTTAATTGCATTAAGCGACGAGTCATTTGGCAAACAACGTACCGTCTGTGTCTCATGCCGAACAGCGGAATATTTTCAAGGCTTCACTGGGCACGTCTTACCTCACACATCTATCGCAAATTACATTACAATCTATTTAGAAAATGAAGTGAAATAGATATCACGGTCTATTGTCACCCCAGACCGATCAAACTGTATCAAAATGTTTTGCATCTGGCTATCCTGCGCGTAGCTTACGCCGACGCGGTTATACAGGATGCAAGTTTCAAACGTAACAGGTAAAAAATCTCGAAAACTATGAAAGATATTAAAAAAAGCTGAAACATGTGTTCCATGATTTCGAAGGGGAAAGAGAATGACATTATCAGTTTTTTGTTTGGAAGGCATTTTTAAGGTCAGTTGAAGGTCAACTTAATTTTTTTAAATAGAAAGCCCAATTTTTTATTATATTTTTTTTCTACAAATTAATTTTAACAACTTTTGTCTGAAACATTTTTTTATTTGCCTAATATTTTTTGAAATATTTAAGGGAAAGTTGGTAACTTTTTCAACATTGAACTTACGATATCTCGCTAAGTATTCGTCGAAAGAAAAAATAGTATTAGACTTTTTTACTTTATTTACTATCAAGAATATATTACTATAATAGTGCCCTAACTTTTGTTAATTTAATAATTTTGAAATTTCCAAAGGTTGATAAGTTAACAAAAAAGTTAGGACACTATTATAATAATATATTCTTGATAATAAATAAAGTAAAAAAGTAATAAAGTAAATAAAGTAATAAAGTAAAAAAATCTAATACTATTTTTTCTTTCGACGAATAGTTAGCAAGATATCGTAAGTTAAATGTTGAAAAAGTTACCAACTTTTCCTTAAATATTTCAAAAATATTAGACAAATAAAAAAATGTTTCAGACAAAAGCTGTTAAAATTAATTGGTAGAAAAAGAAGATATAATAAAAGATTGGGCTTCCTATTTAAAAAATTAAGTTGACCTTCAACTGCTTGAAACCTTGAAAATGCTCTCCAAATTAAACTGATAATGCCATTCTCTTTCCCCTTCGAAATTATGGAACAGGTGTTTTAGCTTTTTTTAATATCTTTCATAGTTTTCGAGATTTTTTACTTGTGTTTGAAATTTAGCACCCTGTACTCTTCGTCAAGTATCGCTTGGGAGCGCAACTTAATCTTGGCGTATCATAAGTGTCGATAAGTGTACAATCGATTGCTCACTTGGATCGATAACGAGTCGCTCTTCGCTGCTTACCTGATTTTGCGCAATATCGCGCTCGAGTTAATTTCTTTTTCATAAATTTCACGAACGCGTGGACTAGTGGTAGGGAAGGGGCGGGAAAGAAAGAGAGAGAGAGAGAGAAAGAGAGGGAGAGAGTTTCATATTCCGCGCTATAATTTGAAACATGTTTTTCGGTAGGTGTGTAGTCTCAGATCTTGGACTTGTCATTTTTAGCCGCGTCAGCTTGTGGTACGTGAGACCGTAAGAATTAACTAGTTGTTAGAATTTTCAAGCTCGGTATATTTCACGTCACGAAGTCGATGATTCCTGAAATACATATGTTGCGCGATGATAATTTCATTCCTTTAGTGCCGCGTCGAACATTGTCGTGCGGTTCTCGTATTTACGTACGAACACAACAGGGAAGATGAAGAGAGGGAGGAGAGGTAAAAGCAGCATGAGTCCCCTTTGCTCTCGAGCAAAGGAGACAACATACAAACAACAAGCTTCTGTCTGCACAAGCAGATACGTGAGATGATACCGAGCCGTTCCTTTCGGATGAACCGAAGAATGTTGGTATTGTTTGCGACATCGTGTTATGTCGTTCGAATTTCCCTATTTTGATACACCTTGACGGACGAACTTTTAGACTGACGTTTGTGGCTGATTAAGGTGATATAAGTGCTTAACTGACAACCGGCCAGAAATTCTAGCTATTTGCCAGCTCCCGACTAGTTTTGTTTCCTTGATTTTTTCAACATATATTTACCAATTTTACTTTCCCACTTTCTGGCCATTATCTTTCTGCCAAGAAATACCAATTAGATTTCCCTGGCCAGTCTTCGAGCAATTACTGTCCACTAAATCCGAGCTAATAAAACCTGGCTAGTTGTCCTCGGTAGGGACCAGTTTTTTTTGGCAATTTTTTTATTTGCATTCCCACCATGATAATTGTACAATCGAGTAACACGTTGTTTTGTATGATGCGTTTTACTTTATTTTTCTATATATTTAGTATACATCACGTATACATAGCAATCGTTACACATTTAGAACTTAAATTAAACGTATGTACGGCAGTCTTTTGTCCAAATTAATTATTTTTCTAAAGAAGTGCTTCTCTCTTCTAAAGAAGTGCTACTTATTTTTTCTAAAAAATTATTTTTTTCTAAAGAAATGCTACTCCGTTATTGTCATCGACAGGCCAGATTTCGTCATCGTTATCGGCAGTGCTGTCGCACAATGGTTCGAACGGCGAAAAACGCGAAAAATAATCAAATTTTCGACTTTGTTCTAAAGCTTCGAAATTTTTATGTTATGTTCTTCCACTAATAAGCTGTAGTTCAACTGAACTACACGCCCTTTTCCAAGAACTTATTTAAAAAGTTTTATTAGACATAAAGTATTTAACATTTTATGACTAAGTTAAGTGCTCAATTTTACTACTGAAATTCGAACCTTTTAATTTGATATCTTTTTTTATTATTGAAATGTAGTAACGCGGTTTATAAATGTTTATAAGTATACCTCAATGTATAAAATTACATGTTTGAAACACATCAATTATTATTAAATGCATTACAACATTATACACAATAAGAGTACTTAAAGCTTGAACAATTTTCGAATTCAATTTTTCGTACGAAATAAAGGAAAGCTTAAGAACGAAAAAAGTTATTATAAATATTTAATATAATGTTCAAAGAAAATAGGTAATTTTAATTTGGCTGCTGTTACTTGCAACTTTTCAAGTAATAACAATTTTTCGATACCGACGCGCGCTAATATCGCGGTGTTTCTTTCGGCTTCGCGCCGTCTCATTCACGCCCTCGACGTCTCGCGCGAAATTTCACCGTCTCTTTCGCGGGGAGCGCTATCTCATTCGCACGAGATAGCGCTAAAAAGATAAAAATAATCTAATTATTATGATAATAGTAATAGTAATATATCTTACATGTTATAGTTCAGTTAAATATGCGGTATTATTTTTAAAAAGAATTATAATTTTTCAAGTTAATGCATTTAAGTTCCCTATTTTTATAGTAATAAATGATAAAGTATTAATAGATTTACAATATTTATCAAATAAATATTTTTTTCACAAATTTTGTGTTTCGAACCACTGTGTGTCGTTGTTATTGAATGCGTCGCTTATTCTTTCTTCACCGCTCATTTTGATCGAATGTAGTTGACGTCGTAGCTCGTCGTCCAGTACGTCGTCCAGTATGTTGATCCAGTTGTTGGTTCAGTTGTTGTTGGTTCAGTTGTTGTTGGTTCAGTTGTTGTTGGTTCAGTTGTTGTTGGTTCAGTTGTTGTTGTTGTTGTTGTTGTTATCGGTGCCGGTGAAGTTAATGCGCTTGGATCTATACAGTAACCTTCTGCTTTTAACCATAATCCTTTGCCTAATCTTCCTGTTGCTATCACTATTAAGGATGTCCTGCCGACATCACCTAACAGTTGAAAGATAATCTCTGACTCTTTGTTATTTATATTGCTAATCTTAATGTAGGTAATGATTTCGTTGAGCGATGAGCAGTGTATGCCGATTGTAGCTTTCATAGACTTCCAAGGGATCGCAGGCTGCAATAAATATGCAACATTATTCTTATATATCCATTCTTATGTTGATCATTAACATATTGTACTAAAGGGACGACTTCAAATAAATAAATAGGTAAACAACTAATAAATTAATACGACCGTTCTTTTTCATAAAAGTTATCAAACGCTCGCTGTGAATCACGATACACAAGCCTTAAAGGCGCATTTCGATTTTGCTACGCCTGACATGCATGAATTAACACGAGAAATACATTTCTTCCCCTCGCATTCGTTCAAAATCGAATGGGCAGTTTGCTTCTGCGAAATAAAGATCACAGAGCAATTCGGGAAAATTGCTGACGTGAGAAATCTGCATTCCTTAGTCATATTATAGAAACGAGCATTTACCTTAAAGATGATTCTTTCGGTGACGAGGTGGTCGTCCATTTGGCGTTCGCCGCGTTCGAAGTCGTTTGCTAGTGTGCAGACGGCCATGGAAAGGCACAAAACCGCGGTGAGCAAAGAGCGCATCTTGAATTCTTGATTTGTCGTGGATTCGCCTGTCAAATCTCTCACTGCCCGACCGATGATCGCCGGCAGCATTTATAAACTTTATATATTGTCGTTATCAATGTTCTGAGCTTATTTCTATGAGGTATCTTAGATCATATTAGCTCAAAGATTTCTGTCACTTGACGATAACAACTTACATAACATTATTTATCTTCGTCTTTAACCCTTTAACTGCTGAGATATTAAATGACCAGTATGATCCTCTTTGCTGAGTTATTTTTACAATTATAAAATATTTTATAATATGCTGATGATCCAGATTTTCACAAATTCACATTTTTAAATTTAAAAAAATACCACACGCAATACCATACACATTGAAAGTCCAAGATCCAGTAAACTCGATCGTAGCAAGACCGCCATTTTCTTCCACACTCAAGTTATTTCGACCGTAGCAGTTAAAGGGTTAATTATTTGTTTTGCGCTTCTTCTCTGTATACACACACATCTTTATCTTATTCTTTGCGGCAATGACAATGTGGCGAACTAATTATTGTATTTACACATGAAACGCGTCATTTCTTTTGTCCTATTATTTTATCATCCATTACATAAGGTATATCGAAATGTCCGTTTAACATAATTAATATAGATCTTCGTGCAAAATTATTGCACATAAAAAGTATTGAAACGGGATTGGAAACTAAGTATCTTCTCATCCGTCGCATCTTCTCAAGATGAGATGGAATATATCGGGCGATATAAAGTAGCTCAAACATTCGATTTATCAGATGTATAAGAGATTTACAATATTTTCACAACTTGTCAACTTTGCAACCGTTATAATCAGATATCTCGAATCTCAACCTCTGCATGAAAAAAAAATGCTGGGATAAACCTGTCTTCTAATAAAGCACAGTTCAGAAATCCTGGTTGAAATTACCAGAATTTTATTTAATTTAATTAAAAGTCTTGACAATTTAGATTAAATTCTGATAACTCCAATCAAAATTTCGATTCATATTTCTGTTCATATTTCTACTTATATTTCACTATTAATTTTTAATGTACACATAGAGAAAATTGTTTCATTCAACTAAACATTTTCCTGTATGTGCATATTAAAAATTAATAGACTTAATGATCAGATATGAATCAAATTAAGATTATATCGGTTTTATTTTTATTAAATTCATATATACACACATGTATATGTACAAAGTGAGTAAATTGTTTACGTCAAGATTACAACATATTTAATGTCTTCCATGTTTATTTAATGATAAGGAATGAGTTAGACGTTAATGTTATAAGATGTTACAAAAACTTTTACATATTTGAATGTTAAAATAAATATTTAAAAAATGTAGTCATGATGTGATGAAGACTATATTTCTATATACATATTGTATATGTATTATGTATTAAAAGCTAAACAAATGTAACTTCGGAAAATTTCTATAGTCGCTTTCGAAGGATTTTGTCGCTTCTTCTAATTCTTTCCGAACAAATTGTTTACAAAAGCTTTTATTTGTTTTCTTGGATGAAAATTATATAATCTACTATATAAATTAATTTTTCGGGTCATTTGATGGTAATGAAAACATTATCTACTATATTCATTATTTGTTATACTATAATCATTATTATGTAATATAATTTTATGTTATCATTTAAATAATTTCATTTAAATCATTATACTTGTTCATCATTACATTTGTTATACTAGTGAACAATAAAATTCTAAGAAAGTCCAAAGATAACATTCGATATTATAGAAAGCTATTCTTTCTATGAGTTTGCAAATATTATCGTGATATTTTCAATGGATTTTCTAATGGTGATGTTATAAATGAGTAAAAATGCATATTGTTGAGGAAAATATCAGCATCACAAGAAATATGTGGCAGATATAAACGAAGTACACATATACATATATATTTGTGACAATTTTATGAATAATACAACCTATCCTTAAAATATATTTGATAATAATTCAATGATTCTATAAAAATGATATATTATTATATCAGTTTTGCATACACATATACACGCACAAAATATCTGAATTTTGCCGACGAATATCGAGTTCTTCTTCGATGTGATGAGAAGAGAACGATTAATTTTTCATAATGATAAATGAAACTTGCCTTTGAGTATTTATGATCCGCACTATTCCGTATAATTAAAGGAAAGATCAAAGAATCCATTTTGATCGATGAAACATTTAAATGCAAACTGGCTTAACTGAAATTAATACTTGTATCGGCATATCGAGATATCCCTGTTACTTTATTCATCGATAAGGCGCGATTTCACGTTTTTTCTGCATTTTATCTGTACACACCGTAATTCTCATGAACGTCGTTTCTCCTTCATGTGGTATCTGTTTGATATCTTCATCTTCCCGGTAGCTGCGTCATACAGCCCTCGCTTGCCTTGTTGACCACGTTGGGGGTCCGATAAAATAGATAAGCATGCAGCTGACTAATTAAGCAGTATCGGCGCGTTACTCGCGCTTTTTGTCACGTACCCACTTAATTGCATTAAGCGACGAGCCACCTGGCAAAACAATGTACTGGCTATGTCGTGTGCGACTTGTGCCGAACAGCGGAATATTTTCAAGGTTTTACCAGGTACGTCCCACTTCACACACGTATCGCAAATTATATTATACTCTACTCAGATACAAGTGAAATAGATATCACGGCCAGTTGCCACTCCCCGGACCGATCGGACGGGGTATCGAGATTTTTTGCGTCTGGCTATCCCGCACGTAGCTTAAGCTGACACGATTATACTCTTCGGCAAGCATCGCTTAGGAGGGCAGTTTAATCTTGGCGTATCATCGCGTTAACAAGTGCACAATCGAGTGCTCACTTGGACCGATAACGATTAGTCGAGCCGCTTTTCGCTACTTTCCTGATTTTGCGTAATATTACGCGCAAGTTAATTCCTTTTTCATATATTCCACGAGTGCGGAGGCAAGTGGCAGGGAGAGGGAAGGGAAAAAGAGAGAGAGAGAGAGAGAGAGAGAGAGAGAGAGAGAGAAGGAGAGAGGGGGAGAGTTTCATATTCCGTGCTATAACTTGAAACGTGTTCCTCGGTACGTGTGTAATCTCAGATCTCGGACTCATCATTTTCAGCCGCGTCAGCTTATGGTACGTGAGACCGTAAGAATTAACTAAGTGAGTAGCTCGCGCGCGACGGGACGGTAGCGGTAGCTGCGGCGGTAGTAGACGTTTACAAATGCAAACGCGGCCAGGATGCGGGCGTAGTCGGACAAATCGATCATACGAAATCGACAAGCATCTCTTATCCCCCATCGAGTAGCGCAACGTACAAATGTTTTCCTACGTGGACAACGACGTTTGCTTCCTAATAGCCGCTTTGGTCGGCGCCGAAAAGCGCTTCCGGTCTGCTCCTCCCTCGTCTACCGGCCATTTCCGAGAGCTATCCGAATGTAAAAGAGAAAGAGAGAGCGAGAGAGAGAGAGAGAGAGAGAGAGAGAGAGAGAGAGAGATAGATAGAGATAGAGATAGAGATAGAGATAGAGATAGAGATAGAGATAGAGATAGAGATAGAGAGAGAGAGAGAGAGAGAGAGAGGGAGAGAACCGAATCCTTCTTAAAATTCAGTTCCTAATGTCGAACTTGAAATTGGTATTCACGGCGTTAGACTCGCCGGAAAGTGTTTGGGATTCGGCGGAAGATCGTTGATCTTTATAACGTTGACGTAATTTAAGGATGGATTCTTCTCTCTGCCGATAAACCGGGAGTAATAGTTAATCCGTCTCGGAGTCTTGGCGTCGCGTGAGATCTAATCTCACTCACCTTGTAACGCACGTAACATACGAGGCAAAGAATTTGTTAAAGGGCTACACACACTCTGGCCCTAAAAAAAAACTATTTTTTACAATTTTTTTCTCGCAAATGTGAAGTTCTTTATCTTGCTGTTTTTTATTAAAAAATATCAACATTTTAGATTTAAAAATTTTTATGCTGTATAATCTTTCAAAACAGCTACAATATAAGAGTAAAAATTGTAGGCGTTAAGCGCCGATCTGGAAATCGGTACCAGAAAAACAGTTATAAAACGTATTGGAATGCAAAAAAAGGATGCATATATTTTCTTAAAGCACATTAAAAAACGCAGGTAGCATCATAATTGTTTTCAAAAATTTTGCTTCTCAACAAAATGGCACATGTTTGAATTTTAAGGCATACTTTTTATAATATTAATATTAGAATCATAGAACAAAAGCATAAACGGAGAAATCCTTACGACGCTATCTACGTTTTAATATGCTGAATAAATATGTTAAATCTCAAGGTCAGTTTAGTAGTTTTTGAGAAATCCTTGGTATCGGAAATATTGTTTCAAGAAAAACGTGTTTAAAGTTTTAAAGGACTACGTACATTCTGGGGGCTCAAAAAATTTATTTCTCAATTTTTACATTTTTTGAATCTTTGATGTTTCTAGAATATTTCCCTAAAGTTTCAGTTAAAAATATATTGAAATGACAGAGATACAGCCGTTTTTCCGCGTTCGTACATTTTTCTGCGACAGTTAGCGCATTGCACGTTGCAACACACTCATTTATTTTATCGCGGAACGAGACGTTCTTTTAGTGATAAGTCAAGTGTCGGAGTATTTACTACTACTAAAAAACACAATTTTATTACTACAAAAATATTGTGTTCTAATTTCAAGCGATTACTTCTTTCCATTTTGCGCGACATGTAAAATGTTCAAGGAAACAATATTCGGTGAATATCAATAGGAAAGCTAAAGAAAATGTGTTAAAAACAGATATATAGCACAATTAGAAAGTGAGAGTACGAGCTCATACGCAAAACGGTTAAAATCGTATCACGATGTTGAAGATAAAAATATAGAATACAGAATTCCTAATTTTCCGACTGTTTTTATCTCAATTTCGCAATATGTAAAATGCGGAACAATGTGGAATACTGTAGAATTTAAGTTCAGAAATGTTAACGTCTCTGACATAGTGATTGATTGTAAATCATGCAAAGATATTGTAATCGTAATCTTCTCATGCCCGAAAATTAAAACAGGATATGAAGTGAATTATCGCTTTATTTGAATACTCCGACACTTGGCCTATCACTAAAGGAATGCCTCGTTCTATAAAATAAATGAGCGACGGAATAAATGAGCGTGTTTCAACGCGTTGGCTGCCGCAGGAAAGTGTACGAACGCGCAAAAGCGGCTATATCTCTGTCATTCCAATATATCTTTAACTGAAATTTTAAGGAAATATTCTAGAAACGTCAAAGATTCAAAAAATGTAAAAATTGGAAAATCGATTTTTTTGAGACTTCAGAATATATGTGGCTCCTTAAAGCGCGCGCCAAATAACGTGCAATCAGTAATCGGGAAGCAGACGTTTGTCAATAATGCGACGCGCCATAAAATTACAACGATGGCTTTATATTTGACTGGGTGGAGTTTGTTAACGAAGTAATCCTCATTCGGAGAGCGGATAATCCGAATTTGCGTGCTACAGGTAAACATTAATTTTGTTAATTTCCGATTGTAAATTCCCCTCTCTTTGCACCCCGTGATTATTGGAATACACACATGATCTTGCTTCAAAGAAGGTACACATTGTATCTCTATAATTTAAATACTTTGAGATATAGTCGAATTGTTTGCAAAAAGAATTTAGCAAATGTCCGAACACGTACGCGCACACACATGCCTCTCGTTAGAAATTGCCGTCTAATGAAGAAATCGATAAATAATGATCTTTTCGTCGCATTGTGCACAAAAAATCCATATAACAAACGTGTAATTTGTCGATGCGATACGATATACGTTTAAGCCTTCCATCGATTTATCTAACGACTGTAACTTTATCAATCGTTGCTTAATACTATTAATCCAAAATTTCCACAGGGGAAACATGTTTCATGGAATCTCTCCGAGGGGGACGACAAACGTGAGCTACACGGAATAGATAAGATTTTATCACACAGGATCACGAATGTTACAATGCTCTCGCTATTGTGTTTGACTGGCAACCTAAAATTAACCGGCGAGTGAGTCAGAACTCACGCGCGTAAGATGATCGTGATACACCGCGTGTTATCGACGACCGTACATACACACACATACACACATACACACATACGAACATCCATCGCGGAGTGTGTACGTACGTTCTCTGTATTTCATTCGGAATGTTTGCCGTGTGCAAATTGTAATCAAGTCGCAAATTGTAAATATTTTCTCGCAGCGAGCGTACTCGGTTACTTGGCATGTTACGTAGGATATCTGTACTCTCTTATTGCGCAAGCTGCTTTCAAAGGATTCCGTATAAATGTTTCGAGAAATGAGAGCGTGGATGTATGCAAAAATGGATATTCTTCGGTAATAATGGCTGTTTCATTGCTGAAAAAAGTATCAATTAATGCTTTCATTGTGGACAGATAAATATGTTGCGGCTTTTTTCTTTCTTCTGTAAATTCTCACGTCAAGTTGGAGTTGATCTCCTCTGCATGAGAATTAATCATTCGACGCGCAGTGCCTGAAACTTTGTAACATGCAATTTCGTAAATATTTCCCACATTATTACATATTTTATGTTAAAATTTCAATAATGTAAAGATCGTTTTACAGAAAGAAATGGACAATTTAAGCGAAGAATAATCTTATTGTGAGCTCCTTGTGTAACAGAAGTTTGATTTACCAAGTCTCTCAGATTTCTAAATAAAAAACAATTTTGATTTCGACATTTTTACCAAAGAAAATTGACAATAGTTTGTAATAATGTGGAAAAATATTTCGATATCGAAACGAGAGAATACATCATATAATTTATTATATTATTATTCATACATATATGTATAAAAAGTAGCGGGACGGCGAAATATCTCGAAAATTAAACATTTTAGAAAAAAATATTTTAGATAAAAGTTATATGGTTTCAAAGGGGGCATAAAAAAACTATATCATTTTGTTTACATATCACGCCACTTTCGAGATATGCACCGATCATTATTTTTCTTAAGTGGAAATCCAAATTTTGTATTATATTATCTTTTTCTACCTAATTAATTTGAATAATTTTTGTTTGAAACATTTTTTTATTTGCCTAATATTTTTTGAGATATTTAAGGAAAACTTGGAAAACTTTTTCAATATTTAACTTACGATATCTCGCTATTTGTCAGAAGAAAAGATAGTATTGGATTTTTTTATTCTATTTGATCTCAAGAATATATTGTTACAATAGTGTTCTAACTTTTGTTAACTTCTCGATCCTTGCAAATTTCAAAACCATTAAATTAACAAAACAAAATGGTATCGCTGTCTTATGTTCCCATTGAAACCACACAGCTTTTGTCCGAAACATTTTTTTCTAAAATGCTTAGTTCTCGAGATATTTCGCCGGTATTTTTTGTATACCCTGTATATAACAAAATCGTGTAAAAGTACACTTAAATAAAGGACAATTCGCCTTTTGCACATTGTAGGATCTTATTTCGCCCAAGTTTTCAACAATTAATAGTAATAGTCTCCGGAGACAAAATCCGCCTTATATACACACATGCGAAAATGCGAAACAAAGTTCACGTTTGCCTGAGACGGCATGCGCTTTGCGTCTTGCTGTTCAAATTACTGCCGGATACAGTTATTACGCACGACGTCAGTCGCATTTTTGCTCACCGGCTGCGCCTCCGGGGGTGGGTGGTTAACGATCGTCTTCGAAACGTATTACCAATATGCGGACGCGTTCACGCTCCCGCCCGCCCGCTGCACCACCCGTTGCATCCCGGGCGCTTTGCGTGTGTGTGTGTGTGTGTGTGTATGTGTTCGTGCGCGGCTGCTGGTAATTACTCACGTCACGTAGCCGCGCGTTGCTGGCCACGGATGCCATTTTTTATACCATCAAGAGGTGCCAGCACGAACGCGCAGACCGCCATACAGTGGATAATATCGGTCATGCTTTTTATTAGCACCGGGAAGAAGAGCGAGATAGGGAGTGAGGGGGAGGGGGAGAGAGAGAAAGAGAGAGAGAGAGAGAGAGAGGAGCTGCGTATCGATCCAATAAACGCCGTCACGTCGGATCGGGGCGAGAACAATCGCTACAGAGGATAAAATTCTCCGCTTGATCTGACCGCGAGTGGAAATGGCACGTCACGTACCGGCGATCTCTTCTTTCATTAACGTTACGAACGTTTCACGCATCGCTCCTAATCACTGCCCGCGAGTACGGGCGATCACGAACACCGTGAAAAGAAGCTACCCTTCTCCCCTCAGCCCGCTAGCCCATTTACACGTGCGCGTATGCTTGTGCTGCTCCACAATTCCCGTCGGACCTGAATCACGACCGTGCGCAGTTTCTCGCGTTCTATCGGATTAACTTGTTATTTCTTTTTTCCGCCTCGCCGTCGGCACGCTCACAAGCGGCGAATTGGAGCCTCGTTATCTCTCGATTATGCGCTGCATAACGGGCATGTATTAACCGTAAATTATAATCGGATAATACGTGAAGTAGCGAATCAAATCTTAAACGTTCCGCCATTTCCCGTTAGCTCGGTTCTCTCTTCGCCGAGGAGAGACATTCTCGGGTAGAGTCACATGTCTTGGAGACACTTTGCTAGTTTTTACTACTTGGGCTTTATTAGGCAGTAACCGTTAAACAGCTAAGTAAGAAAATCATGTTGAGATGAGAGAGAAAACTGGTTAATTTTTTACTAGTACACAGGTAATTAACAAATCTTAACAAACGGCGTTGTTAAAAATGCATCTTCCGGATCAACATTAGCCAAAAGCAAGCCAGCTAATTGAATCGGCTAATAATTGGTGGATTTAAATTATGCTCCCAGTCAACTCACAATATCCAGTTATTTTATTTCTTTGTGCACAATATATTACACAAATTAAAGAAGACGATACATATCTCTCTCTTTCTTTCTTTCTCTTCTTTCCCTCTTGGATTTCTCCTTTTTTAACAGATAATAAGTAACGAAGTCAAGAAATACACCGAGGAAAAGAATTTGATACTTGTAACTATAATTGCATAATAAAATAATGCAGGTAAAAAATCACTCTTATAGTGAGTACCACAGTAATATTAGTGAGGCAATCGTAAAACTGACCAGACACATTATTAGTTTGTTAGCTAGCTTTTATTTCTTGATAAAAAATTAGTCACGCATTAATCAGAACAAACAGGTAAAATCAGTAAGTAATTTCTGTTATATATTTGTTATCAATTCATGTAGTATATGCAAAGAAAAAAAATGATAAGGGCAGAAAACTTTTATCCAGCAGCGAAAAAAGCTCGATGTCGATCGAGACATTAATTTTAGAAAATATTGAAAACCAGGCAGCATCAATCAACATCAACGTATATTATTAGTTCGTTAGCAGATAGTATTTATTTCTTGATCAAAAATTAGTCAGATATTAATTAGAACAAACAGATCAAATCAGTAAGTAATAGTTGCTTTATATTTGTTATCAATTCGTGTAATATACGCAAAGAAAAAAAAATGAAAGGGGCAAAAACTTTTATCCAGCAGTGAAAAAAGCTCGATGTCGATCGAGACATTAATTTTACAAAATATTGAAAACCAGCCGGCATCAATCAACATCAACACGTCTTGTCTTGATCGGGTCACTGCGAATGGCCGACTGGCGGGCATGTTCCCACCTAGTGGCGTGATACTGATATCGAACACGTATCGTGCACATCGTTTGTCATCATTATCTGTACAGTAATTAAAACTTTCCGACTTATGATGAAGGATCATGCGACCCGATTCCCACGAAAATAAAATGATCATCGTAAACATCGCGCTTTGCCGCGCGCAAAAATGCAATCGCGTTGCTCGATGCGCAGTGAGGTTTCGATGAACAGCGCGAGGTGAAGTGCATTGCGATTCCGCGAAAAGTTTGCGACAAGAACCGCGCGTCATATGCAATTACACAAATTTAACAAAGACAACACGTCTCAACACTATTCTTTTCCTCCTCTTTCTTTGTCCTTTCCCATCTTTCCCAGCAAACAATAAGTAATGAATTTAAGAAATACACCGAGGAAAAATATCTGATACTTGCGACTATAATTGCGTAGTGAAATGATTATAGCTAGAAAAGTCTCATTCTTATAGCAAGTTCTACAATATTGTTAGTGAAGCAATCCAACGTATTATTAGCCGTATTTATTGTCTGATTTATTTAATTTCTCCTCAGCTATGGTATTTATATTGTCTTGTATTTAATTTGTATAGTTACCATTTGTAGTACTATTATAATTATTGATATATTTAAAGCCTCGAAGCTACTGTGCAAGTTTGAAAATTTGAAAAGCTTGACTCTCAAGCTTCAAACCTTCGAATTTTCAAATAAAATTCGAGGTATTAAGATTTTTGATAGAATCAATTTTATATTTATTCAGTATTCTCAAGTTCTCAAAGTTCTGAATATGTATATTGAAACATTTATATATATTCGAATGTTCGAACATTCACACTTTGAAATTTCGTTATTTGGATATATAATATCTCGAAGCTTCATTTGGAGCTTCCAAGTTTCAAAGAACCAAAGCATCAAATATAATTTATAGTCATAGTATTTATCCAGATTATCTAAACACACATACATAAGCGTACGTATATTTGATAGCAACATTACTAATCGTTGAATAATATTTGTATCTTTTATATGTAGCTTATATAAATGACATTTATATTTATTACATAGAATAATAAAATACAATAATAAAAGAAATATAAAAATAATTATGTCAATCCAGTGAAATAATATGTGATGTAAAATATAATGTAAAAATTTTAATATAACTTATTAGTAAATTTGCTGCTGCATCAATATAATAAAAAAATTTACACTGTTGTACGATAAAAATTTAATGATTAATTTAGTGCTATATATTAAAACATTACTAGGCGCTCATAAAAACATTACTAAAATCATTATAAAGTTGCCATTTTTTATTTCACGTTATGGAGATCATGAAAATCTCTATTAGGGTATCTATCTGGGTAACGTTTTTAAATTATAATTATTGCATAATGCAAGTAAATATTACGCAGTCAGATTAATTTTTAAATCAACTTTTGACGATTGACGAAGGAGTATATCTATGTCAAACACACAACCATGTTTCATAATTTAACAAAAGTAAATTTTTGCTAAATTTTTTCTAAATTTCTATTCCATTTCACTCGATTGTATTTATTATAGTTGCAACCAAATCTACATAACCCTGAGGCTTAGTTCCCACTTTACCCTGTACTTTTCTCGATGTATATCATCATTTTTCTACTACAACAATAAAAGATATGATGGATAGCGAAAGTGATTATGGTTTACGCAAGATTAACTATTCTTTTTCACAGAATATCAAATCGAGCTGTTCGCTCGTCTAAAGAAATACACTATTGTACCCGTTTATTGGGCTGCCTCGTTAATAACTCGCAAGATACACGACTTGATACGGACGATACGCGTTGGAGAATCGCTGGAGGAACGCGATGAAAATGTATAACCGTGAATTCGAGAAGCGAGTCGGCTGACGTGTATAAATCGAATTACATATTTCGCCGATTCCGTCGGAATGTTTGCATTAAGAGATTCGATCACTGCGGGCGCATTTTCGTTCAGCTTCTTCCTCGGAGGCGGCGGCCATCGCCGCCCTTTGGCAATCGACACATGTGAGTTCGAGTAATATCATAGATTATGCATCAGCGTTTCTCGCTCAGTGGTTCCATGTTCAATGATTCGTGAACCGCTATCTGGTCCACGTGACCGCACGCCCCTTGTCCAAACCTGCTCTTCGATAATAGTTCTAACCGTTCAGACTATATAGCCGCGTACATAGCCGTATATACGGAAACGTACACAGGTACAATGTTCCCGGTGAGAACGCGCCCGAGTACGTCATATATATGCGTGTGGGTGATGGTTGTTTAATTTTCACGGAAAACCAATATTTCTCGAAGTATCTTACTTAAAAGCTCGGAAAAGCATAGAGGAGCAGGAGCTCCTCCTCTCCCCGTCCCTCTCTCTCACCCTCTTTTCTCGAGATGAAACGCTGAGAAATCTCTCGACATACAATACACCCGCGCAAATATTTATTAAACACCGACCCTACGTCAAGTATTTTCACCGGCAGTCATCTTATCGCGGTGATGCAAGTTTTATAACGATATCTATATCGCCGCTGCCTCGATAACCACAATCCTCGATAAAGCGACTGTTGTAATTTCACGACGAGCTATTATCGCGTTATACGGGGCGACGGAAACGTCAATTCGTGTCAATTACGGGAGGCAAATTACGCGAGCGTACATCTTCCTATCGATACATCGGCCGAAAGTAATCCGAGGGACGCGAATATCTCGCGATATCATCGGATCGGTTTGTCCTTATGAAGCGTAGTCGAACAAGCGGCCGCCGTCGAATATTTGCTGAGCTGCGTAAACGGAACCGGTCGGATTAAAGCGACCTATCGGCTTTATTTCATTATTTCGCGTAACTCGCGCCGTTTCGTCCCGGGCCGCGCGGCCGAGATAGGAGAGAGAGAGCCTTGTTTGCTTACCGAGATACGATAGTAAGGATCGATCATCGGGACCGCGGATGCGGAGTACCATCGGATAATGGATCGGACGTAGCCGCGAACCCGATCCGTGAATGTGTGGTCGAGACCACTCTTCCTCCCTTCCTCCCTCCTTTCTTCCTACCCAGTCCCGCCTCGCTCTCTCTCTCTCTCTCTCTCTCTCTCTCTCTCTCTCTCTCTCTCTCTCTCTCTCTCTCTCTCTCTCTCTCTCTCTCTCCCTCTCCCTCTCCCCCCTCTCTCTCTCTCTCTCTCTCTCTCTCTCTCTCTCTCTCTCTCTCTCTCTCTCTCTCTCTCTCTCTTCAGTCTTTTCGATACGTCCAGCCTTCGGCCGAGCGCGTTTCCTGTGGAGACAAAACAATTTTATCGGCGGCGTAGCGCCGGTACGCCAAGTATTTTCGTGAATTATATACGACAGCCGCCCCGGGACTTCGAACGGAAAATGCCCGAGGTTTTCGTCGCTCTTGTCCGACGCGCTTGTCCTCCCCTTCGCTCTTCGTCGCCGCCGTCGCCGCTCTTTCTCGTCGCGATGAGATCTCACGCTCGACGTATCGCTCCTGTCCGAAAATTTCCAAGGGACTCGGACGATTTCCTCTCTCGGATCGCCCCGGGTATGAATCGCGCGCGATGGCGGCCTGGCTGGCGCACGGCTGTGCTCAAAGAACGAGCGAAAATCAAGCACGCGTGTACCAATCGCGAGTGCCAATCTCCGCGAACGAGCGGGGAACGGCTTTTATCTCGCTCGCCTTTGATATCAGAATGGGTTCGTAAGGACGGCGACGGCGACGGCCATTGCGACTGCTGCGACGTCTTCTCTTTCGCATCGACTATTCGTGTGTGCGTGTTTTTGGCGAGTTCGTCGAGCTTATATATCCACGCGTCGATGCTGTTGGAGTTCAGCCGAGAGAGATTCCGATTGACCGCTGCGCCCGGTGACGAGGCGTATCGACGTTTCGAACTTTTCTGGGTAGACGTGCCCCAGCGCACTTTTTCGTGTCCAAAGACTAGGTGAAACGCTAATCGCAACGCACGCTACCTGTTCCAATTTCGCGCTGTCGTGCGAATTCCGTCACGGCTCAATAGGAAAATTAACAGGGCTCTAGTAATGTTAAGAAATGTATATTCAAGACGTTCTATGGCGACATCTATGTGTTCCAGATTCTACTAAAGCCCTCCCTTTTTTTTTGTCGTGTGTGTACCTCTTCTTGAGCCATGTTATGTTCGCTCTCTAAAACCCGTCATAACGTTTTGTTCTATCGTTTCTTTTCTTGGATTGTAAATCTTATTGAATATACATAAAGGTGCGATGTATCTCTGTGTCATTACATTCATTTTAATCCTCAACAGATTATGAGACTTATGTATGCTCAGTTTCTTTTGACACGACTAGTTGCATGTTTTTTTTGAGGTTAGAACGAGAACGGCGAGCCAAAAAGTTTTTTTTTTAATGCTCACGTTGCTAAGTGATTGTAGTTCGCTAGTAACGACTGAATAATATAAAACCATGGCTGCTGATAAAGGCTTAATCCGAGATATTCGAGTAACGAAACTTTCAAAGGAAATGTATAGTCGCTGGAAGATTGAGATTCGAGACGCTCTTGAAAGTCATCGAATATGGGAAATCGCTGGTGGCATTACAATCAAACCGGAAGAGGTAAGAAACGATGATAGAATTGTTACAAATAAAAAAAAGAGATAGAGGACTGGAGAGTTAAAGACAGCAAAGCTCGCTCAATCATTCGATCAACGCTAGACGACACGACATTCGACCAAGTATGTGACTGCGAAACGTCGGCAGATATTATAAAGAGGATTAAGACTATTTATGAGCCAAAAACGTTAAACGTTCTGCTAGAACTGCTGCGTGAGTTCTTTATTTATTCATGGAAGCCAGATAGCACAGTCGGTACATTTGTAGCGGGACTCAAAGTAATTGCTCGTAAAATCGAAGCATTAGAGTCAGAGGATTTTGGAAGAAGTTTCAATGAAAAACTTTTAATGGCAAAAATTCTTGGATGTCTACCGAAAGAGTTTGATAATTTTGTCACTAGTTGGTCACTTTTATCAGAGAATGTGTCACTGAAATCTTTCCTAGAGAAGCTTACAAATGCGGAACGAAGTATTGTTGAACGTACGGATGGAATGTCACATGAAGTACTTAAGGCTTGACCAAAATCAATGAACAATCAAATAAAGAAAACATTTGACAAGAAGTTTCAGGGCAAGTGTCACAAGTGTGGTAAAAAGGGAAAAATCTCTAAAAAGTCGGAAAAATCTGAAAAGGCGGAAGTATCTGAAGAAAAGAAAATTTCCAAAAATCAAAAGAATGGAAGCGGTCTGTCAGCATCATCTGTTTTCAAGGCAGGAAATGATAATCGAATTATTGTAGATTCAGGAGCGAGCATTCATTTAATAAAAAATCTGGAATGGTTTTCATCATTACGTAAGCTTACCGCACCGATAATGTTAAATATTGCAAATGGTAAAACCTTATGCGCAACTCATGTCGGTGATATTAAAATTGAGAAATCAATTAATGGCAAACAATGGGAAAAACGTACCTGGGAGAATGTATACTACTCAGAGGACATGAGTAGTGAATCGCTGTTCTCAACTGTATTCATGGAAATGACGAGAGGATATTGCTTTTATCACGGAGTTGGAATCATGCGTCTAATGGATGGACAACAAACCGTATTAGGTGGAAAAAGAATTGGAAATCAATATATTCCTTTTATTCGAGTCAAACCACCATCGATCTCTGTAAAAGTAGCTCAATCAACTAAATTATGGCACCAACGGCTTGGTCACGTAAGTGATAAAGTAATACGAGCAATGTCAAAGAACAATCTTGCAGGTGGGCTGAAAGTAATTTTCACAGAAAGAAATGACTGTGATGCATGTCATCTTGGAAAACAAACGATTAACCCGCATCCTACCCGAAGAAAACGAGATCGTCTACCTGGTCAACGTTTTCATTCGGATGTCTGTCATGTTGGGATAATGTCATGGAATAGATGCAAATACTTTCTGACGATGAAAGATGAAGCATCCGGTTATCGCAGAGTATTCTTTATGAAGACGAAAGATGAAGTATCAAGCATATTGAAACAGTTCTTCATAGATGCAGAAAAAGAAACAAAGAGAAAGCAGTCTCTTTGAGAACAGATAACGGAACTGAGTACGTAAATGACAGCGTAAGAAAAGTTCTCAAGTCTATGGATATTATTCACGAGTTATCACCGCCTAATGTAAAACAATGTAATGGAATGGTAGAACGAGAAAACCGGACGCTATGTGATACTGCTCGATCATTGCTATTCAACACAGATTTGTCAAGGACGGATTGTCACCTGCTTTGGACTGAAGCCATTGGGACAGCAGCATATATTCGCAATAGAGTACCAAATCGAGGAGTTATGAATACGACGCCATATTTTGAATGGTGTGGAAAGAAGCCGAATGTTTCTCATTTTCGAGTATTCGGTGCAAAGGCTTTTGTACATATTCCTGGTACAATGAGGCGAAAAATGGATCCTAAGGCCAGGAAGACAGTATTTGTTGGATACGATCGATTAACTGATAAAATCTACCGAGTTTTTGATCTTGTAAAGAAGGTCATGGAAAGAGTTTCTGATGTTTTGATAAAGGATACAGAGAATGTAAATAGTCAAGTACTATTTCCTATGCCATCTGTTGATCTAGAGGAGAATCTTGAAGAATCATCTGCGGAGCCAGAGGAGGATTTTGATGAATCACTCGTTGAGACGTCCTGTCCAGATAAAACTGAAACGAACTTAAACGATGATGATGTTTTTATACAGGAAATAAATGACATAAATGAGGAATCGTTACCAAAAAAGGAGAAGAAAGGACGACCAATTGGCTCAAAGAATTTTCAGAAACCAGCCCCTCCAACAGACAGAAAATTAAGAAGCGAACCAAATAAAACAGCGTATAACTGGATCCATTGATGTTTCCATTGCAGCAATGGAAACATCAATGGATCCAGTTTCTTACGAAGATGCAATGTCAAGAGAAGACGCTAATCTGTGGAAAAAGGCAATGGATGAAGAAATGTTGTCATTAACAACGAATCAAACATGGAAATTAGAAAAATTGCCAAAGGATCAATCTGTAGTTTCGTGTCGATGGGTTTTTAAATCAAAAATAAAACCTGATAGACGCTATAAAGTTGAACGCTATAAAGCGAGATTAGTCGCTCGAGGTTTTACTCAAACCAGAGGAGTAGACTATTTTGAGACTTTCTCGCCTATGGTTCGTTATGAATCCGTGAGAACTGTTCTGGCAATAGTAGCTAAGTATGACATGGAAATTATACAATTTGATATAAAAACAACCTTTCTCAATGGTCTGCTCAAGGAAAATATCTACATGCAACAACCTGAAGGATATGAGGATGGCTCTGATTGTTTTTGTCGTTTACAGAAAGGTCTTTATGGTCTTAAACAGGCATCCAGAAATTGGAATGTTTATTTTCAAGAATTTATGGAGGAACATGGTTTGACACAATCGGATTTGGACCCATGTATTTTTATAAAAAATGCCAATACGAAAGACTGGATGATACTATGTCTGTACGTCGATGATGGACTTATAACATGCAGAAATAAGAAGTTATTAAAAACTTTTATTTCTTCACTAAGAAGAAAGTTTGAAATTACATGTCATGAGCTGTCATGCTATGTGGGTATGGAAATCAATCGTAATCGAGAAAAGAAAACAATCTGCATTAATCAACAAGGATACATATCTCGTATGTTGTGTCGGTTTGGAATGGAAAGTTGTAAAACGACAACATCACCAATGGATTGCTCTGTCAAATTGTCGGAGCTGAAGAATGAAGAGAAGGCTATTGAAAAGAGATTTCCTTATCGAGAAGCTGTGGGTAGTCTGAATTATATTGCATTAATATCAAGGCCGGACATATCGTATGTCGTGAACACGCTTGCTCGATTTTCAAATAATCCATCCAAACTACATTGGAAAGCAGTTAAACATGTCATGAGATATCTTCGAAGCACGATTGGTTTATCATTATGTTACAATGGAAAGATAGATGAAAGATTGATTGGATACTGTGATTCCGACTATCCTGGTGATTTAATGGAAAGAAAATCAACATTTAGATATATCTTTACATTACATGGTGGACCGATAGCCTGGTCATCGAGTCTACGAGTTACTGCTCTCTCATCATCAGAAGCAAAATATATGGCAATTTCGGAAGCGTTAAAGGAGCTCTTGTGGTTGCGACCACTATTGGAATCTCTTGGTCTAAAACAAACAAGGGAGACTGAACTGAAAATGGGCAACCAAGCCGCAATAGCGATGTCAAAGAATCCAGAGTTTCACCGAAGAACTAAACATATAGGAGTTCGTTTTCATCGAATTAGACAAGAACAGGAAGCTTGAAATGTAACTATTGGTTACATTTCGGATAAGCAGGTAGCTGATTTACTTACGAAGAATCTAACACGAACAAAGATTTCAACATATCTTGAGATTTTGAGAATGACGTCATGAATAAGAGGAGGTGTTAAGAAATGTATATTCAAGACGTTCTATGGCGACATCTATGTGTTCCAGATTCTACTAAAGCCCTCCCTTTTTTTTTGTCGTGTGTGTACCTCTTCGTGAGCCATGTTATGTTCGCTCTCTAAAACCCGTCATAACGTTTTGTTCTATCGTTTCTTTTCTTGGATTGTAAATCTTATTGAATATATATAAAGGTGCAATGTATCTCTGTGTCATTACATTCATTTTAATCCTCAACAAGTAAAGGCCTAATTAGTTTTCCCTAACATTAATCGGGCCCTAATAGGGATAGAAAGACAAGGGTGTTACAAGATATGTAACAAATGATTTAAGGGGTCCTCATAAAGCAATACTATGAAGGTCTTATAAGGCAATATCAACAGGGCCTTATAAAGCAATATTAATAGGGCTTTATAAGAAAATATTTTTATTATTGCTTGAGTAAAAATATTCGTTCTTTTCATTCTAAGAAATTTAGACTATAATTTCTTTCTTTCTTTATAACCTTGTTAGTATACAACAAGAAATTTTATTTTAAAAATATAGCATACTTTACGATAAAATATAGTATTCTTTACACATAAAAATCTTGCTACCGTTTTTATTAAAGTTTGCTGCATTTTAAAACAAAAGCAATACTAGAAAAATCCTTGGAAGAAACTGATGAATATAGCAACTAATAAAACTAATAAAATTTGCTTTTAATTATGATATAATTAAAAAATCTTTAAAAGAACTGGATAGAGCGTACCTATTAAAACAATATTAAATTATGACAATTTTATTACATACTTAGGATCTTATTAATTTTCTATAACAAAACTTGATTTTGTATATTTAAAGCATCCTTAAAAGATCCTTTTAAAGCCCATTTCAGTTTTCCATGTTAAAGCGTTATTTTGTAAAATCTAAGGCATCCCTAAACAATTCTTCTAAGGCCCTTATCAATTTTCTCTCTATCAAAGTCTTATTTATTAGATCTAAAGTATCCCTAAAAAATCCTTCTAAAGCCTTTCTCAGCTTTCTCTGTCAAAGCCTTATTTATTAGATCTAAAGTATCCCTATTTATTAGATCTAAAGTATCCCTAAAAAATTCTTCTAAGACCCTTCTCAGCTTTTTTATCAGACATATTTCGTAAAATCTAAGGCATCTTTAAAAGATACTTCTAAAGTCCTTATCAATTTTCCTTATCAAAGCCTTTATTTATTAAATCTAAGGCACCCCTAATAAATCCTTCTAAGGTCCTCATCAGTTTTCCTTATCAAAGACTTATTTCGTAAAATCTAAGGTATCCCTAGAAGATCCATCTCGGGGCCTGATGTGGTAATAATAAGGCATATTTTATCGGCTTTCAGCCTTATCGGGGCCTTATGTTTCATGAGCATGGTCCTAACAATTTTTTGTTCAGGGGAGTAATAATGATTATTGTTATCGCGACGACAACTTTATTCTGCGCAGAAGGCACCTCGCGGAAGGACACATCGTGCCGCGCGAGCGGAAACTCGTGTGTGAGCGACCTCGATCGGTCTCTTAGTGTGGGGTCGATGCAAAAATTCAACATCCCGTGCTTCATTAGGAGACATGACACACCCGTCGATGCGAACGGCATCTCGCGGACGCGTTATCGCCGCGAGCCGCCAGCCGTGAAATTACGCGAGGGTGTCCGGCACGCCAGCGTGCACCTTGTAATTTTACGACTCGCGGCCCACTCAGCATCGGGTCCGTATATTTCCCATAAAGCTCTCTTTCTCTCTCTCTCTCTCTCTCTCTCTCTCTCTCTCTCTCTCTCTCTCTTTCCCTTCCTCTTGTCCTTTCTCCTTCTGGGACGTCGGCTCGTCCGTACTGCGGTTCGAGCGCAACGGCTCATCCTCAGGTAAACCCTCGTTCGCGAGTAAACGATTACGCCCCCGCTCGTCTTCCCCCTCGCCGCTGCTCGCGACGGCCGAGAGAGGAGAGCCGACGTCGTCGTCCGGTGCGACGAGTGGAGAGCGGAGAAAGAAGAAGAAGAGGAGGAGGTGGCAATAGTGGAAGAAGCCGGTATCTCCTTACGAATCTGGACGAAACGCGTCGCCGTGGCGGCGTCGGCGCGGCCGCGCTTATTACGCCGCGCGCGACCAAATGACAGTGCTCGACAGCAACACAAAGAGGCATTCGTCCCGGCGTATGAGTCGTGTAATCGCGCGCGGACGCTACCACGCCCAGGAGGCGCAGGGAATTTCATGCGTACGGCAGATGGACGCAGTTTTTACGGCGGCAGCCGCGGGAGACGTGAGAGCGAGCGGGATGCCTCGCTCGCGTTGCTACAATGTCGGTATTACATGGAGATAGTAATTTCGAATTGGCGCGCTCCGGGCGTATCGTCATATTAGTAGGACGCGCGTTTAACATATGCGCGCGTCGTGCAACGATAATATCAACGCGTGAGCGTATCGTAACGGCGGGAGCTAAAGGGGAGCGATTATCGTGCAGCGTGAAAAATGAAAGAGCGCGTTCGCTCTCTCGCAGCCGAACAGAGCTCCTTGTATCCAATTCCCTTAGCACTCATCTTCCTGATTATGCAAACTGTGTGTGTGTGTGTGCGTATATTTCTAATTTAAATCAGCAGTTTCTCAGTCGTATTCAACATGTACAGAATTCTTGTCTTCGATTTGCGTGTACTATTTGAAAGTATGATCACCTTTCGTCGCCGGCATAGCAGCGTTCTCTCACAGTTTGGTCTTTGGTCCTCGGAATTCACCAACGTTACGTATCGCTTCCACAGAGTCTACAAAGAATTGTAGCAACTTTGGATCGCTAACTTTCTGCGTAACTTGTCCCAAATGAAGGAGCGTTGTATTATTTGGGGTTTACTTACATGTGTTAGTCGCAGTACAGTTATTATTAGAATTATATAGGGTGTCCGGGATCTTTTGGAAACGAAAAATTCTGAAGATCAAACTACGAAGAAAAGTCAAGTACCATTTTGCAAAAATCACGATAGTTATTAAATTATTAATGATTGAAAATCACTACATCTAGAGGTTCTTTTAATTAATAACTTGAAAATTTGCGTACTTATTTATAAAATGGTAAAGGACTTTTTTGTTCAGAATGACCTATTAGAATTGTATGACGGCTATTGTGTCCAGCGATAGGTTCAAGATTCAGGATTCAATATATTTATATCTATCGCTAGACACAATTACCGTCATATAATTGTAGATTAGGTCATTCTGAACGAAAAAGCCCTTTACCATTTTGCAAATAAGTTCACGCAAATTTTCAAGTTATCAATTAAAAGAGCCTTTAGATGTGGTCATTTCCAATTATTAATAACTTAATAACTACTACGATTTTTGCAAAATGATACTTGACTTTTCTTCTCAGTTTCATCTGATTAATCTCTAGAATTCTTCGTTTCCAAAAGATTCTGGACATCCTGTATATAACGTATCATTTAATTAAGAAAATAATATGTTTGAAAATTAATTTGAAGATTGCTAAACAAACTGCGCGCTTGCTAAGGTCAACATTAGAATCATATATAGGGTGTTTAAAAAAAGGGGGTTCAGGACTTTAAGGGCAGATGATACTAGAGATGTGCGAACTATTCGAATTCGAATCGAATCGAATTACATTAGATTCGATTCAATTCGATTCGAATCCGAATGCCTATGATTCGAATCCGAATAATTCGAAAACTTCGAATCGCGAACATTCGAATACGAATAAAATATATTGTGCGTATCAGTTATAAAACGGGCCATCTGGGCTTGTATATTTGAATCCTTAACTTTTTAATTAATTATTAACTAATAATGTTTAATTACCGTAATTAACCTAACTTATAATTAATAACTTAATTATAAATTACTATAAATATTTAAATATATATTTTATTTTAAGATAATATTACAATATTAATATTTCCTTTCATATTAAAATCTTCCATCATTATTTGCACGTTTAATATTCATGTTAAATTTTTTAATGGTTCGATTCGATTTGATTCGAATTCGAATGAAATTTCATAGATTCAATTCGATTCGAATTCGAATTTAAAAAATGAGATTCGATTCGATTCGACATAAAAATTCTTGATTCGCACATCTCTAGATGATATTGACAAAATGAAGGAAAAAAGTTCTAATATATATGAACCATGAATATATTACCATGAACAATTATTTATTTTAATTAAAACAAGTGATCTGCTCGTTTTTGCTGTTTTTGTATTCTTTGATGTAATTTGTCTATGTCATTTATCGGTGAAAAGTACATGTTTTAAAGGAATCCCTAAAAAAATTCTTATAATAGGATAAGTGACATTGACGAATTGCATCAGAGAATACAGAATGTCTGTCAAATAGTTGGAACAAAGCCGGGATTTTTGAAAGAGTTCGCAATTCTATGGTGCGAAAATGTAAAACGCGTGTAGAAATAGGAAAAGGACACGTAGAAAATCTTCTATGAATTTTGTAAGTATTAAAAGTGAGTAGGTCAGTTGCTTTAATTAAAATAAATAATTACTCATAACTCCGCTCATAATATTAATTTTTCGACTCATGTTTACTGGGCTTTTGCGCTCCATTTTGTGAGTACTATCTACCCTTAAGGTCATGAACCTTTTATTCTAAATATCCTGTGTTTTTTCTAAACACCCTACATAATACGAGAGTTAGTCAAATGAAAACCATAAATGTGTAATAATATTTCGAAATGTGACGCCATTGTTCTGTAAGTTGGCAATATTATTGTTAGTAGTGTAAGAAATGTCCAATAGGTAGCAGAAAAGTGCAGAACAAGTCGTCATAGTAGCAGTGTAAAGGTGGCCGCCCCACTAGAGATAAAGAAGAACAGCGTTCTGTTAGATTTTTGACAAGTGAAGGTGTAAAACCTATTGAAATTCATTGTAGAATGAACGCGCAGTATAGTGATGTATATCCTTGTCACAGCAGCAAGTATACGAGTGGATCGCTCAAAGAGGCACTGGGGGAGAAGAAGTTCCGATTGGATGAAGAGGTACACCGAACGGTACATGACTGGTTGCGCAGCCAACCAACAAAATTTTTTTCCAGAGGAATTTTTGCCAGAGGCACTTTGTAAACGTTGGAGAACTTGTATTGAGCGTGAGGGAGATTATGTAGAAAAATGATGCGGATATATTTCTCATTTGCTCAATAAATTATTTCTAAAAACGTTTTCATTTGACTGGCCTTCGTATAATTAAAAATAATGTAATTAAAAATTAATTTGAAAATGCCAAAGAAATGATACACGTATTGATGACAGAAGAAAACAGAATTAGAAAAAATGGAAAAGAAATATTTGCAACTTTTTTTCTTTTTTAATGAAACGATAATGCACTATTTTCCAGGTTGGAGTAGCCGAAGGACAGTGAAAAAATCTCTACTATCCGAGAAACATATTGAGAACAGAATCGTATGAGTGCAAAAAGGGCAACGTAATTTTTTCCGGTGAAGCTTCCTTTTAACCAGATATTTCTAATATTCGTACCTAGTGTACCCTGACTAATAGACTCGTCCAACGGACCGTTAAACAGCCGGCAAAGGTGCACGTTTAGGACTGATTCTTAAAGCAAAGATTTAGCACTTTGTATATCTTCACGGATAATTTACATCCTGTCGAAATAGTTAAAATTTAGGAGAAGGCTTTATTACCATTTGCCCAAAAGTAATTTATAATGAAAAACGAAAAAAGGATGGACAGGTTAAAGGTTCAGGGTTCAAAGTTCAATATACTCATATCTATTGCTAGACACAATAGCCATCATATAATTATAGGTTATTCTGAACAAAAAACTCCTTTACTATTTTGCAAAGGAGTATACAAATTTTCAAATTATCAATTAAAAGAGTCTTTAAATGTGATCAATTTCAATTATTAATAACTTAATAGCTATTGAGATTTTTGTAAAATAATACTTGATTTTTCTTCTTAGTTTGATCTGATTAATCTTTACAATTTTTCGTTTCTAAAAGATCCCGGATACCCTATATACAGGGTGTCTTAAAACTCACGATTATCCTTTGGGGGTGTGAAAGATAATTAAATTCTGGGTCGAAAGACTATCGCGCAATGCCGTATATTGGCATCGAAATTTATTTTTATTTGATGATATCAAATTTATCATTTATTTAATGAGGTAGTTGATTTATCATCATTTTTAATCTACAAAAACATAAAAAATCGATTAAAAACAAGTTTAAAAATAGAAATTTTATTAAATATCGTTTTAAATGATAAAGATAAATAGTTTTTCAGTGGTCTTGAAAAAGACCAATTTTTTAGAGTGCCTATTTAAAACGTTGTTCGTAGAAATTACGTAATGTGTGTTCCGTGTACTCTTTTGTAACGTGTTAATTCATTATAAAAATTTTCGTTTCACCTTTTGTTTTGCTTTTCCCATGTTTGCGTTTTTGTCTTTGATATCTCGCGGATTGGGAAACGATTGACAGGGTTGTTATTTCTTGCACGAGATATTCTTTAGTAATGGTTGCTCAATCCTAAACGTAACGAGATTCAAAACATAAACAACGAACTGTGAAGACAAAGGAAGAAGTGAAGTATTTTCCGATTTTTTAAGCTCATCTAACGGATGATAAATGAGCTATTTGATATCATCAGATAAAAACAAATTTCAACGTCAGCGCAGGGCAGAGCCCCGCGCCAGTGTACGGTACTGCGCGATAGTCGTGCGCGCTACGCCATTGGTTGATTTTTCTCGTTAATAACTTTGTTATTAATGGTCGGAGGAAAAAATGGAAGAGGAACTTTCAACTCAGAATTTCACTCTCTTTTACACCCCCAAAGGATAATCGTGCGTTTTGAGACACCCTGTATAATACAAGACACTTTATTTTTATTCGTTCTATCCGCAAACATGCTTATCGTATGTGTTATAACGGGGGGGGGAGGGGATACAAAATTGTTAACCAAAATTTCTTTTTTATACGATATTTTCTAAATAAATATTTTACAAATAAAAAGGAATCGGCAAACATTAGTATATTATGTTAAAAGTTCTCGTTTGATCACTGAAGCTAAGTAGCGTTGAGCGCGATTAGTATTTGGATAGATGACCACTTGGGAATACTGTCTACAGTTAACATAATTTTTGTTTTTGTCATTACTTAAGGGTCTTTTACAATTATCATATATTTATCGCACATAGCCATTATATTTTTTAACCTATATTTTTTAAATAGCTAATCAAGTAATTGAATAATAAACGGGATTACTGTTAACACTCCTAACTTTTTTCTTTTCTTTAAAATGTCTCAGTGATATTTTACAATCATCTTATGTTTACCTAATGCATATGGCCAATATTTCTCTGCTATTCAGTTCTTTTCGAATGACTACTTCAGTAAGTTGAAGAGAGGGGACGAGTGCCAACGGTCGTATCACGTTGAAAACACCAGTTATCGTCCGATCACTGCGGTCAAGCAACATTGGGCATGGTTAGTACTTGGATGAATGACCGCTTGGGAACATCGTATACTGTTGGTATTGTCTTTCTTTTTTTGCCCTTCTTAGAGAGTTCTTTACAATCATCGTGTACTTGTTTAACGACGTGACAGTTAAATTTTCTAATCCATTTCTACATAACTAATCAAGTAATTAGAAGATAAAGATGATTACTGCTAATTTTTTCTTCCTTTTCCTATTTAAAATTTTCAGATAGCTTTTGTATAATAATCTTTCATTTATCGAATGCACGTGGCCAATATTTCTCTGCTGTGCAGTTGTCTCCAAATAGATATTTCATTAAATAGAAGAGAAGTGAGGGTGTCAACGGTCATACCACGTTGAACAAACCAGTGTCGCACTGAACGCCGTTGGGTGCAGCGTATTTCTACGATTTAAAGTGCAAATAGATCTAATTAGTAAAGTTTGAGAAGTATTAATTTATAAGTATTAGTAAAGTAGTCAGGAGTCTAAGTCATAATGCCTCAGACAGGAAAGGACAATAATAGATATTTAGATTTAAATCCAATCTTTGGATCAGACACAGCTATGTAAATCGTTAATAACAGTGACTTAACCTTAAATATTGAACCAAGAATACTCGAAATAAACGAATAGCCAACGTAAAAACTTACAGAAATTACTTGAAAATCTTATTTCACATTTAAAAATTGCTTCGTTTTTGCAACAAAATAGGACAATAGATACACACAAAAGGAAAAGTGAGCCCATACCAAACCTCAAAATAGTTAAACAAAGAGAAACAACAGGTTAGAGTTAACAAGTACATCTGTTTCAAGGAACAGTATGGAATACGAACAAATACCGTGTAACAACGAAATTATAAAGGAAAACAAGGATTTAAAAGAAGATATAGCAGATCTAAAAAAAATATTGAAACACTACAATAAAATACTGAGAGGCTTTCTCAACAATAAAACATTTCAGATCAGGACAGAAAAGCTGAGACGTTTACTCAAGAGAACATTTTTCAGATTCTGGGAAATCCTTTATTAAGCAGCTGAGTAAGAAAAATAAAAAGAAAATTAAATCCACATATAAAACCCTTTGCTCATGGCTCAGATAGAATCTCAGGGGGCAAGAACCAGATTGGAATCAATCGAAAAAAACAAGCCGACTAATAGGACATGTAAAGAGAAATATATTATTAGTCAAGGTATAAAGTTTAAACCACCTATAAACATATTATACCAAGATCCTAAAGATAGAGTATGCTTGTTTGAAAAAGAACTAGAAGTTGTCAATTTTCATATTAAAAGATTAAATAACAGTAAACATGTTGCACAATTTCACATATTGAATGATTTCAAAAGAGCAAAAGAGCTTCTTTCTAAAGCTAATACAAACTTTTATTCTTATACTGCTGAAACAGAAAAAAATCCAGTATTTTTACTAAAAAGACTAAAATACACTTACACAGAAAATGGAGTAATTAAAGAGCTTTAGGATCACGATATTGAGGGCCTGAAATTTATTATAGTTAACGGATTCTCCACAAAATACTCAAATCAAAATAACAAAATCCTACCTATCTTTATGGTTCAGCTGGCAGCAGACAGTAATCTATCAAAACTAAAAGAATTCAAATATCTAAGTCACCACGTAATTAACTGGGAAATGTTGCAAAAGAGAGAAATCATACAATGCAGGAGATGTTAAAGAATGGAGCATGCAGCAGTGAACTGCAACATGCAATATAGATGTTACAAATGTAATAACGAGCATTCTCCGGGAGAGTGCAAAATATCGAGTTTGGATGTCAAACAAGTTTACTGTACCAACTGCAATAATTTTGGTTATGCAGCATTTTATAGAGGTTGTTCAAAAATTAAAGAAATGAAGATTAGATTAAATAATAAAAACAAACAAGCGAGTAGTCCTGTTTTGATTTCAAACAAGAACATTTCATACGTAAAACCAGGCGTGACATATGCAGAGACTACCAAGAAAGGAAAACCTAATAGCGTAGCATCGGACAACTTTAATCTCTTAAGGTTATTCCCAGCGAGACACAAATAAAGGATTTCAGTATAGCTACTGGATCCGTAAGTAATAGATCTGAGCCCAACTTTTCATACTTTATTACTTAAAATTTAAATAGAATTGAATCCCTGGAAAAATCGATTGAAAATATATATTCTCGCCTTGACATAATTGCGGGGCAGTTAGAAAAAATAGTAACAAACAGATAATGGATAATAATAATAAAGTAATTAATATTAATACATTAACTTTCAGATGTATTTCTGTAAATGTAAATTACATGATTAGCAACTTTAAAAGAATGGCTCTACTCAATTTAATTGACAATAACAACCCGGATTTAGTTTCCTTATGTGAAACAAAATTGAACGAAAAACATGTGCTTTATTTTAAAGATTTTAACACAGAAACGATAGAGATAATAATAATAAGAGGAGGGGGTACCGCTATCCTAATTAAAAAGAATGTAAAATTTACAATAATTAAACTACAAAAGGCATTTGAATCATTAGAGTATTCAATTATCGGAATTAAATTAACAAATAACGCGAAACTTTACATTATATCCGCATATGCGAGTAAAAGAAACAGCAACAAATTTATAACTGAATTTCAAGCAATCTATGAAGAGCTAAATCTCAACTCTCCTTCGAATTATTATATCCCAGCTGGCGATTTTAATGCTCGCCATAGCAATTGGTCTAACTCAACGAATAATGAAAGGGGAATTGTACTTAATAATTGGCTCGAGGATAACAAAATTAAATATGGTATAAATATTTATCATACTCTACAACCGTCATATCCTAAGAATGGATCTTACCTAGATCTAGTATTCGCGGATGCTAGATTTAATTTTACAGATACCATACATCACAGAACACATATCTCGTTTGAAAGTGGCCACGAAGCATTGCTTTTTAATGTGGAAAGCAAAGATATATTAGCTGACACGCTCTCCAGATTTTGGCAGATTAAATTTTAGCAAAGCAAAGTGGGAAGAATTTAATAAAATACTAGACGAATTAGATTTTAGTATTCTGAACGATAGAAACTTGACGTTATCTGAAATCGATATTTTCTTAGAAAAAATTAATAACAAAATCTCTGAAGCTTTAGAAATCTCAATCCCAAAAAATAATAATAGTAATTCCACTGATAAATATCTTAATAAAGAAATGAGACAATTACAAAAAGAAAAATGTAAGTTACTTTCTTAAGTTCACAAATTAAATAGATCATTCAACACAGACAGACAAACCATGCAATCTTTAAAATTGCTTAAAAGAAAAATCAAGTTAGTCAGAATAGACTTAAGAAGTAAAATTGAAGAATCAGTCAGTAAATACTGGTTTAATAGAATCAATAAAATCAACCTGAAGGAATCGAAGAAAATGTTCCCAGAAATTAATAAACTATTTAGAAAAAAAGATTCTTTTGTTCTGCCCACTTTAAAGATTCCGATAAAAAATAAAAACTTATTTGAAGAAGCTAATATTAATATTGATATTTTGACTAAAACATAGATTCCGCAGAAAATTATTTAATAACTAACCTAAATCATAAACTTGATATCATGGATTCGCATTTTGCTTCAAATAACAACTCAAAATCAAAATTTGGGGAATAGGCCATTAAATAATATTGTAGAAAGCGATTGCAATAAAATAAAAAACCATATTTTACAAAATAAGAATGTTGAGTCTACAGTCTGTGTTTTTAATGAAAATAATCTTGCTAATAACCCAAAAGAAGTAGATAATATTCCGTTATATTTCTCAAATAAAATTATACTTGCAAATAAATGTAATACTTTAAATAATAAGAAATCTGCCGGTTACGATAATATTCCTAATACAGCGCTTAAGAATATTCCCAAAAAATTAATATATTATTTCACAATACTTTTCAATAATATGTTAAATCATATGTATTTTCCAGATAAATGGAAAAAAGCCATGGTAATTTCTATATCAAAAAAGATAAAGGTAGATCAAAACTTAACAGTTACAATTAGTTTATTGCCTAATATTGGTAAAGTTTACGAAAGAATAATAAATGATATTATAATACAATTCTGTTATGAGAACACGGAGAAAACTCTTATGGTTGTTGCATTCTCATAATCCATGGTTACAGGGAAAATTTATGTGATTTCAAATTAAATAGATGTGACATTAAAAGTTATTGTTGTTATATGTTCATCTATACAGTTCTTACAGCTACAATTCTTATGATACATAATGTTTAGTTAATATGTCCTCATATATAGTTGCTTCAACCGAAGAGATATTGTTGTATTTAGAACAAGTACTATGGTTGAGAGATCCGTAGTGTTTTGTTGCGCGATACACTAACAAATGAAAATTCTTGCGCAAGCACGTATGGATAAGCAGTGCAAAGCATTGGTCACTGACTATTTTGTAGTGATCTTATAACGTGTATGTGAGATAACGCAGTGAAATATGGACGAAGCTTGTGAGTTATTTTTATAAAGCAATGAATTTGAGCATTATATTCCTATTTTCAAAAGTAAGATCTTTCAGATTAAGAAGGCTGTGATTTAAGGTTATGTTTTCTATAATTAAAATGTTAAGCTTTGTTACTTTAACAACCCCAGGCGGCACAAAATTCCAAGAGATACCTTAAGAATATCCTAGGGATGCCTTGAAAACATAAAAACGTCATCTAGACGTTTTTAGGACGTCCCTTGGAGATTTGTGCTGTCTGGGACTATACGAAATTTTCCTTTGAATAAAAACGTTTCTTTTATAAAATTGTTTCTAAATATATTTTGAAAAAATATTTCTAGAACATAGTATCGTAAAAAATGACATATCATGTTTCTTTGAAAACAATGAAAAGTATTTAAAAGAACTAATGCCTAAGGCGATTGATCGAATGAATTTTGAAAAATTATATTTTTCCCTTTGTAGTAAACAGGTGAATTCCTTCTTAGTTTGATACGTCTAATAATCGAAACTTTCTTTATAAATATTCTCAAGTACAATGAAGTAGAAAGCGATTTTACAATTGCTTGTAAAGTGATGTTTTGAATAGCTCAGTACTGGATTGTAAAAGAAGAAAAGTGGAATCTACCTAATCTATTCCATCCACTAGTAATGAATTATTACCTGTTATTATGGAGCTTCAAGATCTTAGCGCAGACCAAAATACTTTTGACGATCTTGATGACACAACTATTATCTCTCTGGTTTCTCCAAGTGATAAATATATAAGTTGTATTGAAAAGCAGAAAGAAGATTCTACTCCTACAGATATATATTCACCTTCGTACAATTCATATACAAGTGATAATGTAAGATTAAAGTTATATATATAATTTCCCACCTACTTGCAATGAAATTTTGACTTTAGAAATCAGAACCGTGCATTTATCTATATTTTATCTTTTTTTACATATTTAAAACTCAAAATAAAATTTTCATTTCTGTGTATGGTGAAAAATCATTAACTATTTATTTTCAAGTAATTTCAAAGAAGTATTTTTTTCTGTTTTAGAATATTTATAAGATATAATTTTGACTCGCCATGTTGGATCCGCCATTTTGAATTTCGAAATTTTGATATCAAATTTGGATTCAGCGACCCCAAAAACGTATAGATACCCACTTTTATAAAAATCCGATTATTTTTATAATTTTGACTCGCCATGTTGGATCTGCCATTTTGAATTTCGAAAGTTTGATATCAAATTCGGATTCAGCGACTCCAAAAACATATAGATACCCATCTGTATGCAAAAAACAATAGTTTTACTATTTTTTTTCTTCGATGCGTGTATACACGTCATCCACACTGGTGGCACGACTTTTTCATGCGGCTATACACGTCATCCACAGTCAAGGGGTTAATAGAATCAATAGGCCATACTTGCTTCTCTAGGGAAAGATCTTGAACAACATAAATTGTATGTTACTTTAAGACACGTATTGTAATTATTCTTAATTTTTTTTGTATTTTGCAACTTATTTACGCAATGAAATGTTCAATAAATCTTAACTTATTTTTTTAAAAAACTGAATACAACAAATATTTCTTTAACACTGACACACATACACACATACACACACACACACACACATACACACACATTTACATATGTATATTTATATTAATTAGAAAAAGTTTATCAATTATTTGATACATTTTTGTTATTCCTCTTTTCTTTTAAGTCAGTGATGAAGAGAATGTCGATTTTTTCGCATTAATATGTATTTTATCAATATCTAATGCAGATGCACGTTCAAATTCTTATAGATATATTATCAAATTCCTATACAGGGTGCACGATTTATCTGAAGACATTGAAATATCTCGAGAACTATGCATTGGATAAAAAAAAGTGGTTAATGAAAGTTGTTAGTCTCGAAGGGGGACATCCAATGATACCAAACTCGACCTCCCACCCCACCCCCTGGGGATGGGGTTGGGGGCAACTTTGAAATCTTAAATAGAAACCCCGATTTTTTATTGCAGATACGGATTTTACGCCACAAAATACGTAAATTTTGTCCGAAACTTTTTTTTTGATTCGTGATAGATGGCGCTGTAATCGCAAAAAATTATATTTTCCGCAATTCTCCAGAAATGATCATTGGATTGAGAAATAAAAAATACCTGTTCAATATTTTTAAAGAACATAATAAAAGTTATCCCCCCCCCATCCTCTCAGGGTAGGGTGGGTGGTAACGTTCAAATCTCAAATGGGAACCCGAATCGAAGAGGGAACTGCTCGACGCGCCACTGTGGGTGTATGACGAACTACGGCTTATTATAAAAGGCAGTGCAATGCGGTAATTACAATGGTCGGTGGATTGGCAGAGGTGGCCCGATTAATTGGCCTGCTATCGCCTGATTTGACATCGCCGGATTTCTTTCTGTGGGGTTACCTAAAAGATAAGGTTTATCAACAAGTGCCAACAACTCGTGAAAACATGGTAGAACGCATAAGAAACGCTTGCGCTGAAACTCCCGCAGATATGCTTCTATCCTGTGTACAGCCATTTGAAAAAAGGATCAATAAGTGTATTGAAGTTGAAGGTAAAAATTTCGAACACTTACTCTATAATTAATTGAACAGTGAGAGGCAAGGGGACTCACATTAAAAAAGCATCCTGATCTGTGAGAGGCAAGGGGACTCACATTAAAAAAGCATCCGAAAGGAACATAAAACTACTACGTCCTCGTCGTTGTTCCTGTGTAACGCTAAAAGTAGTTTCTCGGAAAAATTCAACGCTATCTATCACGAATGAAAAAAATTGTTTCAATAAAAATTTCACGTACAATCTAATTCTGCAATGAAAAATGTGGGTCCCCATTTGAGATTTGAACGTTATCACCCACTCTACCCCGAGAGGATGGGGGGGGAATAACTTTTATTATGTTCTTTAAAAATATTGAACAGGTATTTTCTATTTCTCAATCCAATGATCATTTCTGGAGAATTGCGGAAAATATAATTTTTTGCGATTACAGCGCCACGAATCTATCACGAATCAAAAAAAAAGTTTCGGACAAAATTTACGTATTTTGTGGCGTGGAATCCGTATCTGCAATAAAAAATGGGGGTTTCCATTTAAGATTTCAAAATTGCCCTCAACCCCCATCCCCAGGGGATGGGGTAGGAGGTCAAGTTTGGTGTCATTGGATGTCCCCCTTCGAGGCTAACAACTTTCATTAACCACTTTTTTTTATCCAATACATAGTTCTCGAGATATTTCAATGTCTTCAGATAAATCGTGCACCCTGTATATGTATTGTTAATATCGTACGTAATATCCGTATATCATCTCCTCACTAAGGTTGTGGCAACCATGCAAATCACTTCCAGAGTACTATGGTTCTTACAACCATTTTATATGCATAAGCGAAAAATAACATTACTATTTTGTTGCACCAACCATATTTAGGTATATTTAGGTCATGATATTTTTTGTGTTTTCTCCGCTAACAAAATTATTCCAGATGCTCAATTCGGTTTTCGTAGATTTCATTCTACGGTACACACTATTAATAAACTTTCTTCAGATATCAACTGGACACTCAACGGTGATAAATGTGTAGGAGCCTTCTTGGTTGATTTAGAGAAAGCGTTCGACACAGTCTGGTTTGAGGGCTTAATATTTAAGTTAATACAAAAAAATTTTCCGATTTTCTTAATAAAGTTAATATAGAACATGACGGTTAATAAATTCTTCCAACCGTACCATGAAAACGAAATTTCATCAAAAATTCACATTATTAAGAATGGTCTCCAACAAAGTACGATCAACTCACCGATATTATTTAATATTTTTACGAGTGATGTTATAAACTTATTCGGACCCCAAAACACTGATTGTTCGCTTATTGCATATGTAGATGATCTCATTATATATTACGCAGATAAAAAAGCGTCAGACACACAAAACAAATTACACACAGCGTTAATAAAGATATTCAATTATTATAATGCGTGGAAATTAAAAGTTAACATAGAAAAATGTGAATCAATCTTATTTAGGCCGTCAATTAGAACTACGTCTCAAAATATAGCTAAACGGTATAAATTTTTTAATTTAAAAGGTGGCAAGGAAAATAAAGAAAATATAAAACACAAAAAAACAGTAATTTAACGGTAGATTGGCGGTAGAAACCGAGCAAACTCTGCGCGCAGATTCTGCGCGTAATTTGGCAGCAGAACCTGCGCGGTTTCTGTCGACAATCTGCTCGCACGGCCTGTCACGCAGGTTCTGTCCACAAAACACGAGCCTAATAAGGACACAGATGGCTATGGTTTTGATGTGGGGATCTAATCGAAATTGGCGTCAATCTGCGCGCATTCTGCTAGCATTTTGTTTACTGAGTAAATAAGCTTAACCTAATATTATGTTATAATACATGTATATATACTAATAATATTTTTACGATTTTCGGTTTTGTTTTTATTTTACATTAGTTGAAGATGGTGTCTTCTGTTGGTAGTTGTATTGTGGATAGGAAAAAATTGGAAAAAGAAGAAACCTATTTTTTACTGTTGATTGTACAATATTGCGCCTATTGTATTTATGTAATTATTGTACTTTTGTTTTTAATTTGTTTCTCTAAAAATTGTCAGTGCCTGATGGGGAAGTTTATGTTTAATTTGGAACTGTGCATTATGTTTCCTAATTTTAGTAATGTTTTTGGTGTATACATTGTCGTTTAGCTGTCCACGATAGAATTTTTCTTCTAGTTTCTTTATATAGTCTAATATCATTGGTAGATCGGTCTTTTTATGCATGTCACATATTTTTGCGTATTTGCTTTGTAAAAATATTTATCTAAGACATTTGTTTTGAAAAACTTGGAGAGATTTGATATTAGTGCCGTACTACACCACACCGTGGATGCACACATTATTATTGGCCTCATTATCATTTTATAAACTAGTAGCTTGTTGTGTACAGACAGGTGAATTTCTTATTATTAACGGGTATATTTTTCTGAGCATTAGGTATGCTTTGTGCAATACTTATTGTATATGTTTGTAACGCCGGTGCCTCCGGGTTCACTTTTCTTTATCGATCCGGCCCCCTGCGTCGCGATCGTCGTTAGCGAATCGCGCGCAGAAGTTTTATTAGGAGAAGGTGATCTGTGAATAATCGAAGTCGGTCGGTGTTTGTAGACAGTGACGCTTTATTTTTCTCGTTTCGGCACGCACTGACCGCGTGTTATTTTCGCGAGGTTCCCCACTGTTTGGGTACCGCTTCAACGCGCGGCGTTGTTTCGCTGCGGCTCGACGTTGCTGCGAACGGCCGTATTCCGCTGATGATGGTTCGGTTAGATGCGTGACTGTCGACTCGTCAGTAGTAATTATTTTAATACATAGAATGTACAGTTGATGGGAAGAAAACTCGCGGGCGGTGGCGGAAACAGCGATTTCGCGCGGGCGTTGTCGCAGACTTTATTCGGATTTAAATGCCGAGTCTTCGTCCTGTCTGATTCTCGCTGTACATAAGAAACCGCGCAAAAACGCGTCGCGTCGTGCCGCGCTATCGTTTGTGATGCGCACACAATAGGTAGGCCGTGCGTCGAGCGTAAGGCTGGCGCTTGTTTTTCGTTACGTCGTAATTATTCGCTTCGCTTTGTCGCGTGATTTCTGATGACGGGAGAAATTTGCAAGGCCTTACGGCTGGATCCCTTGGTCCTACTAGTCGCGGTCGTTAGGCGATTTCTTTTTGGTTTGGAGGTCGCGATGTACTTTGCCAATGGTATTACTCCGGGCCGGCGGCCGCGCCGGCCAGTCGGTAGGTGTGGGCGACGACTCTTTCTGCCCTTGTATCCTTGCGTACTCTGAGTCCTATAGGAGGTAGAGCGAGGAAGAAACGAAAGAAATATGTTTATGAGAGCGTTCCGGAGAACACACCGGAGCAACGGCAATCTCGCCGTTCGATCTCTATCTCGCAAAGACGGCACAAACGAAGATCGTTCCGGAGAACACACCGGAGTAACGGCAAACTCGCCGTTCGATCTTTCTATCGCAAAGACGGCACAACGAACAAGCAGCAATCGCGGATGCCGACGGCGGCGGCCTGGTAGATTACTTACTCGAAACTCTCGATCTCCTGGAGGCGCTCTGCAGATTTTCGGACGGCTATTCCTAGCCGATGGATTTCCTCAGACTCTTCGAAGATTCTCCAAAGACTGCTTGAAGCCTATTCCAAGACTGACTTTCTTGCCAAAACTATCGAGATTATATACTCATCCTTTTCCGTCTTCGGTTCCTTTCGTTGATTAATCCGAATTTGATCGAGATTAATCGTGAGTATGCGACGTTCGCCGAGGATCGTTTCGGCGGCGCCGCGAGTTCGACTCGGTGGCCGATCGTTCCCGAGCGTTGCTGCCGGGTCTTCGGCTAGCCTCGGGTGAGCGCGTTGAACGGCGCGGTGACAGCGCGGGTCAGGGGGTGCGCGCTCAGCTGACTGCCGCGTGATGTTCAGCGGCAGTCAGCGTAACGATACACTTGCCTGTATGTATCGTTACATGTTTTTTAAAAGTTAATTTAGCATCCAAGTATACTCCTAGATATCTAACGTTATTTGTAAGTTCTATCTTATGTCCGTATATTTTGATAGGTTGTATTATGCTTATATCTTGGTATTTCTCGGTAAATACTATTATTTACACTGTGTACAGTTCACATTATCTTTTTTGCCCTTCCTTTCTTTAGTTCGGAGAGTTCTTTACAATCATCCTTTCCTGGTTTAGCGATGTAGTAATTAAATTTTCTAAACCATTTTATATAACTAATCAAATAATTAGAAGACAAAGATGATTAGTGTTAATTTTTTCTTGCTTTTCCTATTTAAATTTCCAGATAGCTTTCGTATAATGATTTTTCATTTACCTAATGCACGTGGCCAATATTTTTCTGCTATGAAGTTGTCTCCAAACAAATATTTCAGTAAACATAAGAGAACCGACGAGTGTCAACGGTCATACCACGTTGAACAAATCAGTTCTCGTCCGATCGCTGCAGTTAAGCAACGGTGGGCACGGTTAGTACTTGGATGGGTGGTGGTGGGTGCCGCTTAGGACCACCGTGTGCTGTTGGCATCATTTTTTGCCCTTCCTCGAGAATTCTTTACAATCATCCTGTACTTGTTTAGCGATGTACTAATTAAATTTTCTAACTCATTTCTATATAACTAATGAAGTAAGCAGAAAATAAAGATGATTACTGTTAATATTTTCTTCTTTTCCATATTTCTCATTCATATTTAAAATTTCTAATTGGCTTTTTATAATAACCTTATATTTACCTAGCGTACATAGCCAATATTGTTCTGTTGTATAGTTTTTCTCAAAGAGATACTTCAATAAATCGAAGAGATGGGATGAGTGTTAACTGTCATATCATGTTGAAAATACCAGTTCTCGTCCGATCACTGCAGTCAAGCAACATTGAGCACGGTTAGTGCTTTGATGGGTGACTACTTGGGAAAACCGTGTATACTGTTGGCATCATTTTTCTTTTTTGCTTTTCCTCAAGGGGTTTTTATAATCATTCCGTACGTGTTTAGCGATGTGGCAATTAAATTTCCTGAACCGTTTCTATATAACTAGTCAAGTAATTAGAAGATAAAGATGATTACTGCTAATTTTTTCTTCCGTTTTCTGTTAAAAATTTCCAGATAGTTTTTGTATAATGACCTTTCATTTACCTAATGCACATGACTGATATTTCTCTGCTGTACAGTTCTCTCCAAACAGATATTTCAATAAATCGGAGAGAAATAACAAATGTCAACGATCATATCACGTTGAGAACACCAATTCTCGTCCGATCACTGCAGTTAAGGAATGTTGAGCACGGTTAGTACTTGAATGGGGGGTGACCACTTGGGAACACTGTATACCGTTGGCATCATTTTTTTCTTCTTTTGAGGGTTTATTGCAATTATTATTATTATTATATATATATATATTGTTTTTATTATTACTTTTCGTTTTTTTTTACCAATAAAATCGTTATTATTATTATTATATTATTGTAATTGTTGTTTCACAACCACTTTCACTGATTCTTCATTTCACGTTTGTTACGGTATTTCGCATGATCGCGACGCGAGAATATCTTCGAGATTGTTCTCACTTTGTTTCTTGAATTTGCAACGTTCAAGAAAATGGCGTGTGTACTGTGCAACATCGAAAGATATGATAATTATGGATAAAAGTTATAATATTCATTAACGCGCGAGCGAAAAGCGAAGCCGAAGGCGGCGGAGATGCAGCTCTGCCCTTCTCCTTAGAAACTCCAATATTTCAGTGTGTATTCTTCTCGCTGCTGCGGGAGAAAGGCTTTCTCCTTTTATGCACGCTCGCGCGCTATAAACTGCTAAGCCGCATAAAATTATCGGCGCACCGCGGTGCTCGCGATGAGCGCGCACACAAAAGGGAAGACCTTTTTATATTTCTCTATTTTTATACACGTTCGCATAGTCGAGCGTGTTTCTATTTTTAAACAACCAAGACAACGACGTCTCTTTTCTTCCTCGTCATTCTGGCGGCCGATCGGCGGAACGAAGGGGTAGATTTCTCCCTTGCGTTTTCTCGTACGCGGTCTGTGGCGCGCGCTATACGCGATACGATATATCGTTCCGTCGATTAAGAGAGCGTTTAAGTTCGCGTTACCGAGGACGCTCGCGAAAACTGCGACATCGATATTCGCGGGATGATGGATCGATACGATGCCGACTGCGGTAATTTCTCGAGGAGAGAGGCTAAACGAGATACGAACGACACGATTAATTCCCCCGAACGATCTTTTTTGGCGCTGTTAACGATTATCTGATTGGCTCATGCAGCGCCCGATGTTACGGTGCCGCGTAACGAGCTCCGCTGCAACGGTCGCCTTTTTTTCCTCGTTCTCTTCCCTTCTTCGTCTCTCACTCTCTCTCTCTCTCTTTCTCTCCCTCTCTCTCTCTCTCTCTCTCTCCTCCTCCCCTGTCCCCTCATTCTCTCTCGCGCTCGCGCGCGCTCTGTTGTTTTTTTTCTCTTCCTTCACCGGGGCGGCGTGCATTCTCTTTTTGCGGGACGCGCGAACCCGACCGGCAAGATTGGCCGGTTATTATCGCGGCAGAAGAAGCGTGTTGAGCGCGAAATAATGTTCGCGCGGATTTACACGACACGCGCGTACGTTTAATTGATAAACAACGCTCAATATTCGCGTCTGTCGTGTCGTGTCTGCATTCTTCCGCAAACGCGGCCGTGTCGACGCTCGAGAAAATTCGTGTCCGATTCTCCGTAGCGTTAACTTCTATGTAGAGAGAGATAGAGGGGGGGGGCGGGAGAGAGAAAGAGGGGGGAGAGAGGGAGGGAGGGAGAGAGAGAGAGAGAGAGAGAGAGAGAGAGAGAGAGAGAGAGAGAGAGAGAGAGAGAGAGAGAGAGAGAGAGCGATAAGGACGGCGGAGCGGGACAATTGTGACGTTAATTTTCACGTAGAAGGGAGGACGAGCGAGATAAGGGAGGGGATAGGAGCGGATGCGCGTCGGAGCGAAGAAATATTACTGTGATCAAAAAGTATCCGAACTTAATTTTTGAAAATCAAAATTACAATTCAATCATCAAAATTCTTATGGTCTCCTTCAAAGTAGTCTCCATTGCTTGCAACGCACATATGCCAGCGTTTGATCCAGTCCTGGAAACATCGCTCATACGCGGCAGACGGTATAGCCTTCAATTCACGCAGCGATTTTTCTTTCATGTCCTCAATCGATTCGAAACGCTGTCCGCGAAGTGATCTTTTCAGTAGGGGGAACAGGAAAAAGTTGCAGGGGACCATGTCTGGTGAATACGGTGCTTGCGGAGCGACATTCTTTGAGTATTTTGTCAGAAATTCACGCACAAGCGTCGAGATATGCGATGGTGCGTTGTCGTGATGCAAATCCACGAGTTGTTTTTCCACAATTCCGGTCGTTTCTTACGGATTGTGTGCTGGAACGATCCAAATGATATTCCAACTTCATCTGCTATCTCTCGCACAGTCAATCGACGATTTTGGAGCATCAATTCTTTCACTTTCTCAATGTGAGCGTCATCCGTTGACGTTGATGGTCTTCCAGAGCGTGGGTCGTCTTCAACGGATTCTCGTCCTTCTTGAAACTTCTTAAAGTACTCACGTACCTGTTTCCGATAAACAATCATCGCCATGAACTTTTTGCAACATTTTGAATGCGTTGGTGAACGAAATTTCGTTCGCAACACAAAATTTCAAACAAATTCTTTGCTCCATATTTTTCGACATCATGATGCACAACAATCTTCACTGACATAAACAACTACCACTTTCAAACGGCTTGAAGGAACGCCATGATTTTTTCACCAAATGTAAAGGACATGTGTACCAACTTAAGAAAGCAAACGGATTTGATTTACAGTTTACTCGCGATTTTGAACAAATAAAGTTCGGATACTTTTCGATCGACAGTAGTAAGAGAAAAACGAGCACGCGCGGCCGAGTCGTTTTCGGTGTCGAATAATAATATTAATAAATAGCTTATCCGCGGTCGCGCTTTCGCGCGTCGTTTTTCGCGGGAACGCGCCCGGTTTACGTTAGCGGGGCCGCGTGTCGCGCGTGACGTTTGTAGGTTGCCGCGGGATGAAATATCGCGCCTGCGGTTCGGCGCGGCAGTATGTCGCGCTCAAACATTTTCTACATTCATAACGACGCGCGAGCAATTACCGGCCAAGTCGCCGGTGATAAGTACCCGGCTAAAAGCATAAATCGTGACTCATGACACGCGCCGGTCTTCTCCCTCTCATTGTCAGCGTGACGCGCGCGGCGGCGGCGGGCCGGCCGGCCGGGCGCGTCATGTGGGTACCCATCTAATATCAAAGTACGTACGACCATGACAAATCCCAGATTACCTTTCGAGGATAACAATACGGGCGCGGGCGGGCGCGCGCGCGGTGGTATGTAGAAAGCGGAACCGTGGTGTTAATTTCCTGTTGCGGAGTCAAACAAGCCAGCGGGGAGAAACAAAGGCTCATGGGGGATCTTCGCCACGCCTGTCTGCTTTTATCCCTCGAATTACGTCTTTCATCGTCAAAGATGAAATGGGTATCTGCCGTTCGTGCGCGAAAGGCAATCGCGCCGTCCGAAATTGCCTTAACCCCTTCTCCATCGCGCGTGGAGCGCGATGTGTTAAATTAAGTAAAGTTTAAATAGGGATGGCACAAAACACACACATACACACACACACATACACACAGAGGTATTGAGAGGTATGGAAAATTGAGTTAGAGGCGAAGAACCGCACGCGCCGATATGAAGACGCGCCAGGCACAGCGCGCGCAAGTCGCTGGAAATTAATCGTCGCGCGCGAGCTCGCGTCCTGAGCGGAAAAACTCGTCCGATCAACGATGCATTAGTCTCCGTCGGTTTAACCCGATGCCTTTTATGACGAGGGGATTTGCATTTTTGCAAAAAAGCTCGCGTTTCGCCGAGGTAAGTTGCGATTGCAAATGCACGGACGCATATCGATGTTGTGTTAATTGGGCTGATATTTTTATTTAACAATACGCGAAAGGTGAGCGACGAAATGAAACGGTTGCGCCGGTTGTGCTTTTTTTCCTTTCTTTCTCGGAATGTAAAAACAAAAAGGAGACGACGAAACAAATAAATAGGGAGCTTTGTACAATACGCGCATTATCGTGTTTACGCGGGACAGCGCAGCGGGATATTTCGCTCGTTTATTTCTATACCTTTTAATTGCGCTCGTTATCGCATCGATAACGAATTATGCTGTCGACCTTTCTCCGCCGTCGCTCGCCGCGTTCTCCGCGTCAATTCTCCGCGCTGAATCCCGCGGATTTATAACGATCGCGTCCCCGGGACAATCGGCGGCTTTGCAGCGACAGCGGAGGCTCCGATCTCCCGGCGAAAAACAGGCGAAGACGCCGACGCAACCGCGCGCTCGACGTGCTAGAACGTCGCGGATGAGATTCTCGCTCTTAATTAAGGAAATGTAACGAACCACACTAAGGCGTCGAGAGACAAATCCGAAATGATAGCTCGCCGTTATACGTACATTTCTCGCGGAGCGAGCATTACTACGCGGTCGGACCCTTTGTCTTTCTCTCGCCCCTCTCACTCTCTCTCTCTCTCTCTCCCTCTCCCTCTCTCACTCCCTCTCTCTCTCTCTCTCTCTCTCTCTCTCTCTCTCTCTCTCTCTCTCTCTCTACTTGCGCTTCCCTGGTAGCCTCGAATTTTAATTAACTCGCGTTACGAAAAATTACGTCATTGCCTGCACGCCTGAGCGGGCACCGCGATGCTTTCGGAGGAGGTGCGGTATTGTTGAATTTTAACACAACTGAAATATATAGAAGCGCGCGCACTGGCGAGGACTCTTCCGATCTTAATTTGAATGACAAATTTACGGATTATTTCGCGCCGCTAAATTTTGCGTCGCGGCTGCAGCTTCATCGGTTCGTTTGCATACCCGAGTAGACTTTCTCGACTTTCTCAGGATTAGCGATACATGGGAGGGAATGAATTGCGCTGTGTGACGACTAAAAATCTCGCGAGCTTAGTAAAATTGTACCTATAATATACATGGGCGACTAGTTTTCCGTGTTAGAGAAAAATTAAGGGCAATTATGCAGAGATAGGGAACACCTCCCGATTTCAATGATATTGAGATATATTATCAAGGTTATTATAATAATATTATGAAGTTTTAGCATGCGCTTATTATTTGTAACAAATTTATTAATAAAAGGACTTTTTCTAAACTAAATATAAATTTTTGACACAATGTACATTTTAATATTGCAAGCAATATATGTATGAGTGAGGGAGGGATTAAGCCCTCCCCCTGTACTCCCCTCTCACTCCTAACTTAACCTAACTCAACTTCTACTTACTAGTACCTGTATAATATTTCTTCGCATGAATACTTATATGTTACATTGTACGAAGAAATATTATACAGTCACTAAAAGCAGAGGTTAGATTAAGTTGGGTTAGTTTTAGAAAGGGGGTAGAGAGAGAGAGAGAGAGAGAGAGAGAGAGAGAGAGAGAGAGAGAGAAAGGCTGCCTCGATCATACCATACGTATACCGTTTATTATATTTTAACAAACATAATGTAAATAAGTATAATAATATATAAGCTATAAAAAACACAAATGATAGTTTTATAAGATACTGCATACATTTCTATTAATTTTATATTTTATCTATTTACATTTATCTATTTACATTTTCACTTATGGGATATATAGTAGCCATTATTCCAAAGAAAGTGTCTAGTTGTTTTTCAAAATTAATCAGTAATCAAATGTTAACTGTACGACAAATTATTCTATACTGATTCATCTTTCCTAAAATATCTATTTAAAATCGTAAGAATGAAGATAAATAGAAACCTTCATTCAATAAACACTGTAACAAGTATAATATTTATACACTATATAATTACAAAATTACGTATTATTCATTGTATTTCTCTTGTTAATAACTTTGTTATAAATAACTTTGTTATAAATAATGGGTGTGGGCTAAAATTTTCATAACGTTATTCAGGATAATAATCTTGATAACATATTTAAATATCACTGAAATTAAACTTAGGGCAGTGGTCCTTAAATTTCAGAATTATATAAAAAACTATATATATATATATATATATATATTGTATATATTATGCTTAATAAGTTTGTTATAGCTTGACAGATCTGCGGGCACAATAAAAAGGCGATACTTCACTGAAACTAATAGAAAATATAGCCGAAAATATTAAACAAAACATTTCTATTGAAATAATTAATCTTTTTGCTGCATAAAAGAGAATTTAATATATTGACAGATTTTTATAGCTAATAGTTAATTATTGATAATTGATATTGATAATTGATTATTGATTGAAGCTAGTCAAAGCAACGACGCTCACAGTAAAAATTGTTTTACGTGCCAATTTGGCCAATGTTGATATATACGCACCATGCAAATTAATTGAATCATTTGTTCGTGAAACGATCGGGAATGTTTCCTCATCGTCTTTTAAAGTAGGTATAAATTTTTTGGAAAAATTAATGAAATTGTTTTTCACAAATTTGGATTAACTAAAGATACAAAAATCATTTTGTATACTACTACTAGGATAATATCTACAAAAAATAGTTTTATTTTATGAACCAGTTGACAAAATTGTCCCTACCCATTTGTTTCTACCTGAGCAAATTATAACATTTTAATCATAACACTTAATTTTTACCAGTACGCTACCTAAATAGACAAATGTAAATAATTTGGCATGAACTTTACTAGTCGATGTATCAGGTTGATACAAAAAAAAATCAATTTCTTATTTTTCTAATAAATACTCATAGGAACGTTGGATGTTAAAAGGAAGATAAGAAGTTCTTGTTAAATGTTCAAACAATATCTTCAAAACTGGGTAATTTTGTTCACTATTTTATTTGACAAGCACGACAAACTATTTGAACTAACTGAATGTCAGAAAATTAATAGCTTATACAACACATTCACATTTTTCATATAAAATGGTGACGTAGAAATATGAAAAGATGATCAAAATTTACTGAAAAAAACAACGTTATATTAAATATAATATAAAAATTTGATAGTAACTTTTAATAGGTAAACAATTATTATATGTATACGTACATTAATAATACATTTTGTACACCAACATAACAATAAAGTTTACATCATGATACCGTATAAATTTAATGATTAATTCAATATAGTATATTTTTTGTTTGACTTTCAGTATAATTGAAAAATTATAAGTTTGCCGTCGTCGACTGTCCTACGTTCTGACGATGATGAAAATTGATCCGCCTACAACTCGCTGAATCAATCAATCTACATTTTCCCATAAAAAAAAGTATCTCGGGCACTCGGCAATGTGCGCTGCGGCGCTTGCCAGAAAAATAAGCTGGCAACCTAATTTCGCACACCGATCTGCCTAGTTTTATCTCGCATGACGTCGAGTCGGGAAGATCTCCTGCGTTTTTCCCTTCCTTCGATGTGCCAAGAACTTGTTACGTGAACGAACAGAAGCAAGTGATGTAGCGGGCTGTTCCTTCCCACTTGTAACCGGAACTTCTGACTTCTTTATCAAGATAAATCGACTCTATAGAGCCGCGAACGACCCGCGGCGTCCTCGCCCTGCGCGAAATTTCAGGCATCGTCCCGCGGATTAACGAAACACCGTGGTAGCACGGATTTCCTCGCTGCGGACGGAGAGCCGGGGCTTTGGTCGTTGTTAAAGCGCGGTTACAAGACGCACGAAGCAGTCTACCGTGCCGGACATTAAACAAATATCCCCGCCATAGCGCGGATACGCGAGTTGAAGTGGCAATAAGACAAGTAGCCGAGTAAACTACCTATCTGCGGCGTGTGTAACAACGAGTGCGGCTATCTACCTACCTACCTACCTACCTGGCGCGCAAAACGAAATGCAATTGCGAGGAGCAACGCCCGTGGATACAAGCGCGACCACGTTCGCGCCGTAGAGCCGGTCTAAAGTTCCTATTATTGCTCACGTCGCTGCGGCATGGCCGATATAAATCGAGGGGCGAAGAAGGGGGAGCAGGGGAACGCTCGGGGCCTCACCCTCTGTCGCCGTCTCGCGGCGCTCTCTTCACGCTTTAATGCCTGGGAAAGTGTTGAGAACGAAAAGCGCGCGCGCGAAAAGTGGAACAGATTCGTGCGATGCAGGCGGCAATGAAAGCGGGGAAATATGGAGGGAATTTATACCGGGGACTATTCTCCGCGCGGTGCGAAACGATTCGAGGTGAGTAGTCGTGTGGGACACTACACGGCGATGCGCGCAGCACCACGGCGGTTTCCCTGGAGTACTTTTACATGGTTGTGAGATAATGGCCACATTCGCCGTAGTTATATTCTCTTTAAAGGGCGCGGCTACCTTTGCGCGTATTCGTGTGTCTCTCGCTTTCTCTTTCTCTCCTTCTCTGCCTTATATGTTTAACATTTTTATACGTACATTGTGTCGGAAAAATAAGTTCCAATTATAAAACTTCTCTTGTTGATAACTTTTTAATAAACAATAAGTGATGGCTGAAGCTTTTTGCAAGGTGGTCAAACCATGTCCTTGATGATACATGTTGAGATTATTGAAATCGATGAAGTCGACACTAATATTAACATTTACCCTTTCTCCTTCTCTTTCTCTCTTGCTGACTCCTTTTCGTTTATGCTCCCTCGCTGTCATCAAATAGGAACTAGAAATAGAAATTTAAAACATTGAAATTACTTCTCTGCAGCGGAGAGCAAACTTGAGTGGTATATTTTCGTGTTAGGTAGAAAATCGATAAGCGTCGTATATGTAACATGTACTATATATTTGTATAAATACACATTAATCTAGTTTTCAATCGTTATAACATTATGCTATTGTCTCAATAAAATTGCTGCGTTATTTTTGGCTGTTATCAACGAACATTGACCCTTTGTACTCGAAATGCCAGCATAGTTGGCATGAATATTTATTCCGGCAATTCGTAATGACAGCTGTGCTGATATGAAAAAGATTTAGAAAGTAATAAAGCAACGCCTAGGAAACATTCCGCATTTCATTTTTCAATTATGTGGAAGTAAAACTAAAGATTGAGTGTTCCAAGTTCAATATTCCCGGTGAAGGAAAGTAGGCAAGTTATTTTTGTCACACCTGTGAAAGAAAACCCGGGCTTCATCCGAGAAATTGCTTCAAACAGTATCATATTTTGAAAAACTATAAGATGTAAAATTTTACAAATTTTGTCAATTCTAATATTTTTTTTTAGCTAAAATGTAATCGTAAATTTTTCGTGACAAATTGTATTTATAATTGCCGAGTTAGTGGAAGGAAGTGTGGAAATATTTCTCTATTTAGATAATATCGTTTTTTTTATTCTGCAAAATAAGCTAAGCGGAGCACCACTGACGGTAAGAAGAGAAACGGCGGCGCAATAAATAAATTGATACGATCTTGCACTGCGAGTCATGTCATTGACGCGACGTTACAATCTAATGAACAACGTGACCCAATGAAATACGCTCGCGAGCACAGGAAAGAGAGAATCGTCATTTTAATTCGTTTGTGCCGTAGGAAGGCTCCTTCAAAGGATGCCACCGTCGCGTCGCCCCTCCCTGTCCTCGAGCTTTATTCGATTCCGTGCTCACAGAGCGATTATATCGAGCATTTCCTAGAGGGTTTTGTTTCCAATTTTAATCGGCTTTCTTCATACGCGGGGACGAAATAACGCGGCCGTGTACGCCCTTCAGTAACCGATATTGTATTCCGCGGAATAAAGAGCCGAGACTGCGAAATTGCACTTTTAATATCGCGACGGCCGCGACGGCGTCCGTATAGAAAACCAGATAGCGGATATCGGACCGTTACCGTATTAGACGTTCGATTATTCGGAACGTTGCGTCGGCTGCGGGATACTTTCTTGGCACCGAAGGAATATCGGTCGGTCGAAGACTCCCGGGGTCGCGTCCTCCTCCGGCTGAAAAGATCCGACCCGGATGGTTACATACGATATTTAATTAAGCACGTTCCGATGGATTCTCTCTCGCGAGTCGATGTCCCCGGATGAACCAGTTTCTTGGACGCCGGAGTCGAGCGCGTTCCTCGGCGCATCCGTTGGATACACTTATCGGCGGATCATCGATGCTCGTTAACGAATATTACAATAACGCGATTATGAAGGAGCATCGGCGAGGAAGAACAGAAAAGATATCGCGACCGAAAGATGAGGTAGAGAGGGGGGAAGAGAGGCGTACAGGTAATGGCCGGTGCATTTCTCGGAGGATTAGCGTATCGGCGAGTTGCGCGCGTAAGCTGTTTATGCAATCCGTTTCTGATAAATTTCCGAGATATCCGCTGAATGACCTTTTCCTTTAGGTCGCGTCGCCTCGCGGAGCGCACATGCTCGGTTATTGCCAGTTGGCAGCCGAGGAGCGGCGATCAAACGTCAAACAGTCGCCGCGAGAGCGAGCGGAAACGTGCGCGCTGCCATGGGACGGCGTGTCCTTTTTATTATCGATCTTACGGCCGCGCCGGTGAAATAATTAAAATTCGACACTGTACGATTACGATAAGATAAATAAGGCGATGTGTAACGAACAAAGATAAAACGCGGCGCCCGGATTTCGCCCGCAAGCGCGTGATGTGTGTATGTGTGTGTGTGTGTGTGCGTGTATGTGTGTGTGAAATCCGCGCGTGGAGATCTCGATGAAGTGCAAAGTAATCTCCGACGGTTTACTTATTCATTCCTCAATGTTTACTCTCCGCGCGGACTTTCTAGTTTTATCACGAAGGGTATCGCGCGATTTCTTCTTTCTTTTTTTCCTCCTCCCCTGCCCCCCTCTTTCTCTTTCGTGTATGTATACGTGTGTGTGCGCGCACGTGTATCGTACGAATCAATATTTACGCGCGAATGCATCCGCGCAAATCATCCGTTCTCCCGCGCGCGGCTCCCCGCGCTCCTTCAAGCGCGCCATGAAACGCATAAACAAAACTCGCGCGTCTCGTAATCGCGCGAAAAGCCGCGGTCTCGCGCGTATCATAAAGCGGGATGTCGGTCGCGCACAAATCACAGGCGTCGGTCTCAATGGAACATCGACCTATTTCGCGCGCGAAAAAGCGAATGGCTCGCCGCCGCCGTCACCGGCCACCGCGCCATCCGCGATCGATTATCCACGGCGTGTGCCGGACGACCGTCAAATACATACAGACATAACACACTCGGTGTATCGAATTCGAATCACACGTCGCACACTCCAGCGCGCGCAACTGCCGGACCGCGGCGAGGTCGCTGCCGAATAACGTAACGGCGTGTCGGCAGCAGCGCGCGGCTGCCGCCGCGCTGACTGGTAAATTTCATTACGCTTTGTAGAGCCATTAATCGTCGGTTGCGCCTTTATCGAGCGCTTCGCGCTCGAGTGGACTCGTCATCGTCGCTCGGAAATCGCCAAGAAGAAATCCTAGCCCGATCATTGCGGACGAGCGAGGGCGTGCGCGCTTCGCGCCTGGGCGCTTGCCCGTGCGATCAGAGCAATATTGTCGCAAGAGAGAAAGGAGAGAGGGAGAGAGAGTTCGCCGCAGGAAAAACTTTTTAATCTCTCGGGCGAGCCGGATGAGCGGGCGCTTCTCGACTTGACACACCGCGTTAAAGCATCGCCGTGAGAACGTGGAGATGCCGTTTCCAGGAGAATTTTCGTCGAGATTTTGTGACGACGTCGCCTCGCTCAACGCTCTCGTCTCGCGAGTCTCTCTCTGCCTCTCTCTCTCTCTCTCTCTCTCTCTCTCTCTCTCTCTCTCTCTTTCTTTCTTTCTCACTATGCATTCTTCCGTTGTGTCCGTGTTCGGTTAATGATACAAGTTTCTGCATTTTCAAAGTATTTTGCGCGACTTAGGGCTGTTCAATATAAATATTTGCACGCAAAGCGTATATTTTATGTTCCTTTTCTTCTTGATATAACAACGCGTCCTTATCATATATTAGACGTACAAATGAATAATTCAAACTTTTTAAGCAACTAAGAAATTCAGTTTCAAATAATCAAATTTTCTCATTCTTTTACGGTTATGTAGTGTTGACATTACATTTAGTGTGACGGGAGGTTCAACATAACCTCAAAAATTATTCAGTTCGTTATAGTAGAAAATGGCAACAGATAAGGTGCATATCCGACGCTGCATTCTTTACGAATTCCAACAAGGAAGAAATGCTGCAAGAGCATGCGAATCGATTTGTTCCTTTCTCGGCGAAGGTGCTGTATCGTACGATGTGTGTGCATTTTGGTTTAGATGGTTTAAAACGGCGATTTCAGTCTGAGTGACAAAGAACGTTCTGGAGGCCCTCAAAAGTGTGGCAACAATGATTTGGAGCAACTGCTCGCTGAGAATTCAGCACAAACGCGAAAAGAGCTTGCAGAGCAATTAGGAGTGACGCAACAAACTATTTCCAAACGCCTACACGAGATGGGAAAGATTCAGAAAGAAGAAAAATGGGTTCCGCATGAACTCACTGAAGCCAACAAAAATCAACGAGTGGCAGTGTGTCTTTCTCTTCTCAATAAGCAGCGTCGAAAGTCTGTCTTATGGAAAATTGTTACAGGCGATGAGAAGTGGATATTCTATGACAATCTGAAACGCAGAAAGTCGTGGGTAAATCCCGGTGATCTATCAACATCGGTCGCAAAGCCAAAATACTTCGGAAAGGAGATTCTGCTCTACATTTGGTGGAATATGAAGGACGTGATTTATTATGAGCTATTAAAACTGAATAAAACAATTATAGCGGACCACTACCAACACCAATTAATCCGTTTAAGTCAAGAATTAGAACGAAAACGCCTGTACAGAGTGGCAAAGGAGAACGTCTTGTGAAATTATTGCATGATAACGCTAGGTCACACATTGCTTCTACGACAAAAGACGTCACAATAATAATTATCTTGCTTAGGACGTCTTGCAGCACTCGGCATATTCACCAGACATCGCTCTTACCAACCTTAGCACTTGTTCCAGGTGATGCAACATGCCTTGTCCGATGCGCACTTCAAAGTAGTGAATGAGATCTGAAAATGGCTTTGACGACTTTATCGTGTCCAAAGACACTACATTTTTTCGACATGGAATTCATCAGCTGCCTGAAAACTGGCTTAAAGTTATAGAAAACAACGGGTGAATACTTTGATTGACAAATTTGTTTTACTTTCTTTTAAAATAAACCTTGAATTTAGCTGAAAAATTTTGATTATTCATTTGTACGTCTAATAAATTGTCCTGCGCTTAAAATATAGGCTATTTATAACAACATTCTTCATACAGTTGACTCTTAATTTTCGCACGGCTTTAGGCACAGGTAGCTCATTGTGCTTTGCTTTACTGTAAACTCTAAAGGGTTTCTTGTTCCAGAGTGTAAATCAACTCTCTCTCTCTCTCTCTGTCTCTCCCTCCTCTCTTTCTCTCTCTCGCGCGGCGCTGAAACCGCGCTCGAAATGTCACGTCGTTCGAAACATCAAATAACGAGCCGCGACTCGTCGTTTGAGAAGCCCGTATTATCGAGACACGCGGGTGTGCGTCGCAGGCGCGGTCGGGGCGAACGATGTGCAAGTTACGAGGCGCAATCGTGCGCCACGGGGAAGCTCGCGAAGCTCGAGTTCTCCAATCTACCGTGCGCGCGAGGAACTCGCGCTTGTTTCGGCGAGACGTAACCCGGAAGACGTGATTGGAAATGTAGAGCAGACCCGGTACCAAGAACTCGCTCGACATTACAAATGCTTCGAGGTGTCAACTAAACCAATCTGATTGGTCTATCCGTCGCTTTGAAGCATTTGCAACTTTAAACAGATCCCACGCCAAGATCCGCGCGCGCGCGCGAGGTCTTTGGCACGTTTGAAAAACGCCGGAATATTATTTCCATCTCTACCTCTCTTTTCCCTTTATTTCTCTCGCTTTTGGCGCAGCTATCATCTCCCTTTCTCCCCTTTTTCTTCTATCATATCTCTCTCTCTCTCTCTCTCTCTCTCTCTCTCTCTCTCTTTCTCTTTCTCTCTTTTTTTCTATTTTTCTCTTTCTTTTTCGGCGTTCCAGCGAGAACGCGCAGCGCTCACGCCACGTTGAAACGATAGGGAACTTTTTTAATCTTCGGAGCGCGAACGAGCAGATGCTTTCACGACGACGGTTTCCCGACTTGACACGCCGTGTTAAGAGCCGCCGTCGCGCGTCGAGGGATGAGAGAAACGCGCTCTCGCTCGTCTCGTCTACGAGACGCGCGTCGGTCCACTTTCTCTCTCTCTCTTTCTCTCCCTCTCGCTCTCTCCCGTTCGCTCGCTTGCTCGCTCTCGATGTCGCCGCCCCCCCTTAGGATTCCGGAGGGCCCTGGACGTCGGAATGACGTGTCGGTGGAGATTTCGTTCCGGATGCCGGGAAGTACCCGAGAAGCCTGAATAACCGACGGAGGCCGCGCCGCGAGACGCATTACGTTCGCCAAGTATATACCCCGTAAGATCGTAACTAGACGCGGGTTACTACGAAGGGCACATGTCGAGCATGAAAATATCATTTTTAATGCCCCGTCGGAGATGCGTTTACAACCCCGACATTTATCCCCGCTCTTCCGCAAGCGAGACGCGCATTCGCTTGTCTGCGTTTCAGACGCGGCTGCGCTTCACGCTCAGTGATCATTCGCTAACTTTTCTCTCATCGCTAAAGGGATGCCAAAGTGGATGACGAACCCCAAAAACATCTATCTATATCGAAGAGATGACCGTCAAATGTATCAAATAAGCACCGATACGATTGTGTTTTCTTTTTTCGTATTTCTTCTGCACCGAATTTCGAAATGGTTTGCAATTTTTTGTTCGGACACAGTTTGGAAGCAATCGACGCTCCAATGACTCGAAAACTTGTTTTTTATTAATTTTCAGAAGTGAGGTCTTTCATTGGACCATCGACTGCGTCCGAACTATATGAAAAAAAGAAATGTCCAAACCGCTTCGAACAGCAGCGTGTGCACGTAGCTCTTTTTTAATTTATGTTGCTTTGTGTTATCACATTCAGCTGGAAATATACCGATGCATATATACAGGGTGTTCAGGATCTTTTGGAAACGAAAAATTGTGAAGATTAATCAGATCAAGCTGAGAAGAAAAGTCACCATTTTGCAAAAATCGCAATAGTTATTAAATTATTAATGATTGAAAATGATCACATTAAAGGTCCTTTTAATTGATAAGTTGAAAATTTACTTATCTGCAAAATGGTAAAGAACTTCTTTGTTCAGAATGACTTAATCTACAATTATGTACCCGCTATTGTTTCTAGCGATAGATATGAGCATATTGAACTTTGAATCCTGAATCTTGAACCTGTCGTTTGAAGGCGCATATGGCCATTACCACTTCGCAAATAAGTACGCAAATTTTCAAATTGTCAATTAAAAGAGCCTCTAGATGTGATTATTTTCAATTATTAATAACTTAATAGTTATTGTGATTTTGGCAAAATGATACATGACTTTCCTTTTCAGTTTGATTTGATTAATTTTCGTAATTTTTCCAAAAGATTTCGGATATCCTATATATATATATATACAGGACATTTCATTCATTTTGATCTGTTCTACTCACATACGTGCTTGTTATGTGTTATAACAGGGATACAAAATTGTTGACAAAAATTTCTTTTTTTATACGATATCTCCGGATAAATAGTTTAGTAATAAAAAGAAATCGGCAAACGCTAATGTACTATGTTAAAAGTTCTCGTCTGATCATTGAAGTTAAGTAGTGTTGAGCGCGATTAATACTTGAATGGATGATGACTTTGGAACACCGTCTATAGTTAACATAATTTCTTTTTTGTCATTACTTAAGGATCTTTTACAATTATTATATATTTGTTTAGCACACATGGCCATTATATTTTCCAAACTATAATTTTTAAATAGGTAATCAAGTAATTGAGTAATAAACGGGATTACTGTTAACACTTATAACTTTTTCTTTCTTCTTCAAAATGTTTCAATGATATTTTACAATTATCTTATGTTTACCTGATGTATATCCAATACTTATCTGTTGTACAATTCTTTTCGAATGATTACTTCAGTAAATCGAAGAGATGGGATGAGTGTCAACAGTCATATCACGTTGAAAATATCAATTCTCGTTCGATCACTGCAGTTGAGCAACGTTGAGCACGGTTAGTACCTAAATGGATAATCTAGACGGTATTCCCGCTTGGGAATACCGTGTTGGCATCATTCTTTTTTTTTTGCCTTTTCTTGAAGATCCTTTACAATCATTGCGTAGTGGTTTAGCGGTGTGACAATTAAATTTTCTAACCTGTTTCTAAATAACTAATCAAGTAACTAGAAAATAAAGACGATCACTGTTAATTTTTTCTCTTTTTCCATATTTCTTTTTCATATTGAAAATTTCTTGGTGGCTTTTGCAAAATGATACTTGACCTTTCTTCTCAGTTTGATCCGGTTAATCTTCACAATTTTTCGTTTCTAAAAGATCCCGGATACCTTGTATAGACTGTTTAAAAAAAGGATGTTTGGGAAAAATAAATAATTGTTCATAACTTTAATGTTAATTTTTTGATCCATATTTATTTTTCTTCCCACTTGTGAGTACTATCTATCTTTAAAGTCTTGAATCTTTTTTTTAAATATCCTGTAAACTTTCAGTATATATATTTCTAAGCCAAATTTAGTTATGAACAATGTTCTTTGAAACGTTCTCCTACGGAGTAAATACTCGTTCGGTTTGTAAAAATTGCAGAATTTTCACCACACCACAACTTGTGATTTTCCACAGTGCAAATATATTTACTCCAATTGATAGCTCGAGATGTAAATTTCGAATTTTTTTCATCGTTCGCGTCACGTACTGAGCAATGTTCCAATTCATTGCTGCACATACTTTCGTTGTATAAAAGCATTTGTAATTCTGTGCAATCAATACGACATAAATTTCGCAAAAAAAATTCCTGCTGCTAAAGATTTCCAGTATAGCATCGCCCTTGATTCACACTCATTTACAAATTTAACTCGTCCGCACGCGTCGAACGGCTGAATGTCCTCTTACGCGATTTTAAAGTGTCGTTGCTCCGCGAACTGTTCGAACTGATACACGGTGAAATGAAGCAAACAAGCCGTAAAAAAGAAAAAACGAAGGAGAAATCCGCGCGCACGAATAGAGATGTTGTGTGTTTTCGGCGAATCGTACACACCATTCCCTCGCCCTCTCGGATTCTTGATCGAATCCGTCGAGCGACGGGCGAACGATATTGCATTACCTAAGTGGACGATCAAGTGAAACCGCCTGGCGGTAACGAGAGAAATAACATTAACGATGCAATGGCGGCCGTTGCGGGGGATCGTTTTACACGGTTACTCTCCTCGCGACCGCGAGTGCGAGATCGCGATCGCCGACGCATAATAATTTGGGAGGAAGGGGGGCGTAACGTGGTTTTATCACGTTAACACATCCCCCTTTGTCTTTGCTGCGTGATAATGCGTTAATATACGACCGTCGTAGCTCGCTCTCTTCCCGAAGAAGATCGCCGCGCCACACGAGCGAGCAAATGAGTGAGAGAGGGAGGGATGGGGTAGGCAGAAACGACAGGATCGAGGGATGACGTGTCGCCGGTAACGATTCCGTTCCAGATGCCAGCGAGCGCTTTGCTTTCTCGCCGATCTACCTGCATCTCTCGTCTACGAGTCGCAAAATGATTCGTCACGGTCGAGACTCTCGCTTTAACGTCTCTTCTTCCGGGTTACCCTTGTCGGGCCCGTTCGATTCCTTTTCTCTCTGTCTCCGCCTCTCCTCTTTCTCTTTGTGTCCTTCCTCTTTCTCTCTCCCTCTCTTCCTCCGCCCTCTGTGCCACCCTCTTCTGACGTCATCCCTAACTCCGAGGGGGATACTGGTGGGCCTATCCGACCGCAGCAGAATGGAGAACGGCGCGCGGGCAGTCTGTTACCGTGGTAACGCGATACAGGAACTAAATTCCGTATGTACTCCGGGTTAAGTGCACTTCTAACCAAAATTTCACGGCCTAAGCAAACGTTACACCGACACTTAAACGAGATTTCGTATTAATGTTTAAAGCGATATACCGTCCGGGTAAGCCGTTGCGCAGATCGCAATCAGTGAGGAATAGCCCGCGGTGTATACGGCGTTACGCCGTTATTGTTTGAAATGTTCGAGCGCCCTTAATCGCGCCCAGTCGGATTCCACCGGATTGAGTGCGCGCGATTCGCGATGTGTTTAAATAAATAGCACGCGCGCGCGGCGCGAAAGAAAGATCGGGAAATTGAATTCCCGCGAGCGCGCGCCTTCCCATTCCGCGATACATGCTTGCTCCCATTTACTGTTTTATATTAATTAATAGGACACGCTGTTCTCGCGCGGCTCGCCCGAAAATAGCGATGAATTATCTTCCGTCTGCGAGCTGCGCGATCAATCTCCCAGTTCGACGGTCGTTGGTCGGGAAATTTCTTTTCGCGAAATTACTCGAAACTCACCATGGCGGAATGGAGCTTTTAATTAAATCACGGGCTCACGACGCTCTAAGAAGCCACCCAAACAACGCCTGGCATAAAATTACATCGGTTCCTTACCTCAGAACGCTATTTCCTCGCGCGACTTCAAAAGAATCTCTTCAATCATCTTTTGTTGGTGTATAAATAATATTATTCAGCCCATAGAAAAACCTCGACCCGAGCAAAAGTTTTATTCGATAGCTGACTTTCTGATCAACAACTTTTTGATATTCTGCAGTGAGAAAACAAATTATCCATTAATTGAATAATTAATAATGAAAGTGTTCTCAGCTCCTATAACAGTAAAAGCGCTATCGTTGTAAAGTCAGGTGTTCCCACATTTGGAAACTCGAAATAGAATTCAATGTTTCGAAATCATACTTTTCTTTGCAAAAATATATTCTTCTTCTAGTCAAACATTTGAAAATGTTCAAGCAAGGTTGACGAAAAAAGAATAGACAGATGTTTCAAGTCTTATTCTGATATTTTTAAACCGACTGTCTTGGAAATGGCATATAAATTCCATCGTTGCATCTATCTCGTAATGTTGACTAGTTATTTCGAAATCTCGATCTCGATGAGAATCATCGCTTACTTCGCACTCGTGGTTATCGCGAGTGGCTGTCATCGCGCAAGTGACATGTTTCGACAGTTTGTAATGGACTTGTATATATAAGTGGAGTGTTCCGCTAGAGGCTACGAAGACTTCGTCTGAGAAGGACAGCCTGTGCCATAGGTATTCGAACTTTGCCTAACTTGACCGCTATTGCAGGGGAATATAGCTGCCCTGCACATTTTATCTTCAAACTTCTTATAAAAAAACGCAGCCCCATGTACAGGGTATAACATGAACATATAGGTCGGTATGATGGATTACCTACCCTCATTGCACAGTTGCACCCTGCATGAATGCAACTAATTTTGCACCGTAATCGTTTATGGTAGCAGCCGAGCCTCGTTAAATTAAAAAAAAAGAAATGTTTAAGAACGTGAAACTGAAAAATAAACGTTACGGATTTAATAAGAGTAATAGTTAAATTGATAGATAATGCAATATATTTTTTGTTTCGCATAATTTCTTTCCTGCATTGGAAAGTTCGATAGGAACTGGTGATTAGAAAAGATGGTACAGAGGTACTTACAAGTAACACTACCCAACTGATACTCACCGATTTGAATGAAACTTAACATACTTATTAAACACCGAAAAATATTAAATACGTGTTTTTTGTTTCGGCTAAATACGCTTTTTAGGGGTAGAAAGCACCCCTCAATCCCTGAAGGTGGAAACAGTTATGACTAATTATTTCTGAAACGATACATTTTCTGAAAAAAGTGCTTAGGACCAAAGTTGTAGAGTTCAAAGTGATGCACTTGCTGGCGACTTTGAAGTCGGCCTTGAGGTCGATTTTCAAGGTCATTTGAAAATCATTTCATGTTTTTCAAAGGGAGAAGTTTACTTTTCATCCCGAGAATCGGTAGAGCGTAAAATTTTACATTCAGAACGTTGGTGGTTTGTAAATAAAACAAGCCTCTGCAATTTAAAATTGTTCATTGATCCAACCAATTAAGGCAAGATCAGTCAATAATTCGATCAATAAAGGAATTGAAAGTAATTATTCATTCAAATAAGGCAAGATGTGATCGAGATCCAGCCAGTGAAGGCAAGATATGGTCGAGATCCAGCTAGAGAAGACAAGATGTGAGCGAAATCCAGCCATTGAAGGCAATATATGGTCGAGATCCAGCCAGTGAAGGCAAGATGTGAGCGAAATTCAGCCAGTGAAGGCAAAATATGGTCGAGATCCAGCCAGTGAAGGCAAGATATGGTCGAGATCCAGCTAGTGAAGGCAAGATATGGTCGAGATCCAGTCAGTGAAGGCAAGATATGGTCGAGATCCAGCCAGTGAAGGCAAGATATGAGCAAAATCCAGCCAGTGAATGCAAGATTTCATAATTTCTTTTCATTGTCTATGAGTATAAATTCCATGATAATTAGCATTATTCTTTATATTTATGGCAATAATGAGGAATAGCTTTATCTTCTTTCGCAAAAAAATGCTCCATACACAGAGAGTTAGTACACCACGCACATTTTATTAATGCAATGTTATTGCAGATTTTGCAGACTGTCCCGCAATTCTTTAAACAGAAATCAACAAGCGTTTCACATCTATCTGGTTTTTCTTCAATATATCCACTTTTCCACCAGATATATTTAATCACGTATTGGAATCGGGGTGATGAGAATTGATTGTGGATTAATGATTGAATTTTGAGAATGTTATTCCTCAAATATAGGTTAATATCATAGTTGTATAAGAGAATTAAGTCTGAAAATTGTTTCAAGAAGTTTTTCCACGGTCTGAATACGTAGACATCCAATGGTTGAGTGAAGCCAGTTGTTCCCGCAGGAATTGTAAAGATTTTTACTCCTTTATTACCCTTATCTATATTTTCAAATTTCTTTTCTGCTTGTCCTGACCAAGAGTCCAAACACAAAATAGACTTCTTGCCAGCATTAGACAAGAAGACATCTTCAAACCATTTAATAACAATGTCGGATGTCAATTTTCCAGATTTTGTGGCGAAAACGAGGATATTATCTGCTTTGTACATTGACTTCTGTATTATCGGTCCGAAACGGCCATTTATTTCTTGCAGAACTATTAATAAGGAGGATTTTAAGATACCATCGACAGATATTAAAGGTTGTATTGTGTAATTGTGAGTCAAGGAATTCAAAGATTGAGCAAGACACTCCACTTTCAAAGAACCCTTTGAGGCTGATGTACGACCAGCATGTGTTTCCAAATTGAACCCTGATTGATCTGAATTGTAAACGTTTGCTGTTCCTAGCAAGCCTATCTCTAGTTTAACTTGATTCACATAATTGGAAGATTGTTCCAATAGTTCTGCTTTATTTAAAATATGCGCTTGTATCACAAATTTATTTATTTTTCTTGAAACAATACCATGTTGTATTTTAAAGTTGTGTATCCATTTTGATGAAACCGTAAATAATTGAGAAGACAAATGAACTACCTCTTTTGCTTTCAAGGCCCATCTCTATAGATCTAAATCGTGAATGGGTAGATTTCGATCAGATGCACTGTTCTGATAAATTGTTCTAGAACGTATTGAGAGATATATAACAATTTATCAGTCCTTGACCCACCTTTAGCAACTTGTGCTTCCCACCGGGACAATTGTGTTACATTTATAACTTTCTTAAATCGGTTTTTAACTGATTCTATATTCCTTCTTTTCTTTTGTCCAGATCGCCAAAATTCAATTACTCTCTTCTTATAATCAATGTCTACAATTTCTCTGAATTTTGTATCGTCTTGCACAACTTCCGAAACATCTTCTGAATTGTCTTCAACTAAAACAGCATCAGGAATCACACTAGCATCAGTACAGTTCAAAGTATCATAAGTCTCTTTAAATATATCAAAATTGATAGCGTCTTTTATCAAATCTGCAAGTTGAGAAGCGATTAATTTTTCTTCATCTGTTATTCTAGATTCTATATTGTACACTGGGTTCTCGAAAGTGAGGCACAATAACTTTAAAATATTTTTTGGGTTTAATGACATTATGAAATTTTACAGATTAACAATGCTTTAATAATATTATAACAGAGATTCAAAGTAAATTCAAAGAAAGCAGAGTTTATGATTGTATAAGCCTAAATGAAATTAACACAAAAAATAGTCGTAGGAACAAATGATGGAAAAGTACTTGCAGTAAATACTTTCCGAAAGAATTTTGAAAACATTCACAAGAAACAGCAGTCGTAAGAACAATTGACGTAAAACTATAAACAATGAACACTCGCCCAAGTACAGATGTGAAAATGATGGTTGATGGTATATCCGAACGAAATTCACGAGCAAGATAGCTCATAGTAAATAAGTGATCAAGAAGTAATTTTGGAAAATGCTTGCTCAACGACAGTCCGGAAAATAATAATTGATCATGTCCGAATGAAATCCTAATACAAAATAAAGAGTAAAAGGTATTGTGGATAACTCCAAAGTAACAATAAAAATTTAAACAAATTTGAAAATTTCTAATATAGCATGAAAGTAATGTTTAACTTATAATTAAAGTGACATTTTATGTTTTCTTATCTTTACTTCTATTCTGAAGTTACATACAAAACTTTTTTCTCCTTCTTATTTTTTTTATAAATTTGCGCCTACTTTCCCATTATGTCAGGTTTTTTTTTTTTTTAGGAAAATAACGCAACAAATCAATTCTGAAGGCAGATTTAGTCAACGCATAAAATTACTGATTATAGATACAAAGTGGTCAAAGTCCGACAACAGCTAATTATTTCCAAATTTAATTCACCTTGAAAATCGACCTCAAGGTCGATTTCAAGGTCGCCATCAAGTGCATCACTTTGAACTCGACAACTTTGGTCCTAAGCACTTTTTTCAGAAAATGTATCGTTTCAGAAATAATTAGCCATAACTGTTTCCACCTTCAGGGGTTAAGGGATGCTTTCTACCCCTAAAAAGCGTATTTAGCCGAAACAAAAAACACGTATTTAATATTTTTCGGTGTTTAATAAGTATGTTAAGTTTCATTCAAATCGGTGAGTATCAGTTGGGTAGTGTTACTTGTTAGAAGCTTTATATACTTTATTAGGGGAAAAGTCCCTAATTTGAACCGGTCCCTAATTTGAACCATAGATTTTTCTACGGCTTATTAGTATCTAGCACATCCTATCGGCACTCATTTATGTTAAAATGCGATTGTAGCACCTCTTAAAAATATGTGACTCCCTAAGTTGAAATCTAACCTCTCAAACATCACATGTTCTGTTAGTGCGCACGCTGATCTATTAACGAATACAGATTATTTAAGCTATAAAATATTTATGGTGAGTACAATTTAGCTGCATTTCGATGTACATATTAAGAAATCCCTAGAATTTTATTTGATATCAATGGTTTAATGCAATTTGTAGTATTTTTTATTTTTATCATTAAGAAGTAAATCTGAAGTTAGTTTCTTTAAATGGACCACCACAAAGTTCTTAAGCAGAAAGGGCTATAAGGCCGTTTTCCTGCCCTGTATGGAATTGACTCAAATTTTGCAGAAATAGTCTCCATAAAAGTCCTCATAATTTCCTTAAAGCATTTATGAAAATAGCCTTTCAATTCGGAGAACGAGGCATCCAAAATTCTAGATTTTGTATGGGATTTCGTGTATTTGGAGAATGTTTGTCATAATAAACTTTGTTATTGATTCACCCCAATCACCAAACTTTCTCAAAAACTTTCTATAGGTATTATCTTCAAAATATAAAATTTTTGTGATTTTAATTAAGAGCGCACATATTGAGAATGAGACTTGAATTAAAAAATATCGCATCTTATAGTGCAAGATTTGATCGAGATCCTGAAAAATCTCGAGAAATATAAGTTTTATAGAAAAATGTTCCAGACAAACGTTATAGTGCTCAAAACGACCTATTTACTGGTATTATCAATTTGACATTGGATGGTGTCGTTAAGGTCAGGGCATTTTGAATTTTTTAAATAAAACCCCCTACTTTTATTGCATATTCTTGTAGCTTTTCTCGAGAGCTTTGCAAAACACTATAATAAAATATTTTTTCATTACATATTTTCCGACTTATGAAGCTTGACAGTTGCAGTGCCACTAGTATTAACACTTTGACATCCGCAACGTGTGACCAAGATTTTTTGTCTGGCGCCGGTAGGTCTCGTGTAGATCCTACCGCTTGTCACCGGCGTTTTTCGAGAGATCGTAAAATGTCTTGTTTTACTAATCTTAATATCAATATTTAATATCAATATCTCAATATCTTGGCATTTGTTCGATAGCTTTACACGCCGCGACACCAACGTGGTGTCACCGGCGTTTGTTCAATAACTTTGCACGCGACACCAACGTGGTGTTACTGGCATTTGCGTGAAAATTTTCACATGACCCTAAAGTGGTGTCACCGGACGGCATAGTGTTAACATTATCCAAGATGCACCACGCAGAGGTTGCCTGGTCGGATTTACACCTCTCTTGTCTCGCGTCGACTATCCTCGAGATATATTCAATCCTGTTTACGAACTACGAGAACAAAATACGGTGTGTCCGCCGAACTCTGTCGAATGCTCGCGACACTTATGCGTTCTATTTTCGATTCAAAATCTTTGAGCTTTTTTTCACATGAATGTATATATAACATTTTCTTTATTATTTTATTGTTTATTTACCGTTGTATCGCATCGATTTCAGTTGTTCAACTGATAGTAATGTAAGTACTGTTTCTTATACGTAAGTTACTTATAACTTTTAAAAAATGTCGAAAATAAGTTGTTGCGATAGCTGTGGAAAGCAAATAAAAACATTAGATTTAAAAATTCTTAAAGATGAAAATAGTTTAGTTATATTACGCAATCGTAATCCGAATTTAAAATCTTTATCACAAGTGTGTTCGGAATGCCGATATATAGTTTCTTCGCATTTAAAAAAGCAAAAATCTGATCCTGGTAAGAATGATCAGTCTCACCCAAGAGAATCCACTTCTTCTATATCATGTTGTACTATGCATGACGAGGCTAAACGCATTCGTTATCATCAGAATGAATCTGCTTGCTCTTCGACTCTTAAGGATTCTATACCGAATCCTATAGATTCTGTTTCATCTGAATCCGGTGCGTATTCAAATATTGTTGAAGCTCAGCAGCCTGAACATCAGATTCCTTCTAATATTATGTCCAGTTCTAAAAGTATAGAATTAAATATTGATAGATGCATCAGTTCGTATACAAAATGCATTGTTTGCAAAAAAAGAACAATCAATCTGGTTAACCTTACATCTGCAACTCGTTGTGAAGTTTTTATTGAAAGGGGAATAATTGTTCCACCTGGAGCAAGATGCTGCTCACATCATGTAGAACATAAGTTTAAAGAAAGATGCTATTAATGCTATAGAAGTAGTATCAAATGTTTCTATTCTTGATAATATAAGTATTACGCAACTGCTTCATAATGCTAGAAATGCTGCTTCAAAGAATGGATTAAACTTTGATAGTCCAAACAGTCTCTCAGATACTGATTATTATAGACTAACGGGTGTTTATAAAAAGTAATTTGATTCAATCGCAGAATGTATAAGGATAATATAAGATCTACAAGCATTAGATCTTATCGTACGTGCCTGGCTATATTGTTAACAAAGTTGAGAACAGGCCTTTCGCATTCTGTGCTGTCTACTTTGTTACCTGAAAGATGGCGAAACATTGTCGATAATAATGGGGCATATTTGGTTTAAATAAATTCATTTTCACACTATAACAAAACCAGTTGAATTTTATTAAAAAACGCCACGAAGTTTTTCCCAGATCCAATACATCCAAAAAAGTTCTAATTATACCTTTCAACGACGTTCCTATTCCATGCATAAAGGACGTAATCTATTAAAACCTGTGATGTTCGTGAGTACTACTGGATATATAGTAGAAGTTTTGAGTCCATACTTCGCAGACGGGAAAAATAATGACGCAAATATTCTTAATAGTCTGATGATGTCTGATGCAAGTGAGCTAAGACGATGGCTTAGCCCTAATAATGAGTTTGTCGTTGACAGGGGCTTCAGAGATTCTCTCGAAATGTTAGAAGAACTCGGTTTTGTCTAATTGTTTAAAAAAGAAAGCTCAGCATATTTCTGATGAAGCAAATCAGTCTCGTCTTGTTACTCATAAACGGTGGGTTGTAGAGGCAGTTAACGGATTACTAAAACAGTGGAAAGCTCTTAATCAGGTGTTTCCTAACTCGTAAGTCCCATTTTTAGGTCAATATGTAAGAATGTAAGAAATGTGTGCTTTATGTAACGTATTTCGACGAGTGTCACATAACGCAGAAGATGCTATAATATCTGAACGAATGTTACAAATAGTTGGAACATGAAATCTTCTGCAGCAACGTGTGGAACAAGAAAATTGGGCAAGGAAAAGTGCAACGTGGATTCTTGTAACAGCGGACACAGTTGTTGACTTCCTTAAATTGACAGAAAATGAACTGAGATTTATAACACTTGGGAGTTATCAAATAAAACAGGCCAAGTCGTACACGCAAGAACATCTTGCTTCTGATGGCATGTATAAACTATTTATACATAAGGAAAGCACAGATATTTTACGTGTACGGATACAATCACGGCACACAACATCTAAACAGTATAATCTATGGATCCAGTATACTATTGGAATAAATCCTATCACTGGCTGGTACTGTCAGTGTAAAACTGGAGCACGAACAGTTGGATGTTGTGCCCATATTGCCTCAGTTTTATGGTATCTCGGGTATTTTAGAAACTCCAAGGAAGTAATCTCACGCCTTTCTTCCCAATATACAGATTACGTTGATGATGCTGTTGCAGATTGGTCTGAAACAGATGATTAGAAGAATTTCTATTGTGGTTAAAAGCTATCTATACACTGCTGGTACATGCAGCACACACCACTTTATCTAAAAACTAAATAAAATCGGTCAGGGCAAAATATTCAACTATATTCTTGGGTTCTTGATAGCACTTGATAGCAAGTGTGACACATATACACATATTCACACATGCATACACAACAGAATCGGTAAATACTATGGGAGTGACGCACCATGAGGTCTTTATCTCTGCTGAGACACAAACACACATATACACACATACATATATATACACACATATATACACATATACACATATACAATAGATGTAAATCCAACCGTGACCAGACAACCTCCGCGTGGTGCATTTTGGATAATGTTAATACTGGTGGTACTGCAACTGTCGAGCTTCATAAGTCGGAAAGTACTTAATGAAAATATATTTTATTATAGTGTTTTGCAAAGCTCTCGAGAAAAGATACAAGAATATGTAATAAAAAATAGGGGCTTTTGTTTAAAAAATTCAAGGTGACCTTACCCTGACCTTGACGACGCCATCCAAGATCAAATTGATAATATCAGTAAATAGGTTGTTTTGAGCACTATAACGTTTGTCTGAAACATTTTTCTACAAAACTTATATTTCTCGAGATTTTTCAGGATCTCGATCAAATCTTGCACTATAAGATGCGATATCTTTGAATTCAAGTCTCATTCTCAATATGTGCGCACTTAATTAAAATCACAAAAATTTTATATTTTGAAGATAATACCTATTGAAAGTTTTTGAGAAAGTTTGGTGATTGGGGTGAATCAATAACAAAGTGAATTATAACAAACATTCTCCAAATACACGAAATCCCATACAAAATCATAGAATTTTGAATGCCTCGTTCTCCGAATTGAAACGCTATCTTCATAAATGCTTTAAGGAAATTATAAGGACTTTTATGGAGACTATTTCTGCAAAATTTGAGTCAATTCCGTACCGAGTAGAAAAACGGCCTTATAACCCCTTCTCCTTTGGACTGGTCCAATTTAAAAAATTGTGTTTTTTTAGTGAAAAAATGTCGAAACATGGTAAATATGGTCAGTGGGAAGAAGAAAGTATGGAAAAAGTCTTAAATGTATTCAAAAGTAATGCTGGAAGTTTAAACGTAATAGCTGAAAGATTTAATATACCAAAAGCAACCTTAATACGAAGAATTGATGATGGAAATAAAATTGCGCGCGGCATAAATAAGAAATTTGGACGAAGTACCAGAAATAGAAAAAGAAATAGTAGATCATATTCTCACGTTAGAAAGCTATTTATTTAGAATTACCCGAAAGGATTTGCAAAAACTTGTCTAGTACTATTCTCGCAAACATTTCCAGGAGAAGAATGGATTCAATGCATTTCATGTAAAAAATGGATCTATTTAAAATGTGCTGATGGCGATCAAATTTACTATGAGTGTGTGAATTATTTATCTGATTGATTTTATTTTTGTTCTTCATTGTAATAGTATATAACTTTCTTAGTACTGTTCCATTATTTATTTCTTTATTAAACATCTTTTTTTATAAACAGTTTCATTCAAAAGCGATATAAAACAGATGGTCTAATTTAGGAAGTACGTGGTTCAAATTAAAAAACCGGTCTCCTAAATTGAATCTTCGAGGCTATTTTCAAAATAAGCATTTGTAACTATTTTAAAAAGAATAAAGTTAATTTAATAAGATCATGTGCTTACTACATCTTTATACTGTTTACTATTTTTTTCAGTTAATTATTAATTCGAATTCTTGTTTTATACGTCTTTTTTCTTAGGTGATCCAATATCAATGAGATATTTAATGGCCGATTAATGGCTTTTGGCCATTGTGTTGGTTTCAAAAAAGAAAGTTTAGGCTTCGTGCTTCGCCATGCGAAACTGGAAGCTACTAAATAACATTTCGTTGTTCTCAGGCTGATGTGTGTTGACACTTTTCTTAATTAACAATTTTAGAGTCCGTCGCCAAATATCAGAACTTTGCTTGGAAGCTAGCATATGCAGCACTCATCCCATTCACATGCGATTGTCGTGTAGGCATTAACAAAACTGAGAGACCTTAATCCTTTGCACTCGAGAAATATTTCCATATTTGCTTTCACCAACTCGATAATTACAAATATAATTTCTAAGAAGAATTCCTAGAAAAATTATAAAAAAAAGATCTTTATTTCCCTTAATGTTGTCGTCGTATTTTATTGCTGTCTGTCTTTAAATCTTCTTCATGCCAGCGTAGTTGGGGCATTCTGAGTTGCCGGAATAAATGTTCATGTCAGGTGTGCTAACATTTCGAAAAAGTAAAGGGTTAAAGCATTTTGACCGAATGTATTATCAACCTCTTCGCTCAAAAATTCTTCATATTAAATACTCACTATTTGAATTGCTGCATATACATTTTTATGACAAATTGAATCGTATATAAATCAATCCACAAGATGTTAAAAGAGTTAACATTCATTTGCATAAGATAATATCGGTATGTCGCATGCGACAAATTATTTGCTCTATCGAGGTTACGTGCAATAATATAATAACATAACATAATAATTAAAGACAGTTAAAAATAGTTACATAGGGAGATGAATACGTATTCATATATTAATATATTAATAGTAATTAATTAAATACTTATATGTGTAGTTTGGTTCCACATATTTCGTTCCAATGTATTGGAACGATGTATCCAATGTATCCAATGTATCCAATAAATGATATAAGAATTCCGGCCGATTTAAAAGCGTACTTGCGATGAAATCTTGCGTGATATGAAAATTCCGTTAACGATTTATGACGGGAAGATTATGACAGGACATATCATACATTTATTGCCCTTGACCCTTTGTGTAGCACATTTTTTCTATCTGATGGATTTTTTGTGAAATCTTGCATTTCTGTTTTTTAGCTGATTACAAATCTGAAATTAGATCAAAAAATTTAAAACGGCAGATCCAATGCAATTGCTAAATAAGTAATTTGCTTATAAAAAAAATCTAGCGCTCGAAAAATTCTGGAGGAAATATACAGGTTGCGTGAGAAGCTCGCGGAGAGTCATCTATAAGTAAACGGTAGAATTATAAATTGTAGTCGATTATATAGAATCACTCTTCACATGAACTTAAGTTAGGTTTCATTTTCTGTCAATTCTTTCTGTGTTTACAAGCCAATTGAAGTTGACGTATCAGTATATGTTTGCAATGGAAAATTTGAAACAGCGTGCAGTGATTGAGTTCTTTGTTAAAAAAGGTTTAAAGGCAATGGAAATTCATTCCGATATGGTAAATGTGTCAGGGGAATCTGCTCCTTCAAAAACAGTGATTTGTAAATGGGCCCTTAAATTTCAACGTGGTCGTACAAGCATTGAAGATGATCCACGCAGTGGACGCCCAAAAAGCGTATCAACACCAGAAACCATTGAGCAAATACATGTTATTGTTTCTGAAGATCCAAGTGTGACTACGCGTGAAATTGCTCATACCATAGGCATTTCAGATGAATGGATACGGCATATTTTACATAAAGAATTACAAATGAAAAAGATGTTTGGAAAAGTGGTGCCGCATATGTTAACAATTCAACAAAAACTCGCTCGAAAGCAAATTTCTCAGCGTCATTTGGATCGTTTTAAGAAGAATAAAATCAATTTTGTGCGTCGTTTTATAACTATGGATGAGACTTGGATCTATCACCATGATCCTAAATTGAAACAGGAACGTTTACAATGAACTGAAATTGGATGTTCCAAAGCAAACAAAGCATGAAAGATCGGCAAAAAAGGTTTGGCATCAGTTTTTTGGGATGCTAAAGGGATTTTGTTAATTGACTACCTGGAAAAAGGTAAAACAATTAACTCTGAATATTATTGTAACCTTTTGGATCAATTGGACGCAAAAATTCGTGAGAAAAAATCTGGTTTGCAGCACAAACAAATCATTTTTCACCAAGACAACGCACTTGCTTACAAAAGTGTTTTGTTAATATCTAAATTCAATGAATTGAAGTACAAATTGCTTGATCATCCACCGTATTCGCCAGATTTGGCACCCAGCGACTTCTATCTGTTCCGAAACCTGAAACAATTCCTCCGTGGAAAGCATTTTTTGTCGAATAAAGAAGCTATAGCAGCCTTAGAGGCATATTTCGCAGACCTTCCAGAAACACACTTCCGCGATGGAATAAAATTATTGGAGAGCCATTGGGCCAAGTGTATTGAAGTTAATGGAGACTATATTGAAGAATAAAATCATTTGAATCATGAGAATTAGGTATTCTTTATTTCAGTTTCGCTCCGCGAACTTTTCACGCAACTTGTATATTATATTTTGACATGTGAAGAATACTCAGTAAAATTTTCAGCCTCTAGTCTTAAATACCTTAAATATCTTTTCCAAGAAACAAAAACAAAATTTTTTTAAAAACGCTTATTTCAACTTGATTTATTTATAAATAATTAAAAATGAGGAATCGGATACAAAAACCATGGGAAACGTGCAAAGTAAATATTAATATATCAGAAAATGTGAGATAACACTTATCTCATTCATTCATTAAGTTGTAAACATCGTAAAAATTGGAAAGAAAAAAGTAAGTATACTTATCAGTACCACGCAAAGAGTTAAGAAAAAAATCCCGCCGCCATATGCAATTTCATCAACCGCACCTCTAGGCAGCAGTCCATCTGATTGGTCCGCCGTAAGTTGAATACTTTCCGTGGATATCCGCGTGAAGATCCATCGCATCATCGCATGCACGTCGTCCGAAACTTGGCGGGAGGTTAAACGAGTTATCGAGATGTGTCGCGGCATCGAGTTGCGCGCCTATCCTTTTTGCGCGTTGGTATGCGTCGCGTCGCTTGTCCGGGAACTATTTCTGCGTCTCGGCGCCAGGTGTGTGCGGCGAGGTGTCTCGTAGCCTGCGAGCTGATTCACCGGAAAACCTGCAAACTGCATAGCGACAGGCATCCTTGGCACCTAAGAGCCCGTGAACGTCTCTTGTGCGCGCGTGAGTGCGCCAATACTTCTATCAAATGCGTGTATACACACACGCACACATACACATACAAACATCTCGGCGATCCTGTATATGCTTGGGCGTGTGTGTGTGTGTGTGTGTGTATGTGTATTTACATTAGATATAAAATCTCGAACGCGCCGGCGTCTCGTGCACATTCGCGACCTTGCGAAACCTCCCTCGCGCGTACCTGATCTCCCCGATACTGCGAGTGCCATGCTGCAGCGCGGCATCCGTACGATGGGTCGTTGCGTATCGCTCTTCTGTAACGCATCTGTAACGCGAGCGCGCCAATAAGAAGTCCATTGATGAGATGAGAGTCGCAGAAATACGGGAACACGAGAAATTGACGCCGCGCGATTGCGATCTCCCTGCTGCTGAGATTGCAGCGAAGAAGAAATCAGATGAAAAAGAAGCAACTCCTCGGGTTACGCAAATTTTGTCGCACACAAACTGCGATCGAAAGTACAAACGAAGGGAAATTGAGGGAATAGTCCATCGTGATTTATGAACCGTGAGCGAAGGTGCGTCAGGTTTTGTGTCGAATGTTCTATGTTTGAGAATGTGAATCCACGGATGGACATTGTGCCAAAAAGTCAAAAAGTCTCGACATTCGGAAACTGAAATAATTTTCCGAAAAGTCATAATAACATCCGAAATCTGAATATCGAGAAAGTATTCTGAGATGCATATTTTCTGAGGTATACGCTCGTGCTAAAGAGGAATTGTTACTTAAAGAAAAAAAGAAACTACACCCAAGCATGTTAATATTTACCCATAAGTACATTTTCACTGCACTTAAATGAATAATTACTAAATGCGCTCAGTGTACAATAAAATAGTTCCAATATTCCAGAATTAAAAATAAAATTACATTTTGGAAGACTGTCTCGCTATTCGGATTTCGGCATTACGATTTTTCATGAAATTATCTCACATTTTAAATTTTGATAATTTTTAATTTAAAAACTGTTGTCCGAAGAATCATAATACCGAAATTCGAATACCGAGACAATTTCCTGGGATACTAATCTTACTAATCTTATCTTATCTATCTTAATAAACTTGCGAATTTTACTTATCTAATAATTTTAATAATCTTACCAAAATATTGGATTTGTTTCGTACAGATGAGTGCATTAGCATCTACTCGATTAGTATTTGCCTGAAAATATTGTAATAAAAAGCACATTGAAATTATATTTGTTTTTACAATATTTCTTTTAAAGCTGGATTAAACTTACATTGTAATATATGAATTGCTCTTGTACCTACATTGTAATATTAATTGCTCCTATAGAAATATATTAAATAACAAAGAAATAAAGTAAAATGATAAAACATTCAAATAATTATAATGTTGCGTAGTAAAAAGAAAGTCAAACGTGCGTAATTGAAATGACGTGCGTAAAAGAAATATGTAATAATTCCAGTTATATTTAAAATATAACTATAAATATATGACTTATTAATTATAAATTACACATAATTTCAGTCTATAATTCGAGATGACGACACTTCATTTATAATTTTCATTACATTTTCTCCGTGTACAGCGGGAGTGTGCTCGAGTGGGTAGATATTAATAATTTAATGCACTGGTGTAATTAGTCTCGGAGTAATGATTTTTCTCCTCGAAACAACTGTATACTTTAAGAGAATTATATTTCGGCAGATTGCTTCGATATTATTCGAGCTTCGTCATTGTGACTTTTTGGGAAATTGCCTCAGTTTCTGAGTTTCGAGATCTTGATTTCTCGGGACAACGCATGTCCGCCATTTTCGCGGGTCAACTTTCGCGAAACGAAACGCCGTCGCCAATATACTGCAGTATCGCCGAGGTCAATTAGTCGGGCTGGATGTTAAAGCTTAAACGGGCGAATCATTACGCGGGGATTCTGTCGAGAGGGCAGCTCTAATTTTCAGGTGGTTAATTTTCAAGTGGTTCATCGTGCCATGCTGCGTTGACCCGAGCGTGCTTTTTTACAACGTTATTAAAGGGATGAGAGACACGACGACGCGCGAGGTAACGAAACTTTCAGCGACCCGCCGCAGCTCGTCTTCAGGGTAAGTCTTCGGGGTAAGTGGTACTTTAAAAATTAACCGGGAATATTATATACAGTTTTTACAACCACACGGTATCTTGGTCGTATCACGCTTTACGCTTTACGAAGCCGACGGGCGGAAAGCCTTGCTCCATCTTGCGTTTACGTCATCATATACATGTAAATCTTCGATGAAGGAAGTGCCAACACATATATAGGCAGTAATATAGTCATTTCATGCTAATTAGGAGGATGCGAGCAGCACTCGAGGAATCGTCGAGAGTGCTCAGAATTGTCGACGATCTCGTTTTATGTCAATTCGCGAGATTCGCGTTTCGCCCGTATAATATTCCGTAAACATCAACCACGTCTCCTCGGACATCAAAAATATTACAAACGAGATGGGAAAGAAACATAATTAATAAAGATTAAAAGTTTCGACTTTTCACTTCGGATAACAGATACACAAAGAGCGACGGCGATATTAATTACATTAACTAAATAACAAAAGAACGAGAGTGGGACTGGTGATACGTGGAATATGCAAAAAAGAGAAAAAGGAAAAAAGAAATGAAAAAGAAGTATTATTATACATCGGTAGAGATGGACGGGACGTTCCTTTTGTGCGCGCCGTATCTTTTTCCGTTTATTAAAGTCAACCCCATTTATGTCGTGTCACGGGGTTTTTCCACCGAAAAAAAGGGAAATAGAAGAAAAGAGACACGAATGAAGAGAGAGAGAGAGAGAGAGAGAGAGAGAGAGAGAGAGAGAGAAGCAGATAGAACGAGGAAGAGAGAGAGAGAGAGAGAGAGAGAGGGGGAGAGTGAGGGAGGGAGAGGGAATCTTTTACTCGCGACGTGTATTGCGATGTTGTAAATATTTTCAAGATAATGAGTTACGCCCGTACCGGCGCGCCGCACGTTTTTATGCAAATTTGACGGTATAGCGCAAGTTACACATTATTTATATCTGTTTAAATTTCACACCCGCGCCCGTTCACAAACACCGTTCCCGTCCTTTAACCCATGTTTTTATAAAATTGCTGCGCAGCATAACCGCGAGTATATTCTCTGACAAGACTTCCACGCGGGGGGAGCGGGAGGGGAGTAGGAAGGGGGCGGACTGTTTTACATTAATGTCGACGGAAGCTTCGAAGTGGCAGCAGGGGTAGGGGACAAAGTTTTGTTTTCTTTTCCTCTCTCTCTCTCCCTCCCTCCTCCCCTAGCCCCCCTATTGCTCTTTATTCCGTCTCGCTCGTCGGACGGTTAATTTGTTTCAAAGTATCGGTCGGAACTCGGTTTAACGCGGTGGAAGAGCGTGCGGTGTGCGCGAAGACGGCGAAATTATTTCGGAGGCCGCCGCCGTCTCCACCGCCGTCGCCGCGATCGAAGGCAAAGAACGGCCGGCTGCGTCATGAAATATTATATTTCCGGGAGATAACCCCTCACCGGAAACGTCGGCACGAGACGCAAACTTACCCGACGAATTTCTCGCGAGCGCAAGCTGCGGCCGAATAGCACGGCGACATTTAATTAGAGCAAAATAATTTCGCGAATCGCGCAGCCAACCCTCCGCGTAATACGCATACCGTGTTTTGTTTGCATATACGCACACGGTGTCCCACGACTGCGAGCTTCCCTTTCGGTTACGACTGTTATTCGCTCTACTCGAAGAATGTTTCTTTAGTTTGTCTGTAGAAAAGTAATAGTTAATACTACACAACGAAGCCCGACTAATTTGGTGCTAAATGTTTACAGAGATGATTTATGTAGTATGTACAGTTGTAGCAAACGTATATCAAATAAACCCGCATGATGTTTAATACATAAAGAAAGAATCGTTTTTGCCTTTTGACATTTAACACTTTGGAATGGGACTGCTCGCATCGGGCATACGTTTATATTATTAAGCATATAATTTTGCAAAATGGTACATGACTTTTCTTCTCAGTTTGATCTGATTAATTTTCATAATTTTTCGTTTCTACAAGATCGCGGACACCTTGTATAGGTATTTATAAATGTATAGTAATAACATTATTAGAAAAGCGATTATGACGATAAATTTTTCTATCTCTTTTGCCTCTTTTTATATTGGTTTTTAAGAATGTTTTAAATATTTTATCTTTAAAAGGATGCTGAGTTAAATATTAGGTTAAGTTAGATTTGTTCGTTCGCACAATACCATCAAATCTTAACAGTTTAGTTATACTTCAACCGTTATCAGGAATTATGTACTTTTAATTTCAGTAATTATATACATACGACTAATCTCATATTTTTTTATAAGTTTCTTTTATCGCGTCTTCTTGTTTTTCATTAAAGGAGTAAGAATAATTTGATTATCAGAATTGAAAATCTGATAGAGGAAATTATCTAAATAACTAAATAAACAAATGAATAAATAATGATTATTAATTAATAAATAGTAAATAATTAAATATTTAATAAAATTAGATACACGCGGGATAATATTTAATAAAATCTGCACAAAAGTATCGAAAACTAGCTTAGTGCCAAATATTGGATATTTTTCCTATCAGAAGCCGTTTTTATTATTAATATAAATATTGTTAACTTTGATTGCAATTGCAATATGTTAATTTCGCTATGATCAATCTTTTTATCTAATGGTATATATATATATAAATTATATTTTGATTATGCTGTTAAAATCTGAAAAAAATTTATAAAAATAGATTTACGAACTTACTGGTTTACGTACTTTAGCGAAAAATTGATCTCTGGTGCAGTCTTTTTCTCAAGTATGCTGTTAAAATTTGAAGAGTTTTCTAAGAGGATACGTTTACGGTTTTATTACCTTAACGAAAAGTTAGTCTGATACAGACTTTTCTCAAGCATATCTCGTAATTTTCAATATAAAACGACCTAATTGTTCTGCAACTTAAATATCGTCTGCATTTCAACATTCTCGAAGAAAACTTATTTCTTAGATCGTTTAAATAATTGAAAAAAACACATAAAAAGTTACGCTTTAAAACAATGTTAAATATTATAATACATCAAACGTAACGAGGCGTAAACATATTGCGTATGTTTGCATGCGCGCGCGCGCTATTTCGTCGTTAACGGGAGCTTGTGAATTCGAGGATACGTACTCCATCCTTTCAGTGGCCTAGATATCTATCTACAGCGACAGGACACCGAGAGCCCGTGAGACTACGACATCCTGCACATTACGAACTTCCGCGAGTCAACTTCCACTAGGTCGGAACAACGGCACATAATTCCTCGGTAGCGAGTAATTACTTCAGCGGGAAATTTCCGTCTCTAACGATGAATTGATGATACCCGCGCAATCTAATTAGCATTATTTCTTTCCCCCCGGGCTTTCGCGGCGGACTTAACGCGTTAACTTCCGCACAAGAAAAGGACGCATTGCCGCGAAGGCAAGCGAGAACTTATCAAAATGTTGCGCCGGAGACTGCGGCAAGCAGAGCTGACCGCCCTTCTTATCCCGAAATTAAATTGTCGTATATAACAATTAAAAATATAAAAGAGAAAAGAGAAGATACAGGTCAAAGAGAGAGAGAGAGAGAGAGAGAGAGAGAGAGAGAGAGAGAGAGAGAGAGGGAGAGAGAGAGAGAGAGAGAGAGAGAGAGAGAGAGAGAGAGAGAGAGAGAGAGAGAGAGAGAGAGAGAGAGAGAGAGGGAGAGAGAGGGGGGAGAGGGAGAGAGAGAGGGGGAGAGAGGGGGAGAGAGAGAGAGAGAGATGATGAGAGATTATTTTTTCATATACAAATCACAGTGAGAAGAACAATGAATGCAAGTTTCACGAATGCTCGCTCAATTTCCCGTTTAATTAAGAAATTGGCTCGACCACTCACGATATTATTTAATTATGATATTGTGTCCCTCTAACGATTGAAAAAAATCAAGTTGGACAAATTGTTTTATCCTGAGAAAAACAATCACATAATGATTAATAAAAATTAGAGGTACAAAGTTAAAAAGACAGACGCAAACAAAAAAATTATTTTATTTCGTGAACAAATTATTGAAAAGCGATGAGTGTGAATATGACAAATATTCACTCTGTTAGTAATTTAACACTTTATTTTACTTAACATTATTATTTATTATTATTTATTTAACATACAGGATGTCCTTTGGTTAAGTAGCCAAATTTGAAATATGTATTTAGGGCTTGAAAACAAAAAAAGATTCTTTTTAATATGCTCGCAAACACTTCGCTCAATATTGATTTTTTAAAGTACAGAACTATAGAAATGAATAATGTCGAAATAATCTGGGTTTATACTCTTTATTGCTTTACAGTAATCAAAATTTAATTATTAAATGTTTTATTGGTCTCCAGCTCGGAGACATTGTACCTGTCGATGAGAGAATGAGTGGCTGACTCACATTGTGCATCTTTAATTTCTTCACATGTTTGCACACCTTCCGTTTTAATTATCAAAAGTCATTAATAGATACTTTATACAGGGTGCACGATTTATCTGAAGACATTGAAATATCTCGAGAACTATGCGTTGGACAAAAAAAATGTGGTTAATGAAAGTTGTTAGTCTCGAAGGGGGACATCCAATGATACCAAACTCGACCTCCCACCCCACCCCCTGGGGGTGGGGGTTGGGGGCAACTTTGAAATCTTAAATGGAAACCCCCATTTTTTATTGCAGATACGGATTCTACGCCACAAAATATGTAAATTTTGTCCGAAACTTTTTTTTTGATTCGTGATAGATGGTGCTGTAATCGCAAAAAATTATATTTTTCGCAATTCTCCAGAAATGATCATTGGATTGAGAAATAAAAAATACCTGTTCAATATTTTTAAAGAACATAATAAAAGTTATTCCCCCCCCCATCCTCTCGGGGTAGGGTGGGTGGTAACGTTCAAATCTCAAATGGGAACCCGAATCGAAGAGGGAACTGCTCGACGCACCACTGTGGGTGTATGGCGAACTACGACTTATTATAAAAGGCGGTGCAAAATTTCGAACACTTACTCTAATTAATTGAACAGTGAGAGGCAAGGGGACTTACATTAAAAAAGCACCCCGATCTGTGAGAGGCAAGGGGACTCACATTAAAAAAGCACCCGAAGGGAACATAAGACTACTACGTCCTCGTCGTTGTTCCTGTGTAACGCTAAAAGTAGTTTCTCGGAAAAATTCAACGCTATCTATCACGAATGAAAAAAATTGTTTCAATAAAAATTTCACGTACAATCTAATTCTGCAATGAAAAATGTGGGTTCCCATTTTAGATTTGAACGTTACCACCCACCCTACCCCGAGAGGATGGGGGGGAATAACTTTTATGTTCTTTAAAAATATTGAACAGTTATTTTTTATTTCTCAATCCAATGATCATTTCTGGAGAATTGCGGAAAATATAATTTTTTGCGATTACAGCGTCATCTATCATGAATTAAAAAAAAAGTTTCGGACAAAATTTACATATTTTGTGGCGTAGAATCCGTATCTGCAATAAAAAATGGGGGTTTCCATTTAAGATTTCAAAGTTGCCCCCAATCCCCACTCCCAGGGGGTGGGGTGGGAGGTCGAGTTTGGTATCATTGGATGTCCCCCTTCGAGACTAACAACTTTCATTAACCACTTTTTTTATCCAATGCATAGTTCTCGAGATATTTCAATGTCTTCAGATAAATCGTGCACCCTGTATATCGGCATATTCACAACATGAATACGTATAAGACATGATTGTCTATTTCACGACAGCATTCAAGGAACTAACAATTTAGAATTATTTAGAATTATTACGAATGAAAAAACCTTTATTTACGGTATAAACATAAATATAGTATAATAACCTACGATCTTCAAAATAAAAAAGAGATATTTCGATATTACTCATCCCTATAGTTCTGTAACTTAAAAAGTCAATATCTCTTGAACAAGGTGTTTGTGAGTATATTTTCAAAGGGAAATTTTATTTGTTTCGAGTAACAAATAAAATGTACTTAAAATAAAAATCGACGAAACGTATGACGAAAGAAAAACATTTGACATATAAAATTCAGTTACTTAAAGTGCTTTTACATTCTCACCGTTCGTGTTATGTCTAAACTGAGTTTAAACTAAAGATTTTGATTTTGCATTAACCCTACAAACTTGATTAAACTCGAAGAATTAATGCAGAATATCAAGATTTTGTTTTTTTATTGTTATTGTTTCTTGAAGTTGTTTCTCGAGGTTTTACCAAGAAAGACTTGGTAAAAAATTATCTAATATCCAATTATCTCAATAGACAATTCGGTTTAATTTTTATCCTTCAATAAGCAACGTATTAATCATGTAAGTTATTCACCTATCTAAAATAGTTAAGTAAATTATTCATCTAGCTAGAATATTGCAAGAAAAATATACCAAATAAGCTAGTAACGATTAATAGAGAAATGAATAAGTAAAACCACAATTTCTTTTTTATTGGCGTTAGATATTTCGCGTTAGATGAAATTTAAAAATTCAAAATACGTGAAAAAGGCGTTATAGGTCTACTTTCTATTTTTCTAACTATTGCTATATTTTTCATCTCGTATTCCGTCCGTGAAATAAATTCCTGGCCATTGTCGTCACTGAATGATCTCACATGAGAAAAAGTCGATCGGGAACGTTAATTAATGATTTTACATTAACAGTAACAATTGTAATACTAATTACGCTAATTAGGCGAAAGTTAAATATTACCGACAAAAATCTTAATAACTTTGATAACAAGTAAAGTAATTTGTAGCATCAAGGTGCATATAGCATGATAATTTTTCCTGCATAATGCTATATCCTGGGATTCTTCATAGATTTTTTACAAGAATCGATAGTATATTTGCAGAATTAATGTAGAACCAAAATATCGACTCTAGAACCTACTGAAAAATTCCTTTCGTGCAATTTCGTAACACGAGCATTATTTGAGATCAGTGCGAAAAGTCAGTTGTGTTTGTCAAATAAGACAGAAAACGAAAATAATTTCGTAAAATCCACAATTTTCACGGATCGAATGCCAATATCGACTCGTTACCTTTTGTTAGACATCTTTAACGAGGACTTCCTATTTTTTTTTTAATACCTTCTGCGAAGGTAGAAAAATGACAATATGTTAGAGTCAGAGTATGTTGGCGAGTTAGAAATAAAGGTGCACCAGAGAGAAATCTTTTGCAGCAACCCAACATAATTAAACGGCGAACGGAAGCCACTCGCACAGGTTCACGTAGGCGATCGTGGTTGGAACTTTACATGACAGCATTTAATTCGGTGGCTGTTAGCCTGTCTATCGCATGGCGTACAAAGTAAACTTTGGTCTGTGATTGTGCTCAGTTCCGTGTGCTGGTGCCTTACCAGCGGTGTATAGGCCGCACGAAACTCGGTGTTTAGTGCATGAGGCTTATTTGGCATTGACCAGTTACTGCGTTCTGGCGCCGGCAGACTTACCGATGTTTATGTTGCCGTTGGTTCCGGACTGCTTACTGACAATACTGCACCGACCGGAAGTAGTAGCGAGACATTAGTTGCCACCGGCCGCTCGTAGCTTCCGCAGCAACCTAACCTAACCCGGTCTGTGACCTGCGCCTCGTCTGTGTGCGTCTGGATGCAAAACTGGCGCAACGATGATATTCGCGGGGCGGCCGTGCTCCGAAATTACGCTACGCATCATCAACGAAATTAACCTTCGACCCGCGCGCGCGATTATTTTATAATCGTAAACTTGCGCGCGTGTGCGCGCACGGGCGCGCGATCTATCGGATCGAGTTGTAAATAAGAGGTGGGCTTTTTCCTCACTTCGTTTTTAGCCTCATGTGAAATACTTGGCAATATAGGCAGCTTAATTTAATGTACATTCGTTATTATCAATAATGATTCGTATCCCCGTACTAATAGACAGTCGATCGAGCGTTCGGAGGAAATCGATATTCGCCGTTTTGCCGGAGGTTATTTACGACGCGCGTCGGGCGCGCACATCCCACGGAACAATATCTCCCGATTTTCCGTTTATTTATGAATTTTGTGACACATTTTTCCGGTACTTGTTCACAGTGCGACGCAACGGCGAGTTTATTCATTCAGGTTAGTCTTGCCAAATTTAGTTTCGCCGGAAACTATTTTTTTTCAATTTCATCTCTCTCTCTCTCTCCCTCTCTCATTTATCTACATATTTAAGCAAATAGATTAATGCCTTAATCTGTCAGATCAAAATTACATTCTGAAATTATCCACCGCCTTTGTAATACAATTTTCATTTTAAATTTTCATTCGCATGCAACTAATGCAATCAGAAATAAAATCTTATGAAAATGAAATACTCTCTTCTCTCTCTCTCTCTCTCTCTCTCTCTCTGTCTTCAACGATCGAATTAGGCCCAGATGCGCTTTATAAGATACGCTCATATCGATGTACAATATACACCGTGACCTGCTTTCCACGATCACGAAGGAATGCAATTAGGGGAAACTACGTAGAAGCATACAAGGTCGTAAGATGTAATAACTTATAATTGGACCATCATCTCGTTCCGTGATCTCGTGATAACCTTCATACGATCCGTCGTTTAAAATACACAGTCGTTTTTATAACGTCCCTCCCCTTAGCCCTGCCTTAGCGTGGCGACGAAATTGCGGTTGATCCATTTCTTTCTACGAAAAGAATAATACTTTTCGCCTCGATCGCATTATTCGACAGCTGTTTACCATATGGCGCATCATTAATTATCGGGGCCCGCGCGAATGACCGGATAATTTCAATCATCGAGTTGAGATTATGTAACTACGGAATATTATTATCTATTATTCCGACGTTATATGCGAGCATGCCACATTAATTAATTATCGATGCTGCTTGTCCCGAAACGCATCACGCGCCGATTCCGAAATGCGAAATTAACTCGCGCGCGAAAAGATTAATCGAAGATGATTAATGACGACCGCTCCAGCTGTGCGCGCGCGTGCGCACATATTCGCTGCAGTATTTATAAGCAATTTACGCAAATTCGCTGCGTAGAGTATTTTCGCCGCGACTTCGTCACGATGCCCATTTCGTCGGACGGTAACATGAAAGGGCGGAAGGGAGGGATCCATACATTGTCACGTGAAGCTACTTAATTCGCGCTACGCTTCGCTGTTCGCTTGGTCCGGGAATGCCGGGCTTTGTCATGTATCACGCAATCATCCCTGTCTTTGACACCGAGGAACCTTTTATGACACACTTTTCCTTGTTACAATCTATCTGCATGCTAACTTGTTCTCGCGTCCTTTGTCTCTCGCGTTATCTCGCTATCTCGTCTCCACGTTGTAAAAAGAATAAACTACAGCGCCGGGGAGGAAAGGATACAGTATATGGCGAGAGGGCGAGCGAAAAGGGAACGAGAGAAAGAGAGAGAGAGAGGGGGGGAAGAGAGAGAGAGAGAGAGAGAGAGAGAGAGAGAGAGAGAGAGAGAGAGTGAGAGGGGGAGGAAGAGAGAGATAGGAAAGAGCACACGGTAGCACGACTTTTGATGTTTTACAAGCAACTTGCTAATTCAGCAGCACGTTACCCATTTTTATAACGCCGCTGCCGCCGCCGCCACCGCCGTCAATTCCCCTCCTCCTCTCGCCGTCGCGTTTTCCGCCCAGTTTTCGCCCGCTATTCTCCCGCGAGGCGTGCGTAGTAATTAAACGTTGTACCGCCGACAAAGGCGCACTCGGGAAAAGGACCGGCGAGAGTAGATCCAGGATAGAAATACGGACGCGGGGAGGTGACGGGGGTTGGGGGTCCGTCCGACAAAGAGGGACCAGGAGCCGTTTGCCGGATCGTCCTGTTGTCCTTCGGCAATGGAGTCAGCCGACCTTAGGAGCAAACACAAAAGAGTTGCGCTCGCTCGCGACCCGGTTAACTTATCTGTCGGCTGTCGCTCCACCCCGTCGTCCCTGTCGCCCCCTTCGCCCGCCCTCCTACCTCCGGTCCATCGCCCCATGTGCCCACGGCGATGAAGCGGCGGGTTTAATGTGGCATTCGTCCCGGACGGGACCCAAGTACCGTGCGTTACGTGTCATTCCCGTTTCGCCCCATTGTTCCCGCCGATCGACAACGCTCGAATCCCGCCGCGTATCGCAGATCTGTCCCCCGACGCTGTTTTAACAGCCTTGTTCCTACGCGGTTTTCCCGGACGCATCTGTCTGTCTGTCTGTCTGCCTGTCTGCCGGAGATCGATCCCTGTGCGTGCGTGCGTGCGTGCGTGCGAGCGTGCGAATTTCGAGAAACAGCACGTGCTCCGCCGCTGACTTCATTTTCTTGTGTTTTTTTATTTTCTCTTTTATGTCACCGACATTTTATGTAGATTGTTCGTGTCCGTTGCGCGTTGTCCGAACTGTGAACATTCGCATGATCATTGATACAGGATAATTGGACCGAGCGTGTACTTATACTCGATCCTGCGGATGCCTCATCGTTGAGAAAAAGAAAGGGTAAACTTTAATAATATTTACAATAACGGACCACCCTTTCACGATTTTCATATTGATATATATTATAGAACTAACTCTCATGAGTAATAATCAAAAGGTTTCAGCAGTTGCTCATTGTTTATTAAAACATTATTAAAGAAGAAAGTTGAATGAATATGATGTAATATACTGTTCGGACACTGTATATAGGTATTATAGTTTCCTATCATCGTATCGTACGATAAGTTGTTTTGTTAACATCTTTTACCAGAATGAAATAAGCTGTTGTTGACATTAGATTTATGAAACTTGCAAGTACTTGCAAGAATGTACTTGCAAGGAATAAGGAACCAATGTACGACACTCTTCCATATAGTTAATCCAAACATAATGTATACATAGAAATATAGGAAACAGTACATATAAACGGGAGAAGGGCTCCGCTCCTCCCTCGCACCACCTCTCAAAAAAATCCTAACCTAACCTAACTTATTGCATCTTTATATATTGTTGGACGTTGTTGGAAAGATCTTTTTAAAATCCACAACACTTAATTACACGCAGATATAATAACTTAAGTTGGGCTAGGCGATAGATCTTAAGAGGACTTTTTTAACAATATCCAAAAATATATAAAGATGCAATAAGTTAGATTAGGTTAGGATTTGTTTGGGGTGGGTTTGCGGGGCAGAGACGGAGCCTATCTCCCGCTTATATGTACTGTTTAGCATTGTTTAATATACATTGTGTTTAAAGAAAATAGGCTCCATCTATAAAATTTCATTTATTTATAACTTTTTAATAAACAATGAGCAACGGCTAAAACCTTTTAATTGTTACTCAGGAGGGTTAGTTTTATAATATATGTTAATATGAAAATCGTGAGAGGATGGTCCGTTATTGTAAATTTTTTATAAATATTTACCAAAAAAAGATATATGTATAGCAACTAAAAGTTTTCGGTCAGCCGCCTTGAATTCTAGTTACATATGTCTCATGATGTTAATTAATACAGAAAGCGGGAATATTCTAAGCAGCACTAACGTTTTGATAGCTTTATTTTTGTATACGTCATTGAAGAAAGTTATCTAGTCGCGTGATTAGCAGAAATGTAAAAGGTTGATATATTGGTTGTCTGGAATCTTTGAGGAATGAAATGAAAAATTATGAAGATTAACCAGATTAATCAGATGAAATTGAGAAGAAAAGTCATGTACCATTTTGCAAAAATCGCAACAGTTATTAAGTTATTAATAGCGACAGATTCAAGATTCAAGGTTCAAAGTTAAATATACTCATATCTATCGCTAGACACAATAGCCGTCATACAATTGTAGATTACGTCATTCTAAATAAAAAGGTCCTTTACCATTTTGCAAATAAGTATGGAAATTTTCAAGTTATCAATTAAAAGAGCTTCTAAATGTGGTCATTTTCAATCATTAATAACTGAATAACTATTGCAATTTTTGCAAAATGGTACTTGACTTTTCTTCTCAGTTTGGTCTGATTAATCTTCACAATTTTTCGTTGAAGTGAAATGATAGTATTATTCATTTGATGCCACAGTTTTAACGGGCATTCAAGAAAAACATAATTTTCTTTATCATATTCCTATCTATCGAAGAAAAATATAAGTAGCCAATATTTACACCATGAATATGCATTATTATATCGCGGTTTTCGTTGTAACTGATCATCACACAAATCACATAAGCATCACATAAGCAGTGGTTCGCAATTATAATCATTTGGAACGTTCCTAACTTCATTGAGAAAAAAATGTGTAGAAACTGTTTTGCAAACAAGTATATTAATTTGCGGTAAGAAAAACGTTTTCTCAAATCACTCGCTCAATTTATTAATATGCTGCTAACACCTATTTCGTGTATATCTTACAACACATTGACAATGTGCAATAAATTGATGTTCCAAATTCTTTCAAAAATGTTTATTGGAGTTAGTTTTACAGTTAGTTGGTCGTAACAAATATTTTAAAGCGGGCTGATGTAGAACCGAATATATTCGACGAAGTCGCATTGAAATAATTGAAGTAATTTTTCTTTTACTGCTAATTAGATCTGCCTTTCGTAGAAAAACTCCAGTTCATATATTCTTACATCGACGCGCGCAATTGATTTCACGGAATCGCGTTGCTGATAAAAAGGAAAGACACTCGCTTGTTTTCGCACGGACGATTTTTCCTCGAACCATTTGCACACAAAGAGTTTGTACTTCGAGATTTAAATCTGAAACTAGCTAGGCTATTTACAACTCAGAAGACACCGTCGCGGCGTATCCCAAACCTTACAGCAGATTTCAAACGATATCGTAATGATTAGCCCGAAGAGTTAACGTTTTGATTTTGTTCACGCGATCTTGTTATCTCTGAAAATTGCTTCGTTCCCCTCGAATGTCACAGCTGTCGAAATCAACTTCGAGAGATGCACGTTCAAACAGATAAATCGATTTCCTTTAATAATTTCTCATCCCCCTATCTTCAGTCACTGAACAAGAAACTGAAGCAGGGCTGAGCTGTCTTAAAGAAGTTTACCTTCTGCTCTACTAAACTTCTTTCCTCAAAGTAAGTATGAAGTTTAGGGCATGGATTAACTCGGAGGTAATTTTTAAAACGATTTCCAGCCTGATCTTTATGCCGGGCTTAAAACGCAGAGTTAGAAGATGTTTTTTGATTCAGGTGTATGTTCCCATCTTAAACTTGGCTACATTTATCAACGACCGAGATTCGAACGATATTAAGCAGCTACTTTCATGTTTATTAAAGTTTCAAAGTCTTCCTTATCGTGCCCATGCCGTAATTGGCATTAGAGGTAAAGCGACGTGAATTATCATTTTCTTAACATTCGTTGGAAACTTGCTATATTTTTCTTGTTACACTTTACTTTTTTCTTTCATTATATTTTTCCTTCGAACGTCGTCCGTGCGAAACTTCATACTTCGTACGCTTCCGACACCTTTAATCTCCTTGCGTAACTATACTTTCATTCTGCATTCTCGTACACATTTATTGCGAGTGCATATATTGTAATTGTATAGACTTTATATCACCAACCTTTCCTGACTCTCGATGATGAGATCTTGATGATGAGATCCTGGTAAAGGATAAGCGCTATATTATTTGAAGTATGCACAGTATATGTATTGTGTGCAGTCACATGCATTAACCCTTTAACGCCCGACTTTTTTATAAGTGTTTTAAGAATAAAATTTGAGTTTTTTTTTAATTGAGACTAAAAGTAGTGATAACCAAAAAAAATATTAGAATTTTATATTTACGAAAAACTACCTTTCCAATGTAAAGTAATGTAAAGTAAAATGTAAAGTAATAGTCTACTTCTGAATGAATAAATTTGTATTTTTTTTGTAAATATAACGGTAAAAATGTTAAACATGGACACACTCAGAGATGATTATCCAGATAGAAAAATCGTGAAACAATTACACGGAAAATCAGCATCAATCGTTTACTTCTGAATAAATGAGTACACGAAGTTTCTGCTTTTCGTTTATTAGTTTCGTTAGTTTGGTTTTTTTATCGTTCCATTTTTTAGAAGTTCCATTTTTTTATCGTTCCATTTTTTTATCGTACCATTTTTTAGAAGAAGATTTCATCTTTACAGTGGTGCAAAAGAAACGAATATATCTCCTTTTTTTGATTAAGTTATAGATTCTTAAATGCGTTTCTGGTAACTATAGTTACCAGTAGGCGTTAAAGGGTTAATTCGTGCCGCGAGAAGAAAAGCGTCCTCCATCCCAACCGCCATTCTCCGCCAGTTGTCGGGGGCCGGCTGGAACTAGCATGAAATTATTAGAAACAGCCGTAAATTTAAACGATAGACGTCTCTAAGCCGATGTGTGTCTCCAAAATATTGTAAAGAAGTTTTTACTAACAGACTAACGCATAAGCCATAATGCTGAGAAGTTTGTTTACATTTCGCGCTAGATCCTGCTGATCTCCGGCAGCTAGCGAGGAATGACGGCCGGAGTGGTGCCAAACAACGCATCTTTTTTCGCGATGCGGATTAATACACACGTATACGGAATGTCTCAAAACGCATGATTATCATTTGGGGGTGTGAAAAAGAATGAAATTATGAGTCTAAAATTCCTCTTCCATTTTTTCCTCCAACCATTAGTAACAAAGTTATTAATGAGGAAAGTCGACCAATGGCGTGGCGCGCACGACTGTCACGCAGTGCCGTATACTAGCGTGGGACTTTGCCCTAGGCTGGCGCCGAAATTTATCTTTATCTGATGATATCAAATAGTTTATTTTATCATCCATTTGATGAGCTAATTGATTACTTATCATTCTTAATCAACAAAAACATAAAAAGTTGATTGAAAACAAGTTTAAAAATGGAAATTTTATTAAATGTTATTTTAAATAAAAAGGACCAATGATTTTTCAATGGCCTGTGTAACGTTGCACCGATACTTACCATACATAAGGTGCATGTCTGTGTACTCTGCCACCGTATAAATCATTTCGAACTCAATCGTTTCAAAGATGATAAACAAATGAATTCGCTAATATTAAAAAGTCAGCAAATATCTTACTTTTTCTTTTGTTCTCACAGTTCGTTGTTTATATTTTGAATCTTGTTGTGTTTAAGATTGAGGAACCGCTACTAAAGAATATTTCGTGCAAGAAATAACAATAACTCTGCCAGCCGTTTCTCAATCCACGAGACATTGAAGATGAAAACGTAAACATGGGAAGAGCAAAACAAAAGGTAAAACGAGAATTTATTTTGATAAATTAACACGTTGTAAAAGAGTACACGGAACACACATTATGTAGTTTTCTGCGAACAACATTTTGAACCGGCACTCTAAAAAATTGGTCTTTTTCATTTAAAATAACATTTAATAAAATTTTCACTTTTAAACTTGTTTTCAATAAATTTTTTATGTTTTTATTGATTAAAAATGATGATTAATCAACTAACTCATTAAATAAATAATAAATAAGCTATTTGATATCATCAAATAAAGACAAATTTCGGCACCAGCGTAGGGCGGAGTTCCGCGCCAATGTACGGCACTGCGTGAAAGTCGTGCGCGCCACGTCATTGGTTAACTTTCCTCGTTAATAACTTTGTTATTAATAGTCAGAGGAAAAAATGGAAGAGGAACTTTAGACTCAGAATTTCATTCTTTTTTACACCTCCAAAAGATAATCATGCGTTTTGAGACATCCTGTACATATAACGATTTGGCTCCAGTCGTGACTATTCTAATCAGGAAAATAGTATGTCTCGTGTCTGAATTTATTAATACCACAGATATTTAATTTTTACTCTTTTTCATATTTTTAACTGACTCGATAATGAGTGAACCAAACTCCTTTTCTGCTGATCATGTTGATTCAGTGAATCTTATTCTCTCTGAAGGAGATATACCAGGCATGTAAATATGAAACCGGAATTTTTGTATAGAAAATATACGTATATTGTATGAAAATGATAAAAAATATTTTATTCGAAGTATTGCCCATCGCTAGCTATACATTTTTCCCACCTGTCTGACAATTTGTGGATGCCACGCCAAAAAAACTGTTGCTCTTTTGAGGCAAACCAGTCATTGAGCCATTTTCGTACATTTCGTAAGAAGTGAAGCGCTGCTCAGCAAGTGCGTGTCCCATCGATGCAAATAAGTAGTAATGGGACAGAGCCAAATCTGGTGAGTAAGCCGCATGCGAAAGTATTTCCCAACTAAACGCCTCAATCGTTTCCTTGACCAGTTTTGCTGTGTGTGATGGTGCATTATCATGAAGCAAAATTACTTTGTGTTGCCTTTTTGATATTCTGATCGTTTTTCACGCAAAGCTTGATTCAAATCGGTCATTTGTTGTCGGTAGCGTTCAGTATGAACGGTTTCGCCAGGTTTTACCAGCTCATAATAGATCACACCCTTCTGATCCCACCAAACACAGAGCATTGTCTTCTGTTCAAAGCGATTTGGCCTTGCAGTCGATGTCGATGGTTCGCCTGGAGTTACCCATGATCTTTTACGCTTAGGATTCTCAAAATATATCTACTTTTCATCGCCAGTCATAATTCGATGGAGAAATGACTTTCATTTGTACCTGGCGAGCAGCATTTCGCAAGTGGTTTTTCTGCTGTCTTTCATTCAGTTCATGTGGAACCCATTTTCCCATCTTCTGGATCTTCCCCATGGCTTTCAAACGTATGGAGACGGCTTCTCGTGTTTACACACATTTAATTGATCCGCGAGTTGTTGTTGCGTTTGAGCGTCATCCTCATCCAACAATGCTTGCAATTCGCTGTCTTCAAACTTTTTCGGTGGTCCTCCACGTTCTTCGTTTCTCACGTAAAAATTGCCACGTTTGAATTTTTTAAACCACTCAAAGCACTGTTTATTAAGAGCATGCTCACCGTAAGCTTCGACAAGCATTCGATGCGATTCTACAGCAGCTTTCTTCAAATGGTAACAGAAAATCAATGCTATCCGCAAATCATAGCTTCCAGGCACAAAATTCGACATGTTCAACGCTATTACAAACTATGCTGTTGTATGAAACTTGTATTGTTGTGAGTTGAAAATCAGATGTCAGATGTCAACAAATGGAAATGGCGCCAATGCCGCGGTTTGACGATAACTACATTGACAGCTAGGGCCATCTATGGGCAAATTCCGGTTTCATATTTACAGACCTGATATACATGTATGTAAAACTTGTTATACTATTTATAGCCAAATAACGAATTTATAGGTTTAATTCAATGGTCAACAATCATAAGTCGACGAGACCTTTTGAAGCTCTGTCGCAATGTTCGCTACGTAATTAACTAATTCTTAAAGTAACTCCCTTTTCCTTCCACCATTATAAGCTACCGAGGTGTGCAAGTAAAAACTGTCCATAAGTCACTATACTTGCGACGTCTGGCGAAAAAAGTAAATTATAAGAAAACGAAGAAGAAAAAGAGGGCGAGGCAAGGAGAAAAGAGGAGAAGAGAAAAATATAGCCAAGACGAGGTTGTGCATTAAGTAACGAATAAACCGCGTTGTGCATCAGGTTTCATGCGAAATGAGCGGCGCATCCTGGCTGTTGTCTCGCTTCTCCCCATTGTCCTCCGCGCCAAATCGGCAGCCTGAATCTGCAGGGTCTGCTATACGAGTTTGCCACCGATATTGTTTGTCCCCGCATTACTTTCCGTACCGCCTCTCGAGGGACAAAAAAGTTTATTATCGCGGCTAACTCCGGCAAATTCGTTCATTTGGCAGAGATAGGGAACGCCGGCGCACGAGTCCACTCCCTAACTTTGCGCGTTAAGGACGCCGATAGCGACGCGATGGCCGTTTGGCTTTGACGCGGAAATTCTTCGGAGAACGATACGACTCTCGGCACTGGTGGCGGCTATGGCAGAACGAACGAGATGAAAAAGTCCCGCAAGATTTTTCGATCGGAGATTCTTTGCCGAGAAAGAGTGAGCATTGCAAATTCTGTTACGCGCGAGAGATAGTGTCTGGTATTTTGGCTGCTCGACTTTTTGTATCGTTATCTCCTTTCGTCGCGCAAAATGTAATCGTCTGTATTATCGCTCGGGTCCATAAGTTGATAAAAAATCCGGAATTATGTTGAAGTCATGTTGAAGTCAACGATCGATATTTTTAAAATTTCATCGCGATATTTAGAAAATATTACATAGATGTTGACGATCTAATCAACCCGATAATCGATTGATATTTATTTGATATCTTTTAAATATCTAAGTATCGACTAATCGATATCAACAAAATATGATGTGAATGTCGTCAATACAACATCGATGTCAATAAAGAATCTTGTCTTTATTGAATTGAACAGTATCCGAAATATCATCATCGACATTAATTTGATCATTGACCTATGAACATGGAGGTTGTTTATAAGGTGAATTTCAAATTTAGTAAAGTGAATTTTATTTATCCTTATGAAAAGTTGCTTAATCTAAATAATCTTCTAAAGGTCGCATTTATTGTTTATTACAATTTTATTATTAAGCAATTAAAAAGACACAAAGAGAATGATTGTTTCAATTGCCTATTTTATTTTCAACAACTTTCTTCATAAACAATAAGAGACAGTTACAATGTTTTAACTCAGGAATATAACTTTGTATGTATATTATGTATTATATTATGTATTTCTACATATTTACTGAATTTTATTCATCACATCCATTTTATTATGTTATCTTTTAAGTGTCGTTAATTATTTTTTCTGAAATCTTCTTAATTATGCGCTATTTAATTCGTTTAAATGATATATAATATATAAATGATATATAATATAAAAAATATGCTTAGCACACAGGTACGAACTCGGAAAATTTGGATCTTCAGTTGTCTAACTTACCTACATCACTTTTACGCTTTAGTATAATATATTAAATTAATATACGAATATCTTAAAAATTGACGAATAAGAACCGGCATTAACACAATTTTACTGCGTAATTTGGGTCTAGATTTACAACCAGAAAGATGCTGCCGCAGCATTTCCCGAGTTTTATAAAAAAATTTTTAATGGTGCTTCTGTGGAGCGTAAAGAGTTGATATTATCAAAGTTAAACAAAACCGCGAATAAATGTGTAGACTCGGCTCTAATCTTTCTGCTGTTAATGCAGAAATTTACGTGCTGGATGATATAATCGACATAGCGGAGTAACTGGAGTAGTACATTTCCACGGAGTCGACGTGAAGTTTAGCAGTTTCATAATGCGGTAATCGCGATCATTCCACTTGGATGACATTTAGGAGTTAAGAAGTTACATATCTACAGTCATACACACCGCAACAATAACTTAGTTCTAAGTTTCCGGGTTTCTGTGTCGAATCCATAAATCGATATCGTCTATAGCTGAATGAGATTAAAACCGGGAATGAGAAAATTCACAGTCGTTTGAGACAACAAAGATTCGCGACAAATTAACTATCGCGGATTCTTTGCAACCTCAGCCTAATTAGTCTTTATTAAAGAAAATTAATTAGCTGGCCATCTACTGATGTTTTATTTACGAATAAAGTTCTTATTACCCAAGATGTTGTAGTCTAGGGCGCGCTCTCATTTTTTGTCGGACATTTCTGTCCGACAAAACGGAAACTTTGTAGAAATCTATATTTACGAGAAATACGAAAGAGATAGCGTGATAGCGTTCATCTGATGTAACGTTTTGACGATAATCTCTATTTTATTGATATTTTTTAGTCTTCGTCATCCACTTTGACATTCCTTAAGCTTTTAAAATAACGATTTTTGTAAGTCAGATCGGATTTATATATTTTATATTTATATCTTATTTTTCTCGGATTTATATTCTTTTATAAGATTTTTCAAACGTATACTGAACGCGCAATAATTCGTTTTAATGGATGCAATTAGCGCCACTGTAAATCATCGTTATTCCTTTCACCAGCCGTAATAGTTGCGCCGTCAATTCTGTGCGTTACCAAAAATGTGACGCGTTGCCGCTCGTAAATATTTGCAATAACCACGTCGTTATATATCGGTGAGCTAAAAGCCGTAACAATTTCTCCAATTTTCTCCGACAACAAACAATGCTGCGATAACAAACGTTGTACGTGCGACCGACCGTCGCTACCGCGTTCTTACATACAGGGTGTCCGAGGCAAATCGTAACAATATTCGCGTGCATGTAGAACGCATTGCGCAACGGAACCGCTACCATTTTGCAAACTACGTGCAATTCCGAATTATTAAGGAAAGAAAATTAGCGCATGTGATGTGGTGGACGACTCCATCGGCGCGATCGCATGGAAAATGGCTGACCGTGCGATTGTTTCTGAGTATGGATGATTACGATATATAATTGTCTGCGCATTAGTATCTATTCTCAGCCTTTTGTTATTGTTAAGAAACAATGTGCTAAGATAACATCGAACATAATACATAAAGTAAGACAATCATTAATCTATTGATTACAAAATCGTCGTAATGTGAGTGGCCGTCTCAGTGAAAATCTCATATAAATAAATTTAGCATTATTAATAGAATGGATTTTGTTTGGAAAGTGATTGTTTTACTCAGTTCTTGTCACTGTTTACGTTTTCCATGATTTCTTAAATTTCAACGTTATTTCAAGATTTCTTAAATTTCAACGTCATTTCAATTTGTTGGATTCGCCTTTTAATTGTCTATACAATTGTTACTAATTGACAATAAGATGTCCTATTAAAAAAAAAGAAATTAAGTGGATTTTCATGCGACTTTGTTACGCGTAGGAAAAATGTTAGACGACAATCGCACAGCTTGTTCAAAATCATCTGACTTTCGCACAAAAAGTTTTCTCTGTAAGATCGATATCGATTGAATTGTTTCATACGGCAATTTCAAATGGCTCACTCTGTATATCGCATATCATGCTTCGCCGATCGGAAATATGACGTGTTGCCGATAAGCCTACATTGTAGCGCGAAACAATCGTGACGAAGTCGGCGACGCGGCGACCTTCTAATTCATTACCGTGCCAGTTGAATTTCTCGCCTGAAACTCGGCTAATTCGATTAACACGCCGACGTTGGCGCCGAGAATACGAAACAATTTACCGGCGTGACTTTTCGCTGGTTTGGGACGTTCGGGCCGGGCGGCGAATAAATTTTTCGATTTAATAATGCACTCTAATTGCGAGGCGCGTAGCAACTTGTATTGCCGGTGCACGAACAAACGGCCGGTAGCGATGGCCAGTTTCTGCGAGTTTGCGAAGTGAATCCGCCCGAAAAATAATGCGCCGCATTTATTGCAGTCACTGCTCGGCCGGGCGATGGCATACGCGCGGCACATGCCCCGTATACGAACGGCGTAGCGCGCACTTCCGACGTATGTAAACGTATGATACGGCTTTAAATGTAATTATATCGCCAGGGCGGTGAGCTCGGAGACTCGAATTGCCATCGCGAAGTGTGCAACCGCTCGGTGTCGTCTCGAAAAACGATTCACTCTGCAACGCGCGTTTCCATATTTACGAAACATTCTCGGTAGTGTTACTTCTCGGTAGTGTTACGAAAGCGGTTACTTTGTTTAATTTTATCAGAAATTTGCTTCTTCATGGAAGCAATCAGTCAGGTAATAATGACGTGGTAAATATTTAGAAGTATACAGTCAGCTCCGATTTTAATGAAACTAGGCTCATTCGACGCGTTTTTGCACGAGAAACAACTTTTTCCTGTGGGAAAATCGTGGCTCAGTTCCGCGAAGCGAGATATGAAGTGTTAAAGCAGGTCATAATTCAGGTTAGGAAAATTTTTCCTTCTTGTAAAGGATATATTATAGCCTTCTGTCATGTGTGTAGATCGCTTTATTTGTGACAAATTAAGTATACTTTTACGCAAGTAAACATCTCTATTTCATACGATTTTGCATTGTATCCCATGTTCCTTCTTACTATTTCCGTAAAATATCATTGTGTTTGTATTCAGTTTTCTAAAGAATAATGATAAGTTTTCTTCCACGGGTCGCGTATTATCTTTGCTACTACAAATACGTAGATTGTTAAAAGTATGTCTATTCACATATCGCGTGTAACAGTAAAAGATTACATGGGATTAACCCTTTGCGGCATAGTGTTATCTATTGGATCTGGGAAAAAGTTCGTGGCGTTTTTTTAGTAAAATTCAACTGGTTTTCTTATAGTGTGAAAAGGAATTTATTTAAACCAAATATGCTCCATTATTATCGGCAATGTTTCGCCATTTTTCGGCTAGAGCCATGATGCCATCGGTGAAGAACTTCTGTGGTTTCTGGTTGAAAAACTGAATCAAGTGATTTTCACAGGCTTTCTTTTGAAACCAGCTTAATTCCATTGAGAGAGTTCTGCAGAGATCGGAACAAGTGATAGTCAGAGGGTGCTATGTCTGGACTATACGGTGGATGCATCAAAACTTCCCAACCAAGCTCTCGCAATTTTTGACGGGTCATCAAAGAAGTGTGTGGTCGGGCGTTGTCATGATGGAAGACAACACCTTTCCTATTATTCAATTCGGGCCGTTTTTTTTCAATTGCCTGGCGTAATCTCTCTAGTTGTCCACAGTAGAGTTGAGAATCAATCGTCTGACCAACTGGAAGTAGCTCATGGTGGACGATTTCCTTCTAGTCCCACCACACACACAGCATCACCTTTTTCGGCGTCAATCCTGGCTTCGCGAACGCTTGTGACGGCTCACCATCCCTTGTCCACGATCTTTGACACTTCCGATTGTCGCATGTGATCCATTTTTCATCATCGGTTATGACACGTTTCAGAAATGGCTCGATTTCATTGCGTTTCAGCAGCGCATCACAGATGATAATTCTATCATGTTTTTCGCGCTCAACTCATGAGGAACCCATACATCGAGCTTCTTTTTGTAACCAGCTTTGTGTAAATGGTTCAAAACAGTTTTGTGGTCAATGCCTAGCTCCATACCAATATCGACACTGCTGATATGCTTACCTTGCAGGACTTTTTCAAGAATTTCATCAGCTTTTTCAGTGATTAGACGACCAGAGCGTGACTCATTTTTCACATCAAAATTACCAGAACGAAAGCGAGCGAACCATTTCCGCGCAGCAAATTTTGATAAAGTACCTTCATCGTACACAGCACAAATTTTTTCACAAGCCTGCTCAGCGTTCTTCCCTTTGTTGTAATAATATTGCAAAATATAGTGCAATTTTTCATTACTTTTCTCCATTTTCAAATTTTCAAACAACTTTTCAACCACTGCACCAATTTCGATGTTTATACACTCAAAGTAACGCTCGAAGTGTCATCTTTCCAACGAGCGTTTAGTGGTGTTGCTGCAATCTGTGTTTCCTGAGTTATTTGCAATTGACGCCATATATCGGGAAAAACGCCACGAACTTTTTCCCAGACCCAATATATGCAATACCATTTAAAACTTTGAAGATTTATTTTTCTATTCAAAAGTTTTTCATGAAAATTTGTATTTAAGGGTCTTTGAATCACTGATTATGGATGTGCTGACAGAATTTCGAAATTCATAATGACGGATCCATTACGGAGGATCAAAATTAAAAAAATTTTCGATTTTTATAAAAATTGATATATATAAATTTTCAGTATCGCTGTTATGAATTCGCTGTCAGAATTGGAGCAGTTTTGCTAACCTATGAAATCTGATAAATATTAGGTGTAGTAAAAAGAAATCCATTATTTTTCCAATAGATGGCTTTAGTTATCTATATCTCGCGTTGTATAAGTCCGATCGGGTTCCACTAAATGGCGTTAGAAAGATGAGATTTCGTACTAAAAAAACTTTCCTGACAGTTTTGTGATTAGTTGACTCAGTTTTGTTTGAGCGCGCGTCAAAGATGGACACTAGCAAAGAGAAAATACGCTATATTTTACAGTTTTTCTTCGATAAAGGCGAAAACGCAAGCCAGGCGGCTGAAAATGTGAATAGTGTTTATGGTCCTGATACTGTAACAGCCAATCACGCGCAATTTTGGTTTCGTCGATTCCGTTCCGGTAATTTTGATGTCAAAGATGCACCACGCACTGGAAGGCCAATTGTCGAAAATATCGATAAAATCATGGATATTGTCGAGTCCGACCGTCATGTAAACACTGTTTCGATTGCCCAAGAGCTAAAGATTGCACAAAAACCGTTTGGAACCATTTGAATAAGGCTGGATACAAAAGAAGCTCGGTATATGGGTGCCACACGAGTTAACGAAAAAAAACCTCATGGACCGAATTTCCATCTGCGAATTGCTGCTGAATCGCAACAAAATCGACCCATTTCTGAAGCGGTTGGTCACTGGTGGTGAAAAGTGGATCACTTACGACAACGTCAAGCGAAAACGGTCGTGGTCGAATCGCGGTGATCCGGCGGAAACGGTGGCCAAGCCAGGATTGACGGCCAGGAAGGTTTTGCTATGTGTTTGGTGGGATTGGCAGGGAATTATCTACTATGAGCTGCTCCCCTACGGCAAAACTCTTAACTCGGAACTGTACTGTCAACAATTGGACCGTCTGAAGGAAGCAATCGCCCAGAAGCGGCCAGCTTTGGCCAATAGGAGAGGAATTGTGTTCCATCAGGACAACGCCAGGCCACACACATCGATAGTGACTCGTCAGAAGCTCCGGGAGCTTGGTTAGGAGGTTCTTATGCATCCACCTTATAGTCCGGACCTGGCACTAAGTGATTACCATCTGTTTCTGTCCATGGCGAACAATTTTGCTGGTGAAAAATTCGCTTCAAGAGAGGCTTGTGAAAATCGACTGTCTCAATTTTTTGCCAATAGGGACGAGGGCTTCTATGAGAGAGGCATAATGAAATTACCTTCAAAATGGCAACAAGTTATCGAACAAAACGGCGCATATTTGACCTAAATCGGATCATTCTAACTATGGTAATTAAAGTCTTCAATTTCATGCAAAAATAATGGATTTCTTTTTACTACACCTGATAATAGTATCCAATGTCGGAAATAAAAAAAAATCTAAAAAATGTAATTTTATTTATGAAAATTTTTACTTTTTTCTTAATTTTTATTTTGTTTCTGTTTCTCTATTTGTTGTTTTGTAGTTTCTGTTATCTTTTATTCTTTCGCTATTTGTTATATTTTTTTCGTTGTCCTTTTCATTTCTTTTTTTATTCTTTTGATTTTAATGCTTTCATAACTTTTGTTTTCTCTTATTTCATATTTTGGACTTTTTATTTTTGTTTTGAGCGGCCACAAAGCTTCTTCCTTTTGTGCACATACGACAGCAAATCCATAATCAGCGACTCCAAAAACTCCTATGTACGAATTTTCATGGGAATCGAAAATCTTTTAAAATTTTGTCCGCCATATTGAATCCGCTGTTTTAAATATCGATATTTCGACAGCGAATCTGTAATCAGCGACCCTAAAAACTCCTATGTACGAGTTTTCATGGAAATCGAAAATCTTTTAAAATTGGGTCCGTCATATTGGATCCGCCATCTTGAATTTCAAAATCCATTAGAGGATTCATAATTTGCGACAGCAAAAATCATTATATGCAAATTTTCATGAAAAACCGTTGAACAGAGAAATGTATGCTAAAGAAGTAATATATGATTTGGCGATTTACAAACGTGACACTTGAACCGAAAAAATGATTATACTCGTTTTCCACGTGTGATCTAATAAACTCAAATGATTCCACACAATATCACTGTGTAATTAACATTTATGACTATTTCATTTGCAATTTTATTTTTTAAATAATTTAAAATAATTTTATATAAATTAAATATGATGCCCAGCATTTCAGCGAAGGTAAGATATATGCACGAATTTGGTATAGATATTCAGTCTGAGTTAATTTAAAGGATAATGAATAATAATAACGGATATAAGTATGTATGTTTGTGAGTGTCGCAAAAATTGTTGATGTTCAAAATAAAATTGTCTCTCTCTCTCTCTCTCTCTCTCTCTCTCTCTCTCTCTCTCTCTCTCTTTCGCTCTTTGATATTTAATTAACTTACTCGTTATTCGGTGCGTTTTTTCACTTTCCCATTTATTTTATCTGTCGGTAGCGCCACCGATGTTCGTCCTCTCGACTCGTAAGAGAGTTTTTGTCCATGTGACCATATAAAGAAGAAAATTCAATTTGTACACAGGGTGATCTGAAATTCCCGCATTCGGAGTATAGTAACATGATACTTTATGCTAAAACAAATAACTTTTTCCTTTAGCAAAATTGGGTCCGACAAGTAATTTTTGCAGGAGAACGTGTTAAATTTAACGAATAAGCGCTCTTGTCTATGTAACGCTCAGGGCCGGCGCGCCTCACTCGCGTGTACCTAGTCCGTGATTAGTAATCATAAGTAGTGTCTTTTAAAACGTTCATACGGTTCTGTTGTGATTAGTTTACGACATTTTAAAACTGTGCTTAAGACAATTTTAAATAATAAGAATCAATTATGAACAATACCGGGATTTGACCTGCTTTCGTATTTGTATTGCTTAAATAATGAAAAGTTAATAAAATAAGTACTGCCTTTATTTTTTACGTAATAAATGAATAAAATATTGTCTGGTTGCACAATATTATCTGAAAATAAAGACATATGTAAATAGTAATATGTTTTGCGAGCTGTAAGCGTTCTATTGTTTCAAGTATTGCACAATTACATGATAATTAAATAATATCATTAAACTTAAAGATTAATTTACTGATCAAGCGTATACATAGGAGTATACATATTTGTAACAGTGATTGAAAGTAAAATATTTGAATTAACGTCTTTTAAGAGCTCTCTTTTTATTTTTTTATAATAGAAAATAAAGAACTTATTTAAATTTCAAATTGTGTGATATACTCACATCATGGTCTACATTTTATTGCTTATGTACGTTAGCCTTTCAATACATACTTTCCTTACATGTTTCGATTATTACGAGGAATATTGCTATAGCCTCAATAGTCAAGTTGGTTAAGAAAATAAATCATTAAATTATTCTTTAAGTTTAATGATATAATGATATAATGATAAGATGGAAGATAATGATAATGTAAATTAATCTTTAAGTTTAATGATATTATTTAATTATCACGTAATTGTGCAATATTTGGAATAATAGAACGCTCACAGCTCGCAAAACATATTACTATTTACATTTATCTTTATTTTTAGATAATATTGTGCAACCAAATAATATTTTATTCATTTATTACGTAAAAAATAAAGGCAGTACTTATTTTATTAACTTTTCATTATTTAAGCAATACAAATACGAAAACAGGTCAAATCCCGGTATTGTTCATAATTGATTCTTATTATTTAAAATTGTCTTAAGTACAGTTTTAAAATGTCGTAAACTAATTACAACAGAACTGTATGAGCGTCTTAAAAGATACTACTTATGATTACTAATTACGGAATAGATACACGCGAGCGAGGCGCGCGCGTCGGCCCTGAGCGTTACATAGACAAGAGCGCTTATTCGTTAAATTTAACACGCTCTCCTGCAAAGACTACTTGTCGGACGCAATTTTGCTACAGGAAAAAGTTGTTTGTTTTAGCATAAAGTATCATGCCCTGTACTCCGAATGCGGGAATTTCGGATCACCGGTATAGATGCCAAAACGAGATGCTGAGAAATGATTCTTCGTTTCGTTGTCGAAAGGTTATAACTCGCCCGTCCTATTTCGTGCGATAAGGTTATGTAAATATTAGCTCTTCGCCGCCCGCGGAAATTTATATACACAGTGATGAAGTATCATTGGCCGCGTTCAATAGAACAAAGTGATCAGAGAGCGCTTAGTGATTATTGTCTGTGATTGGAGCATTCTTTTAGATTCTTCATAGACCCAGAAATATTTACCAATCAGGAGCGAGATTCAGTGGAAAATCTAGTAATGTCCAACTATTGAGTCTGCTGAACGCGGCCAATGTCGTCCGCGCCGAATAATCGCTGCTGTGAATGTCCGCGGGAGGCGAAAAAGTAATACAATACAACGAGCTCGAATCGCGATCTCGTTGACTTCTGGAAATGATAGGTTCTGACTGTTGTTTCTCATCGATGTGCCATTATCAAGGAAATTGAGAGTCCTTCGAATGCATTCAGGTAGTCGTTCGGAAATGTTTTCTCAATACGAAGGTCAGGGTCCTTCACGGTGCGACCCCGAGGAATCTTTTTCGGATCTCCTATCCGAACAGTGGCAGCGGTAGCAGCGGCAGTAGCAACGGAGCGGAACGGCAGTGAAAAGCTCGGAAAGCGAACCAATAAAGAAAATGCCCGGTCGATATTCCACTATTCTACTGCTTACGTGCACCATATAAGTGTCCGTCCCAGGGGTAAGCAGTCAGGATACATCAGATAAGAAAACCCTGTCTGGAATAGAGCGCTATTATGTTTCCTATAAGTGGATAACCCCGGGGAGAGAGAAACACGGACTTATACATACATACATACATACATACATATACATTCCATACTTAAATATATACATACATACACATACATACATAATATATATGTTACATATGTACATATAAATTACATATACATATATACATACATGTACAGATTTGTAACAAATTGAGCATACTTTTGCGCATATAAACATTTCTATTTCATATGATTTTGGATTGTGTGTCCTGTATTCCTTCTGATTGTTTCCGTAAAATATCATCATGAGTCTTTATATACATTATATAGGGTGTTCAGGATCTTTTGGAAACGAAAAATTGTCAAGATTAATCAGATCAAACTCGGAAGAAAATGTACTATTTTGCAAAAGTCGCAATATTAAGTTATTAATGTTTGGAAATAACCACATCTAGAAGTTTTTCTAATTGATAATTTGATAATTTGAATACTTATTTACAAAATGGTAAAGGACTTTTTTGTTCAGAATGACTTAATTTACAATTATATAATGACTACTGTGCCTAGCGATAAGTTCAAGGTTCGAAATTCAATATACTCATATCTATCGTTAGACACAATATCCGTCGTATAATTGTAAATTAGGTCATTCTGAATAAAAAAGTCCTTTATCATTTTGCAAATAAGTACTCAAATTTTTAAGTTATCAATTAAAAGAGCACCTAGATGTGATTATTTTCAATCATTAACAACTATTGCAATTTTTGTAAAATGTACTTGATTTTTCTTCTCAGTTTTTCACGATTTTTTCGATAAAACACTTTTATGACCAAATTCTATAGTGACGCCTCTTACATAATATATATTCCGCCACATCATGTTTATTCACGATTTGCGTTTGACAAACGTGGCTGATATATTTTCTTGCATTTTAAACGCAACGCTTTGAATAATAACTTTAACCTCGAAACTACCTTGTTATTAAGCTTTTATTACACCTATAACTAAATTGACGATAAACACAATGGAAGTAAGACAGAAATAAAAATGACGACGATTCGTCATTCATCGAGTTTCACGATTGATGATAGTGTATATAGATAGTCAGTATACATATATTCACGTTGGATATTTGCAGTTAAGGGTAACATTATGTTACACAGGGTGTCTAGGATTTCTTGAAAACGAAAAATTGTGAAGATTAATCAGATCAGACTGAGAAGAAAAGTCCTTTGCCATTTTGCAAAGTACGCAAATTTTCAAGTTATCAATTAAAAGAGCATCTAGATACGATCATTTTCAATCATTAATAGCTTAATACTATTGTGATTTTTGTAAAATGGTACATGACTTTCCTTTTCAGTTTCATCTAGCATTTTTTTCGTATTTTTATATTTTTTCTGCAATAAACGACTTTTTCGATGAGACATTTTTATGACTAAGTTCTAGTGAAGTCCCTTACATAATATATACTCCGCAACATCATGTTTATTTACGATTTGCGTTCGACAAACGTGACTGATATATTTTTTTGCGTTTTAAACGCACTTGAAATAATAATTCTAACCTCGAAGCTACCTTGTTATTAAGCTTTTATTATACCTATAACTAAACTGACGGTAAACACAATGGAAATAAGATAAGACAGAAATAAAATGACGACGATTCGTCATTCATTCGACTTTCACAATTGATAGTGTATGTAGATAGTCACGTTGGATATTTGCAAATAAAAGTTACATCATGTTATATAGAGTGTCTGAGATCTCTTGAAAAAGAAAAATTGTGAACATTAATCAGATCAAATTGAAAAGAAAAGTCTTCACCATTTTACAAAAATCGTAATGGTTATTAAGTTATTAACTGTTGAAAATGGCCACATTTAGAGGCTCTTTTAATTGATAACTTGAAAATTTGCCTACTTATTTGCAAAATGTAAAGGACGTTCTTGTTCAGAATGATTTAAAATTATATGATGGCTGTAGTGTCTAGCGATAGATATAAATATATTGAACTTTGAATTCTGAATCTTGAACCTGCCGCTAGACACATGTTGTTACAATAGTTGTTACAATATCCTAACTTTTGTTAACTTCTCGACCTTTGGAAATTTCAACATCATCAAATTAACTAAAGTCAGGGCGCTATTGTAACAATATATTCAACAATTCTTGAGATCAAATAGAATAAAAAAGTTTGGTACTACTTTTTCTTTTAACAAATAGTTAATGGAATATCGTAAGTTATATGTTGAAAAAGTTACCAAATCCTTCTTAAATATCTCAAAAATATAAAGGGTGTCCCAAAATTCACGCAAGAAGTAATTTTGATAGAAAACAGGTTTATTAATTAAATTAAATTAAATTAAAAATTGTAAATTTTTTATTGATTCATAAAGTATACAATATAGTAGTTAGGGTTATGTATGGATTAGCATATCGGGTAAATGGCCTCCATGGCTTTGTTGGCACATATGTACTCTTTTGTTGAAATTTTCCATGACCATTTTACATAAATGTGGCTGAATTTCGTTGATACAACGCTCAATTTCCTCCTTCAAGGCGTGGGTGGTCGTGGGCTTGTTGGCATAAACCTTAGACTTCAAAAAATCCCAAAGAGAAAAGTCCAACGGCGTTAAATCGCATGATCTGGGCGGCCAAATCTGATCACCAAAACGGGAAATTATACGACCAGGAAATGCCTTATGCAGTAATTGAATTGTTTCTTGGGCTATATGGCATGTGGCACTGTCTTGTTGAAACCACATGTCGTCCACATCCATATCTTGTAATTTAGGCACAAAAAACTGGATTATCATGTTGCGATAGCGAGCACCATTAACTGTTATTGCTTGACCAGCCGCATTTTCGAAGAAGAATGGTCCGATGATGCTTCCAGCCCAAAATCTGCACCAAACAGTGACACGTTGTGGATGCATTTGTTTCTCAACAATCATTCGTGGATTTTCTGAACCCCAAATGCGACAATTTTGTCGATTAACCAAACCATCAAGATGAAAATGAGCCTCATCGCTGAAGATGATTTTGCTCGAAAAATCAGCATCCACTTGTTGTTCTATAATCCATTCAACGAACTCTCTTCGCTGTGCGTGGTCAGTTTAAAAACCCTAAACTGTCAACTGTCACGCTGTCTTTTTTTCGTTGGCAACACTTTACCGCACAAATGGCGTAGAATTCAAATCTTGCGTGAATTTTGGGACACCTTTTATAAGCAAATAGAAAAATGTTTCAGACAAAAGTTGTCCAAATTAATTGGTAGAAAAAGATTATATAATAAAAAATTTGGGTTTTTACTTAAAAAAAGTAACGATTAGTGAATATCTTGAAAGTGGCGCCATCTGTAAACAAAACAATATAATTATTTTATGTCCCTTTTGAAACCATACAACTTTTGTCCGAAACGTTTCTTAATATCTTCCATATTTTTCGAGATTTTTGTTCGGCTCGTTTAAAATGGGACATCCTGTATACACACACACACACGCACACGCACACGCACACGCACACGCACACGCACACGCACACGCACACGCACACGCACACACACACACATTACAGATACATTACAGATACACATACAAATTACATATATATATATACATACATACATATGTACATACGTACAAACTCTATAAGATAAGAAAAATATCTGGTTGAGGGTCCGTCGTTTCCCGTGCCGCAGAAGTTGTAATTATACAGCGACATTATTACCAAAAGGACGAAAGACGAGAAACGCGCGCGCACGCCGACTACCCTTGGAGTGTCTCGCCCAGACTACTCCCCTAAATCTGGTCGGGAATATCTCCCGACGAGATAAGACGGTAGTCCGAGCGGGTCGAGTGTTTATCGTTTACCTCCGCTTCAGTTGGCCATACCTTCCTTTTTCCTTTCCCTTGTCCCCGTTTTTTATAACGTCTTAATTAACCGAGACGCGTTCGCCAGTCCTTCCGGGCGCCGGTAACGACAGGCCTCGACGTAGTTCGCGGATATCTCGGCAAAAAGGCAGAAAGAGAAAGGCGTGTATCCGCTCTAAACGACGGTTCACGACGTCACACCGTTACAGGAGAAAAGCTACGGGGCGCCCATGAGAAGCGTGTAAGAAGTAACCCGGCAATGAACACTGGTGCGCGCGCGCTCCCAAAGCTCCGTTCCTCGCGTGAAATATTTGACGTACGCTTCCCCGGACGAGGCGTACGTTCCGCCGGCGTTTTAATTAACAAAGAGTTGATAGCGTTGATCCTCATCTACGTTCCTGCCGTCTTCCCGTGGCATTCAACCGTCAGGCATTTCGCGGTAATTGGAGTAATCCTCTTCCGAATTCTAAGCACGAGCAGCACAGGAGCGAAAGGAGCAAGAAAGAAGGCGATGCAGACGGCGGGAGAAAGGAAATAAATAAATGTCGAGTTAAATGATGTCAGTGGTCGCTGCGAGTGTAGCAATTATACGAAGTTGCGCCGAGGCGTGTGAGGAACGAACGAAGGAGCGCGAAGAAGTAGCAGCAGCAGCAGCAGCAACAGAAGCGCATTCGCTGGAAACGGTTTTCCGACGCGTCCGACCTCCGCCACTAAATCTGATTTGAAGATAACGCCACAGAGGAGCACGAGATAAGTAAGCAGTTACTAGAAGGAATATTTATTGCGATCCAAGATCTACGATGCCCGTCGAGGGACGCGAGTCGACGGCGACGCAACGCAACGCGACGCGCGGTCTGTGTTTTAATGAACAAACGTTTAATCAGTAGGTTCGCAAACAAACAGGTCGCTTTATCAGCCGGTCGATCCCGCGCCCTTTGGTCAACTGCCTGCCTTCCGTCACTTCGCTTAATCGATTCCCCGGTGTCTCGCAATTGCTCTCGCGTTTGCTCGCCCTCGCGTCTGAAAGCGCGCTCGTGTGCGCGCTATACGGCACCGATAACGATTGTCCGTGTAACGTTGCCGAAACGCCAGTGGATGTAAATACGAGCGTTCGACGATAAAACAATAATCGAACTTTCTCAGAAACGCGTTTACGTCGCGATACATGATGGACGCGCGCACGGAAAGTTCACTCGGAACGTATAGCGCTTATAACACGATCGCGCAAACAACGCGAGTAACGCCGCATGACGGACAGGCCGGCCGTATAAACGCCGCTCTCATTTTAATTAGCGAATTTTGGCTCACCTGCCGATTGTATCGGCAAAGTTAATTGGTAATCCGTAATATGCGGGGAAAGGCGCACCTTTGTGTAACGCTAATTGGCAGGGTGGATACCGCTCTTAATGGGCACGTGATGCTCCGCATAATCGCCTTGCAAGTGCTGGTCAGAAGATTAGCGCCGTACAATGATGCATAAACGCACAATTCAATGCAATCAAGTGACGCATCCGCTAAAAAAATACAAGAGGGTGGGAGAGAGAGGGAGAGAGAGAGAAGATGATGAACGAGAGAGGGTCGAGACAGGCTCGGACAGGACCGTACACGAAATCGTTCGCGCCCCACTAGGATTTGATGAAGCGTGAGCCATGACCGGCGTGTAGCCCGATATCCTTACGTTGTCGAGATTTGCCACCCTTTTTGATCCTTTTTTCCCCTTTTTGTTCAAATACTCTCGATGGAAGCTGGAACCCGTTGCTCGTAACCCCATTTCTGTATTTTTGTTAAGTCCGGAATTCAATACTTGTGTCCTCGACATTTTCAAAGTCGATCTTTCGTGTATTAAAATAATTTTGAGTGAAAAAATAAGAAAAGCAATAGAACATAATTTGTAAGATCATCCATTTGACATTGTTTATTAATCACTGTTTGATAATCACAATATTCCTTGACTTTAAGCATGTAATTGATGTAGCTTTTCTTTTAATAATCGTTAAAGATGTTTAAGACGATAAAATAAAGAATATTATAAATATCTTTTCGGCGTGTTCAACCTTTTACATCATTAATATCTATTGTTTCCATGTTTAATATTTTTCTTCTTTGACGAATTCTCATTACTTGTCAAGAATAATACGTATATATTTTGTATTATGTTTTTTTTCTTTTTCCTTCTAAAAAGAAGAAAGAGAAAATTTATTTGTCAACAAGGATAAGTTAATTCTTCAGAATTTAATTATTGTTATGATGCTCCATTGAGAGTTATTTAAAAATTACGTGAGGTTCATATTTTTGTGATAAATTGGCGCGCAGAAGTAATGACGTTTCTTTTTGTCGACCGATCTGAATCGACGCGTGATTTTTGATAGATTCAACATCAACACTTCACGCGACTACTCCTATTACTTATTATTTGCTTCTCGCGAGAATAACTGGACACGCGGGTGTCGCAACACGACCAGTACTTCTTTTACTCCCGATATATCCTGTTGCGCTGAATCTACTCGCATCGGATATGCGAGGCGGTGTATAATGCATTTTGTACGCAATTCGTAATGCTATTTCGTAATGTTTGTAGCGCGACACTTCATCATTTGTCCAGTGCCGACATACAACTTCGTCGGAAGCTTCGACTGGAAAGAAAGGATACATGGATTGGGAAGGTACGTGATATAACCGTTGAACGTAAGACGAGATGCGTCTCGGAGAGAGAAATGAAGGTTACGAATGCTGAAATGAAATTCATATGTAACGCTCATCCGAGTAACTATCCACTTCGCGCTTAATGAACGAATGGATGAATGAATGAATCGCGAACGCATTAACGTAGAAGATTACCTCGTCATGTCCATTACGTTAAGCGGGAAGTTCTATAATGTTTCCTACGCTCGTGGATCCGAAATGCGCGTCCATGTGTCTCCGTTTATATAAAGTATTTGGATTTATCTGAGCGCTTGTAAGCAGTTAGAATTCGTTAAAACGAATAGAAAAGTTCTGTATCATTTTGTAAACTGCTGCAGTAATTATTCAAAAATACTGAAAGAAATTCCGCAATCTCGATGACAATGATACGAGCTCTATAGGGCAGTTTGAAGGGAACTTATGAACATTATAGTCTTGTTTTCTAGTCTCCTATCAACGGCAAACACAGGTATACGGCCTAAAATCAAGCTTGTTACGGAAGTTCGGCATGCTGCTGTTCACAATGTTACTCCGCCTTTCATTGTTATTCGACTTTCACCGTTAGGGTTAGAGTTTCCGAAACTGTGAACAAGCCTAAAGCCCGTTTCTTCAAACTGTCTGTACAGCTCGTCTCATCGCAACATACGCATTTATTATATATGCCATTTTTTTCATTAATGTCTTAAATTGAGCAATCGCAGTCGACTATTCTTAGACCGTAAGCGAAATAATCGACTGTAGTTGGTTACTTTGCCTGCTGCTTATGTTTCCGTGTATGCTCTATAGGCCTAACTATAGACATGGTATACCTAGATTGCGCGTTCTCCCAAATTTTAAGGGTGAAAGTAGACCTTACGTTTACCTTACGTAGAAAAGGATGCACTCTGTTTGGTCTGTGCGTTCTCTTTCGCACAATGGAAGAGAAGTAGAAAAGTTGCTAACCTGTACTACAATACAGCGGTTGTACTTGTACATACCTCGGGGTGAGCTGAAGGACCGGTGATCTAGGTTGATCGCTATATCAGAAAAAAATAAAAAACAGCGGCTGTACTGTCGTACACGTTAGCAACTGCCTCCCCTATTCCCTTTCTATCGAGAGTGTGTGAGAAAGAACGCATAGATAAAATAGAGTATATCCTTTTCTACGTAAGCTCCACTCCCACTCCTCGAACACGCAGGTATTCTATGGCTACGTTCCGATATCCATTGCTAGCACTGAAAATCTATAGTATACGTGACACAAACTATGAATTTTCAGTACTGGCAGTGAATATCGGAATGTAGCCAATCTTTATGGGCCTGACATTGCCTAATCTTGCCTAACATTGCTTAACCTTACCTGATATTATTGACATTATGAAATAAATTGTCCTACGATTAGCGATAGATCCAGGGATTAGCTCTGCAAGCGGTCTGAGAAATATGTCTCGGGCTTGTTGACTGTTTTCTAACAATCAGATAACAACGAAAGAAAAGTAAGACCCATGACACATACAGATAAGCAGCAAGACATAAGCAGTAAATCGAGCAATCGCAGTCGATTACTCTTGGATCATTAAGGGAAACAATCGACTGTGGTTGGTCATTCTGTTTATTGTTTACATTTTTGTGTGTACTGTGGGCTTTACATTGCGAATAGCGAGCGGTGTCTGCATTACACACGTGACCTCGGACTACCATTGCTGTTGTATTCATCATTGCTCGGATATTAGGAAAAAGGTCTGAAATATATCTCTTCAGATTATTCCCCAGAACTCCACGCTGTTGCGCACATTAATTAGTCAATTTTTTCTTATTAATATCTCAATAATTACTGCGGTATTTTAGAACATGGTAGAGAATATTTTTATTCGGTTTATTTCATTATTATACTTATACACGAACGTTTAAATCCAGACGGCCTTCATGGGAATACGCCGCTTTCTTCAGATACTTATAGATATTATATAGATTCCAAGATGTGGCTCGTATTTTTGTTCTGCTGGCTTCTAAATGGCTTTGAAATTGTAATCAGAATACTTAATTAGGCTCTCACGATGCGGCATATTTTCTCGGCGCCTCTGCCCGAGGCATGATAATATCGTAAATCAGTGTTTTAAATATCTCCCTAAATGCATCGCTTATAACTCACAGAGCCTCCTCTTGCGCGTCTTCGAAGTGGACCATAGAAAATAAGCCGCCTGGAATAAATTTACAGCGGACACTCGCGTCCGAGACGCGGGGTGTAAATTCAACATATCCCCGTCCGCCCCCTCCTCCCATTTAGGGCATAAGGTAAATTCGGCCCATACACACACACACACACACACACACACACACACACATACACACACACACACATCTCCGTTACAAGTCTATAAATTCAACGGACGGCCCCGAACGATTACCCGTATATTTTCTCAACTGTACGGAAGTAAGAACGATGGATCTTCAAGTCGACATGTTCCATCGCTGAACTGTCGATCGTAAGACTTACAGTTCAAGCAGCCCCGTGGTCACGGCGTTAGCCGCTATAAAATATTTTACGTCTTGCGGCCGAGGCCGCGTACTTCGGGTCTCGTCGTGAGAGAGAAAGAGAGACGTAGTTCCTACGCTCGTATACCCTGGTTAAAGCTCGCCTTGACGGGGAACAACGTGGCGCACCTTGATTTAACGCCGGTGAGCGCCACGATTTTCCTCATTACGCCCGCTGGACCCCGCGACGCGGAGAGGCCCTCAAAGGACCCATAACGAACTCCTGCTCTAGCCGCTGCTGGGCTAGTTCTGCTTGCGAGAAGGAAGGAGAGGGGTAGAGGGGAGAGTCAGGTTCGTACAGATAAAGATCTCGCGGAGCCCCGATGTCGTTCGTTCGTGGGACCGAGACTAGCACCGCGGGGCGCTCCGTCAGTCACGTGGTACCAGATCCGGCCCGGCGATTATTAGCCTAACAAAGGGGCACGCAGAAAGGGGAGCCTCTCGCGAGCGCGCGTGCATACACACCCCGAGAGTTTTTCGTGTTACCTGCCGCTGGCTGGAATGCGCCACCGTGGTGCAATGGGACTCGCGAGATCGACCGCGATTCGTCGGAAACGAGATCGAGATTTCCGACGGATTGCGGTGCGTGCTAGTACCAACACGCTGCTGCGATGACGTCTAATCTCACTCGATCGTCGCGTCAGTGCAGCCCTTAAATGTTTCCAACGTCGTCGTGTTCCGCTCCGAATCCGATTTTCGAGAGTCCCAATGATACCGATCTCTCGCTGCTCTCGAAAAATGTCGAGACGACTACGACGACGACAATGTCGTCGTCGTAGTTGTCGAGGTGATATCGGGAAGCTATCAGCGACCCAGGCGCGCATCGGCGAAGCTGGGAGCGGAAGACGGTCGTGATAAGAGTGAGATACGCGATGACTTTTCGAGGATTGCGCTATCGATCGGCTCGATTCGGTATTTTTACCTGTATGCATGGAGACGTACAATTGGAGAGACGAAAAAAACTTCTACAGAAACCGAGAGAGACAGAGAGGGAGAGAAAGAGAAAGAGAGAGAGAGAGAGAGAGAGAGAGAGAGAGAGAGAGAGAGAGAGAGAGAGAAAGAGGAAGAGGGAGAGAGGGGAGAGACGTGAGTCGCGGGTGCGGGCGACCAAAAATCGGCATCTCTCGGCCCCAGGAGGGCCACGAAGCCGCTTAAGGCCGACTAAGCTGCTTATGGAGGCGGACTCGAGCTCGGAACGACTCGGCCCCGTATATATGTATATGAAGCATTCGGCATACTAAAGCAAGCCGATGTTACTCACTGGCCACTACCGAGTCCTCTTCTACCTGGGCGTCGTTAACACCGTGGCTTACTCCGAAAGCCACTTTACACTCGCGTGCGCGTTAACCTACCGCACGTAGTCCGCAAATTCGCGGCCTTGCGAGAGAGCTCGCGGAACACCCTCGGTCGAACACCCCGCCAGGCGAATTTATTCGAGATTATGCGGAGGACCGTGCACCATTAAAGACCCGTTGCACCCCATCATTTTTCGCTATGTTCCCTCCCCGCTTTTCTCTCTCTCTCTCTCTCTCTCTCTCTCTCTCTCTCTTTCTCTCTTGCTTTCTCTCTCTCTTTCTTTTTCTTTCTCTTCCCCATCACTTCGTTTTTTTTCTTCTATCTTCCCTTTGATTCTGCGATGTTGAAGAGGAAAATTTTTGTACGAAATGACTTTGTTGTTTCGAAAAAGAACATTCCTCGCGAGTTTCTTCTAGGGAAATCATCATCGGGAAACGCAGAACGACTTTTTATTCTTACAGAATAAATTTTCTACTTTTAATTGTCCAATGAATATTTCCACTGTAGTATCTAACATTTACTTGTTCGTAAGACGGTTTGAACATTTGTTTTCGAACATTTTTGGGAACACAATCGAAGTACAATAAAAAAATTTCTAGGTAATTTGCGGAAGGTAAGTCTTTTTTTAATTAAACGTCTGATGCATTTTGAGATGCGGTGGAAAAAATGTTTAAGTCATTTCGCGAACGAGTGTATACTTGGCAAAACAACGTTTTGAATATTTTTTCTTCAGCGTCGTTTAGAACGCAGCCTATGGTCCAATGAAAGAACTTAATTTCTGTGAATCAATAAAAAACAAATTCTTTTATTTATGTAATCGACTGCGTTTGAACTACATTGAAATAAAGTCATGATTGAATAAGTTAATATATACTTTCCTAAACAAGTTAAGTTTAAAATTGGGTATATATAAAATTAACATAATTAAAAATTATTTAAATAAAAACTAACTTAATTAAGAAAATACTAAGTAGTACTAGTAAAGTTAAATCAATTTATCAAACTTAAACATTAATTATTCTAACTAATGTTTACACGTTTTTTATATAAATATATTTAAACTTATATTAAATTTCTGTAAATAATGAATATAAAAAAAATTTCAAAAGTATTTTACAAGCTATAATTAAAAATAAATTTTTACAATAAATAATTAAAGAAAAGTTTTACAAGAAATAATTAAAAAGAAATAATTAAAACGATACAAAATAATTAAAAAGTATTTTACAAGAAAATCTCAACTGTTTCGTATTTAGAATTCTATATAAAAAAATAATATTACTTTCAGAGATGCTTTCAGAGAGAAAAAAGAACAATTTTTCTATTCTCATATTATCTCAATACTCTAATATTATTTCTAATTCCTTTTTATTTTATATTTTATAAACAGTCAACAATAATTTTAATATTTATAAATTATTTTATATTATATAAAAAGAAATTAATAAGATAATGTTAATGTATTTTAAAATAATTATTTTAAATTAAAAAACGTATGTGTGAACTTTTTTAAAATTAATTAAGTTAAATTGAAAGTTACTGATTTTTTTACTTTTTAATTTTTTAATTTTTAATTTAACTTGTGACTAATTAACTAGTTATTATCCAACAATTGAAAATAATGTTTAAACTGCATTAAAACCAAATTTACAGTTATGGACATAAAGGTTGTCCGCTATTTTTTCTATGAGTTTGATCTGTGAGAGGAATGTAATGGTCATTTCTAATGAAAGAATTTTCTTATTAAAATAAATTCTTCTATTCGACAAAACGGAGACATTTTGAAAATCACAAAAAATAGCCAATAATGTTTTTATCTGTGATTATACATATAGTTAGTTGATCAAAGATTGCAGTACTTTCCATGGAATGAGTTTTACAATGCATGCAATCCAATAGGAAAATAGATATCTCCTGAGAGAATTACTAAAAAATAGATTCTGTTATTGGACATAGAATACGTTATAAAACTCACTGAAGAAAGGTGTTGAAACTTTAATCAGTTGACTTCACCGTCACACATGAACAAATTCACTCCAATTGATTGAAATGATACGTATGAAATAAGAATTCACTTCAAGTTTGAATTAGATTCTTCACCTTTGTGATTCAGAATAGTAGTATTTTTACCATCAACTTTGACACTCACTCCTTTTAAGTGAGACTTCGCTTAAAAAATTCTAGAAAGTATATTTAAGAAATATCTCCCGCGTACTTCTCAAGAGATAATACTTTTTCCTGCGATGCCATTCATCGTGTGTCGCGTCGGTTTTGGTAAGCTCTACTAAAGGCGACACTTCCCGCTTACCCTTTTCGCTTGAACGGGCGATCTCCAGACCTCGGCTTTTTCTCTCAACGGTTGCTCTTGAGAGAAAGAGAGACACGAAAAGAGCAGACATCAGTCATCCCCTGGAGTCGCGCGCGAGGGAGTCAAATTGTCGCATCTTTGGTTTTTCTGAGAGAAGCTCGCGCGGCATAATGGTGGAAAGAAGGGAACTTGAGTGGCCCACAAAAAAAGGCTTTCGCGGTTGTATCCCTTTAGTCTGGCCACCCCACGACTGTCAGTCATTCAGTCAGTGAGTCAGTCGGTCGGTCGGTCGGCCGATCTTCCTTTCTTTCATCTCTTTTACGAACTCTTCTTGGCTCTCCCGTGCATTCTGTCCCGCGATACCAATCTGGCATGAAAAGATACGAGGGTCAGCGGACAATAACATTTCTTAATCTCTGCGTCTGGTTTTAGTCGCAGTCGGGAATGCAGGTTCACGGAAAGGGATGAGCGTGATTCATCCCCGGGGTCGCCATGCCGACTCGGATTGATCTTGATCCCCGAGGCGGAATCCGTCATAACGGGTCGAAGGAAATGCCTTCGACGTCGACTAATACGATTACGTCATTACTCGCTTTACGCCAACGTCTGTCCGGCTGTTCTGTATTAGCCACTCCTTATAGTCGATATCGGAACATCGATATGACGGATACAACAGTCATGCTGGGATAACCAGGAAAATAGAGGTTCCACACTCGATCATAGAGCCAGGTCGAAGAAAATAAGGTAACTGCATTTCTAAGAACGAAAACTAATATTTTTTACGAAAATATAATATTATGAGCATTTAGCAATTTAAATTTACTAATGAGAAGCCATAATCTTTTTTACAATCGAAAATGAATATGTAGGACAATTCACCGCTAGAAAAATTCAATAAAATATAAACAATAATGATAGGCTATAATGATACATGATTCAATGTAAAAGTACTGACACGATAAAAAAACTGTTAATCTTAGTAAAATAAAATAAAAGAAAACTGTTAAAAAACTGTTGAAAAGAACTGTTAATCTTAGTAAAACAAAATAAAAGAAAAATTAAAAACTTTGTAGGTAAATATACAATTCCAATATCCATTTTAAAATCAATAGTGTCATAAAATACAAAAATTTACTTATACAAATAATTTATCTATACAAATACATAAAACTATTTTTGTTCTTTCTGTGTGATATCAATCAACAACTTTATTGTGCGTAATTTTCATTTTACGATAATATTTCCCAATCATATTTATTTGTATATATTAATATACAAAATATTAGTTTTAATGTACATAGTTGGTAAACACTTATTTATTATATGGTGCTTTCCAAATAGATATTTCAATACTTAAAAAATATTTAATAGCGTTAATGATAATATCGGATCTCATTTGATCATTAAAATTAAGCATTGTTGGGCGCAATTAATATTTCAACAATAATCACTTAGGAACACTGTACTGTATTATAGATATCATTTACTTTGACCATTTTTCGTCATTTTCTCAAGATTTCTTATAATTTTTATACATTTGTTTAGTATACATAGCTATTATATTTTTCAAAACATATTCTTTAAATAACTGATCAAGTAATCGAAAAATAAAGAGGATTACTATTAACACTTACTTTTTCTTTGTTCTTCAAAATGTTTCCATAATATATTGCAATCATCTTATGTTTATCTGATGTACGTGGCCAATATTTCTCTGCTGTCCGATTTTCTTCAACCAGATATTTCAGTAAATCGAAGAGATGGGATGAATGTCAACGGTCATATTACGTTGAAAACATCAGTTCTTGTCCGATCACTGCAGTCAAGCAACGTTGGGCATAATTGGTATTTGGATGAGTGACTGCTTGAGAATACCGTGTACTGTTCGCTGTTACTATTACATTCTATCTTTTGCCTTTTCTCGAAGATCCTTTATAATCATCGCGTACTTGTTTAGCGATGTAGCAATTAAATTTTGTAACCCGTTTCTATATAATTAATAAAGTAACTAGAAAATTAAGACGATCATTGTTAATTTTTTCTTCCTTTTCCTATTTAAAAATTCTAGGTAGCTTTTGTATAATAACCTTTTATTTACCTAATGCATATGACCAATATTTTTCTGCTGTGCAGTTCTCTTTAACCACGTTATATTTCAGTAAATTGAAGACAACTGACGAGTGGTCATACCACGTTGAAAATACCAGTGTCGCACTGGACGCTGTTGGGCGCAGCGTGTGCGATTTAGAGTGCGAACAAATCTAATTAGTAAAGTTTGAAAAGTATTACAGTAGTCAGTAGTCTAAGTCACACGGGATCAGGCAGAAAAGGACAATAATAGATATTTAGATTTAAATCCAACCTTTGGATTAAACACAATTATGCAAGTCGCTAATAACAGCGACTTAACCTCAAATATCGAACCAAGAACGAATACTCAACATAAAGACTTATAGAAATTACTTGAAAATCCTATTTCACAATCAAAAATTGCTTCGTTTTTGCGACAAAATAGGACAATAAATACACACGAAAGGAAAAGTCAGCTCACACCAATCCTCAAAGTAGTTAAACAAAAGAGAAATAACAGGTCAGAGTTAACAAGTATATCTGTTTCAAAGACCAGTATGGAATACGAACAAACACCGTGTAACAACGAAATTATAAAGGAAAACAAGGATTTAAAAGAAGAAATAGCAGACCTAAAAAACTATTCAAACACTACAACAAAATATTGAGAGGCTTTCCCACACAGCACTGCAATATTGCAGCAATATTGAAGCAATATTATAATATCGTAGCAATATTACAAAATCACAAGATTATTATATAATATTCCAGCAATATTATCACAATATTACAAAGTGATATATCAGATTACAATATCACTGGAATATTACTGCAATGTTACAATGTGACTATCGTATAGCAACATAGTGACAATATTACAACAATATTGCGAGATGATAAATCTCATTGCAATATCATAGGAATATTGCCGCTATATTCCAGCATAACAGACCGCCACGTAATATTTCTGATTATCGCCGTAATACTGCAGTGTGAAATAATTTATATACAGGGTGTCCCATTTTAATGTCACATCACAAATATCTCAGAAACACAGCACACAGAAGCACATTTTATTTTAAATAAAAAAATATTTCAGACAAAAGTTGTTTGGCTTGAACGAGGACAAGAAAGCGATAGCATTTTGTTTATAAATGGCGCCACTTTTGCGATATTCACTGACAATCAATTTTCATAAATGGAAATCTGAATTTTTTATTATATTTTCTTTTTCTATCAATTAATTTGAACAATTTTTGTCTGAAACATTTTTTTATTTGGTTAATATTTTTTGAGATATTTAAGGAAAACTTGGTAACTTTTTCAACTTTAACTTACGATATCTCGCTAACTATTCGTCGAAAGAAAAAATAGTATTAGACTTTTTTACTTTACTTACTATCAAGAATATATTATTATAATAGTACCCTAACTTTTGTTAACTTATCGACCTTTGTAAATTTCAAAATTATTAAATTAACAAAAGTTAGGGCACTATTAATATATTCTTGATATTAAATAAAGTAAAAAAGTCTAATACTATTTTTTCTGTCGACGAATAGTTAGTGAGATATCGTAAGATAAATGTTGGAAAAGTTACCAAGTTTTCCTTAAATATCTCAACAAATATTAAGCAAATAAAAAATGTTTCAGACAAAAGTTGTTCAAATTAATTGGTAGGAAAAGAAGATATAATAAAAAGTTGGGATTTTCATTTATAAAAATTGATTGTCAGTGAATATCTCGAAAGTGGCGCCATCTATTAACAAAATGCTATCGCTGTCTTATGTCCCCCTTCAAGTCAAACAACTTTTGTCTGAAACATTTTTTTATTTAATCCAGTGTTTCTAAAGCGTGGTCTACAATGGCCGTAAGCAATAAGAAGAAAGCGTGAACAGTAAGAAATCAACCATAGTTGATTATTTTTGTCATAATCGACTGTGATTGGTTTATTTCTTACCGCTTACACTTACTTCTTACTGCTTACTGCCATTGTAGACCACGCTTGAGATATTTTTGTGAGATTTATGCCTAGGACATTAAGTATTTTTGCAATATTGCTGTGATATTTATGCAATATTTCAGTAATATTCCTGCAATATTGCAGCAACATTTAAGAAATATTGTAGCAACATTCCTGCACGATTGCAGTAATATTTCGGTAATATTTTGCAATTTTTCTGCAGTATTGTGGCTATATTTCATAGGTATTCCTGCAAGATTGTGGCGATATTTCAACAACATTGTGGCAATAGTCCTGTGATATTGTGACAATATTCCTACAACATCATAACAATATTCCCGCAATATTTCTGCGAGACTTATGCCTAGGACATTAAATATTTCTGCAATATTGTTGTCATATTTATGCAATATTTTAGTAATATTCCTGCAATATTGCGGTGCTATGTGGGTTCTCAACAATCAAACATTTCATATTAGGAAGGAAAGGCTGAGACGTCTACTTGAGAGATGGAACATTCCTCAGATTCGGAGGAATCCTTTATTAAGCAGCTGAGTAAGAAAAATAAAATGGAGATCATATCCACATATAAAACCCCACCGCTCATGGCTCAGGCAGAATCACAGAAGGCAAGAACCAGACTGGAATCAATCGAAAGAGACAAGCCGACTAACAGGACATGAAAAGAGAAGTATATTATTAGTCAAGGTATAAAGTTTAAAGACAAACCATCACCTATAAACATATTATACCAAGATCCTAAAGATATAGTATGCTTATTTGAAAAAGAAAAGTTGACAATTTTCATATTAAAAGATTAAATAACAGTAAATATATTGCACAATTTCATACATTGAATGATGTCAAAAGAGCAAAAGAGATTCTTTCTAAAGCTAATACAAACTTTATTCTTATACTGCTAAAACAGAAAAAAATCCAGTATTTTTACTAAACGGACTAAATTACACTTACACAGAAAATGAACTAATTAAAGAGCTTCAGCGATATTAAGGGTCTGAAATTGATTAAAGTTAACAGATTCTCTACAAAACACTCAAATCAGAATAACAAAATTCTTCCTATATTTATGGTTCAGCTGTCAGCAGACAGTAATCTATCAAAACTAAAAGAATTCAAATATCTAGGTCACTACGTAATTAACTGAGAAAAATTAAAAAAGTGAAAAATCATATAATGCAGGAGATGTCAAAGAATGGGGCATGCAGCAATGAACTGCAACATGCAATATAGCTGTGTTAAATGTAATAATGAGCATCCTCTGGGAGAGTGCAAAATATCGAGTTCGGATGTCAAACAAGTTTACTGTATTAACTGCAATAATTTTGATCACCCAGCATCTTACAGAGGTTGTTCAAAAATTAAAGAAATAAAGGTTAGATTAGACAATAAAAACAAGCAAGCGAACAATCTTGTTTTGATTTTAAACAAGAATATTTCATATGTAAAACCAGGCGTGACTACCGCAGATATTACTGCAGATACTACCAAGAAAGGAAAATCTAATAACGCATCATCGGACAACTCTAATCTCTTAAGGTTATATTCCGGCGAGACACAAATAAAAGATTACAGCATAGCTGCTGAATCCGCAAATAACAGATCTGAGCCCAATTTTGCATACCTTATTACTCAAAATTTAAATAGAATTGAATCTCTGGAAAAATCAATTGGAAATATATATTCTCGCCTTGACATAATTGCGAGTCATTTAGAAAAAATAATAGCAAACAGACAATAATAAATTACCCAATAGTAACACATTAACTTTCAGATGTATTTCTGTAAATGTAAATTCCATGATCAGCAACTTTAAAAGAATGGCTCTACTCAATTCAATTGATAATAATAATCCGGATTTAGTATTCTTATGTGAAACAAAATTGAACGAAAGGCATGTGCTTTATTTTAAAGATATTAATATAGTCAGAAACGACAGAGATAATAATGCAAGAGTAGGGGGTACAGCTAGCCTAGTTAAAAAGAATGTAAAATTTACAATAATTAAACTACATAAGGAATATGAGTCATTAGAATGTTCAATTATCGGAATTAAATTAATAAATAACGCAAAACTTTACGTTATTTATGCATATGCGAGTATATGAAATAACAATAAATTTATAACTGAATTTCAAACAATCTTTGAAGAGCTAAATCTCAACTCTCCTTCGAATTATTATATCTTAGCCGGCAATTTCAATACTCGCCATAGCAGTTGGTTTAACTTAACGAATAATGAAAGAAGAATTGCCCTCAATAATTGGCTCGACGATAACAAAATTGATTATGACATAAATATTTATCATACTCTACAACTGTCATATCCTAAGAATGGATCTTATCTAGATCTATTAGGTGTACAACTTTACTTCCGCCGTTTTTTTCTGAAATTCGAGGCTTTATTATAAAAAACTGGTTATACATTTATGATTCAAAGTATTGTCCATCGCTGGCCACTACTTTCTCCCATCTTTCGGGCAGCATGCGAATCCCGCGTTGGAAAAACTGGTCATCTCTTGAAGCGATCCACGAATTGATCCAATTTCTTACTTCTTCATAAGACCGGAAGTGCTGGTCAACCAGGCCGTGTGCCATTGATCGAAACAAGTGATAGTCAGAGGGAGCAACGTCTGGAAAATACGGCGGGTGGGATAGGACTTCCCATTTCAATGTTTCCAAGTATGTCTTGACCACTTTCGCAACATGGGGTCGAGCATTGTTATGCTGCAAAATCACTTTATTGTGTCTCTCGTTGTATTACGGCCGTTTGTCTTTCAATGCTCGGCTCAAACGCATTAATTGCGTTCGATAACGATCGCCTGTGATTGTTTTAATCGGTTTTAACAGCTCATAATACACTACTGAGCTGGTCCCACCAAATACAGAGCATGACCTTGGAGTCGTGAATATTCGGTTTGGCCGTCGACGTGGAAGCATGGCTGGGATATCCCCATGATTTTCTGCACTTGGGGTTATCGTAATGAACCCATTTTTCGTCCCCAGTCACAATGCGATGCAGAAATCCCTTCCGTCTTTGCCTTTCAAGCAACTGTTCACAAGCAAACAAACACCGTTCAACATCTCTCGGTTTTAACTCGTACGGCACCCAATTTGATTGCTTCTGAATCATTCACATGTCTTTGAGGCGTTTTGAAATTGCTTTTTGAGTCACTCTCAATGATCGTGCCAATTCTTCTTGACTTTGACGAGTCTTCATTAAGTAATGCCTCCAATTCCGCATCTTCGAAAACCTTCTCTCTTCCACCGCTATGCCGGTCTTCGACATGAAAATCACCGTTCTTGAAGCGTTGAAACCACTCACGACACGTTCTTTCACTAATAGCGACCTCATCATAAGTATTTGAGGGCACTCGATGAGCCTCGGCAGCAGATTTCTTCATATTGAAGCAGAAAATTAAAACCTCCCGCAAATGACGAGAATTTGGCTCGTAAACTGACATTTTCAATCGAGAATAACTTTATAATGCAGACACAAATCGACTAATGTTTCTATGGGGTTATGTTGACAGATGCCCAAGTTTATTGTATGACGTTTATGATCTATTATATTATTTCGACCACTACTTACCGCTAAAGCCATCTATAGGAAAACGGCAGAAGCAAAGTTATACACCTAATAGTATTCGCGGATGCTAGATTTAATTTTACAGATACCACACATAACAGAATAGATAATATCCCGTTTGAAAGTGACCATGAAGCATTGCTTTTTAACCTTTAGAAGACCGCAAATGTTTCCTTCGACTTTTTTATTTTAAGTATTAGAATTTTATTATTAACATAATTGGGTTGAATGATGGAAAAGATAGCGCCACTTTCGCGCCAATATATTGGCTTCCAGTCCGGAAAAGAATCAGGATTCTTTTTTTTAGTTTTTCAACTTAATGTTATTAGATATTATAAAAATAATTGTTTAACATCATTTTAGAGAAAAAGTTTGACAAATAACATGTATAAAAATTTTTATACCGCAATTTATGAAGTAGAAGGCAGTCAAAATGCATCATATGTATTTATATATATCAATTTATTTCGCAATAAATACATACTTTGTCGAAAATATAAAAAAAGTAATTGAAAAAGTAAGAAGACTAATGCTTTTACAATACATTTAGTAATTTTTCTTGGTGTGGTACAGTTTGAAGCATGGTACAACGCAAATAGGTGCATCGTATTCACCGCAAATGAATAACAACAATTATAGCAATAAGTATTATCGGCCCGACAATCATATCACATACAGAAAGCGTTTGCCCGATCCTATTTACAAATCGAAACTGGTACAATACAAAATGTAACATATAAGCGAATATGAAATATAAAAATAGAATATTAATAAATTAAAATATTCTATAATAGTAAGTTAAAACCTGATAAATTGGTTTTCGGACCTCCAAAGGCAAAAGCAGTTAAAAGCCAATAAATTGGTTTCCGGTCCTCCAAAGGTTAATGTCGGAAACAAAGATATATTAGCTGACATGCTCACCTCTCCGGATTTAGGCAGATTAAATTTTAACAAAGCAAAGTGGGAAGAATTTACTAAAACTCTAGACGAATTAGATTTTAATATTCTGAACGATAGAAACTTGACGTTGTATGAAATTGATAGTTTTTTAGAAAAAGTTAATAACAAAATCTCCGAAGCATTAGAAATCTCAGTCCCAAAAAATAATAACAGTAATTCCACTGATAAATTTATTAATAAAGAAATTAGACAATTACAAAAAGAAGAAAGTAAATTACTTTCTGAAATTTATAAATTAAATAGATCATTTAATACAGACAGACAAACCATGCAATCTTTAAAATTGCTTAAAAGGAAAATCAAGTTAGTCAGAATAGACTTAACACTATGCCGTCCGGCGACACCACAGTGGTATCGTGCGCGAACTAGCGGTCAACGGCCGGCGACACCACAGTGGTGTCGTGCGCGTCCGATTTCACGATTTTTTATTGAAAGCGTCTGATTCGTGGATAAAAGACCATGTACCTGCTTCTGAGCAAAACTTGGAGGTTGCCACTACATCGCGTACGTCTCATCATGATCCGGTTGACAGACCTTCCGGTCACATAAAGCAACACCAACTGATACTTATTTCCGAAACGAATAAACGAAAACGAAGAAACTGCCATGTATGTTCCAAGAACAAAAAAAGAAGAGCAACAAACTTAATGTGCAAGTCTTGTGGAGTTGCGTTACATCTTGGAGACTGTTTTGCTGCATATCATATGAAAGAGAAATACTAAGTACCAAAGAAAATGCAAATAAACTAATATATAAAATAAACAAATTTTGTATTTATTTACGTATGTATATCTTCGAAATTTCATGAAAGTAGGGGAACAGGGTTGAGAACTTATGAGAACTAACGATGAGATTAGTAAAACTTAACAATTTATAATCTTCCGATAATGTCAAGAACGGCCGGCGACAAGCCAAGTAATCCGAATTAGCGCTGCCGGCGCCAAGCGAATAAATTTTTACGAGACGTACGGACGGCAAAGTGTTAAGAAGTAAAATTGAAGAATCGGTCAGTAAATACTGGTTTAAGGGGGGAGCCTGGTTTAAGAGGCTAAAAGAAAGGAGATTTTTATGAATTTTTTTTATTGACAATGATGCAGTTGAGGTTCCTAAAACTTTTATAATATTTAACTGCCTATTTGAAGATGTAAAAAAAATTTTTATATTGTAAAATAATTGCAAAATGGCGCCATAGTGTATCTCTAATCAGAGCGCCTCGCCAACCGAGTTGCCAATCTGTGGGAAAAATGTAGCCTGCAATTTTGATCTGAAACAAAAAACCAAAAAGATTATTAATTTTCAGTATTTTTATTCTATGTGAACTAACAACATGGTTAAAAAACCGTAAAATATAAAACTTTTTAGCACTTGAACAAAAAATGACATTTTTGAGAAAAAATTTCCTCCGTTTTTATGCAATAACAATTATTTAAATTAATGTTTTTACCAATGTTTGAGGTTCACATAGAATGGTTGTTCATTCTCTAGCTAACGCACTTTGAATCAAGTCGATTGATCAATTAGTTTTTTCTCTATCTTTCCTGCAGATTTTAAGAAAGTACGAAAATGATATTTCGAGAAAAACGCGTTTAAAGTTTGTGGTACAAAAAAATATCATTTATTGGAGACTTACCGCAATCTTATGCTAATCAGCTATACCAGGGCCATACTGCAAGCCTTCAGCTTCTTCATAAAACTCGTTTCGTTGCATTTGCTCCAGTCTACGAGCTGTGCATGCTTCCTTGGTCGTGCTGCTTCGGCGCCGCTCCCCTTTCGTAACTCGCTGCGCATCGTAATTATCAGCGAACATTTTACATTGCTGGCCGATATTGATTTCTAATAACTGCATTGTTAATAAAATGGCAGTGTAGCCTTCATTAAAGATGCCAGTAGCCAAATATGCAGCAATTTGAACAATTTTAAAGCCCGAATTGAGGTGTTTGGGAGCGATATGCCACACAGTCGAATTGAAGGATTCGTTGGAATTTTGTGTATGCCCGCCTAAACATCTAGTCAAAAGATCTTCATTGGAAAGATCTTCATAGATCGAAGTAAGGTGTTTCTCAATATCAGACTTTATAACTGGAGCAGGATGTTTATATTTTACGAGTTGACCGGCGGCTCCAGCTTTGCGCCACTCGCACCAACTGTCGGCGCCTGCGGGGCAATTTCCATGTTTCGGCTTTTCATCGGTCGAGCAATAGTGGTAGAGTGTTACCATTATGATTTTTTTCATATCACCCACAGAATCTACATTTCGTCTTATGGCTAAACCGTAGTAAGTGGTTAATTTTTTTATGACGAGATCGGTCAATCTCCCTTTGCCGCCAAGCTTTTCTTTTTTTTTATATTTCGAAGCCGCGTCCCCATCCGCTTCTGAATGTGTCCGATGCATTCACTTTTTTTTACGGGGCAATCTTCGCCATACGGATTCAAAGTCAAAATGGACTTATAAGTTTTTTTTTCTATGATTCTATAATAATGTAATGGATTCACAATAATATTATCAGTACTCGCTGTACTTAATTTTTCGCACTGATGCTTTCGTCTAAACTATCACTTTCATTCTTGGAATGCTAGTTGCCACGAAATCTTCTTTTCGGCGATTTCGAAATGCGCTGCGAAGTACTTCTTGAGCCTTTTGGATACATATTTAAAACTGTCAAACGACTTTTGCTAAATAGAAACTCTTTACTCGTCGAGAATCAGAGCAAGACTGATCGTTGAAACTATAAACTATACACACGTACATACACATAGACACGCATATACTCATATACCTACGTGACAATCTATAGGAATGTGTAATCAAATATCGTTCCGGCATATAGCACGTATCTGTATCGGGTGAGCACGCGGCTCACTCCGGCCGAACGCTCGTATACTTGCGCGACGCTGACTCACCATGTATTCTATAACTTTTAAAATACTTTGAATTGGGCTCTGAAACTTTGGGAATATATTCTTGAATAGTTTAACTATCGATTAAGCAAAAAAAAAAAGTTCGAAAATCTTGACTTTATAAATCAGGTTCCCCCCTTAATAGAATTAATAAAATCAACCCGAAGGAGTCGAAAAAAATGTTCCCAGAAATTAATAAATTATTTAGAAGAAAAGATTCTTTATTCGTTCTGCCCACTTTAAAGATTCCGACAAAAAATAAAAGCTTATTCGAAGAAGCTAATATTAACATTGATCTTCTTACTAAAACCTACATAGATTCCGAAGAAAATTATTTAATAACTAACATAAATCATAAACTTGACATCATGGGTACGCATTTTGCTTCAATCAACAATCAAAATCAAAACTTGGGGAATAGGCCATTAAATAATATTGTAGAAAGTGATTGCAATAAAATTAAAAACGATATTTTACAAGATAAGAATGTTGAGTTCACAGTCCTTATTTTTAATGGAAACAATCTTGCTAATAACCTAAAGGAAGTAGATAATATTCCTTTATATTTCACAAATGAAATTATAATTGCAAGTAAATCCAAAATTTTAAACAATAAAAAATCTATCGGTTATGATAATATTCCTAATATAGCACTTAAGAATATTCCCAAAAAATTAATATATTATTTTACAATACTATTCAATAATATGTTAAATCATATGTATTTTCCAGATAAATGGGAAAAAGCTAAAGTAATTTCTATATAAAAAAGATAAAGATAAATCAAAACCCAATAGTTACAGACCTATTACCTAATATTGGTTATTATTATTACCTAATATTGGTAAAGCTTATTATCTAATATTGGTAAAGTTTACGAAAGAATAATAAGTGATATTATAGTACAATTCTGTCATGAGAACAAAATTATTCCAGATACTCAATTCGGTTTTCAATTCGTCAGATTTCGTAGAAATTCGGTGGATTTCATTCGACGGTACACGCTATTAATAAACTTTTTTCAGATATCAATTGGGCACTCAATGGCGGTAAATGCGTAGGAGTATGCCTGGTTGTCTTAGAAAAACCGTTCGACACAGTCTGATTTAAGGGCTTAATATTTAAGTTAATACAAAAAATGTTTCCGATCTTAAAATTAATTTGTAACATGACGGTAAACAGATCCTTCCAAACGTACCATAAGAACGAAATCTCATAAAAAATTTACTTTATTAAGAATGGTCTCTAACAAGGTACGATCAACTCACCGATATTATTTAATATTTTTACTAGAGACGTCATAAACTTATTCGGACCCCAAAACACTGATTGTTCGCTTATTGCATATGTAGATGATCTCACCATATATTAGATACCGCAGATAAAAACCGTTAGACATACAAGACAAATTACAAAAAGCGTTAGATATTCAATTATTATAATGCGTGGAAATTAAAAGTTAACATAGAAAAATGTGAACCAATCTTATTTGGACCGTCAATTAGAATTGCGTCTCAGAATATAGCTAAACAGTATAAATTTTTTAATTTAAAGGGTGGCAAAGAAAACAAGGAAAATATAGAACACAAAAAAATAGTAAGATACCTTGGTATTCATATAGATGAGAGACTACTATTTAACGAACATAATCTTATCCAACTTAATGAGGCAAAAAAGATATTCTTAAGTTACGAAAGATTATTCCATTCTAAGAGGTTAATAGTGATGTAAAACTAATATGTTATTAACTGTTAATTAGACCGATTATTACTTATGGCTGTGAAATATGATATAACATCAGTGCCTCAATGATGGAATTATTTAGAAAATTCGAAAGAAAATGTCTTAGAACATGCCTAAAAAGTTATGGATCCAAAGAATTTAATTACCAAAAATATATAAGTAATAAAATAATATACGATAAGGCAAATATCAACAGAATTGATAATTTCATCATAAAACTCACGAGAGACTATTTTCTCAGATCCTCAGAAATAATATTGTACAATAGATAACAACATGATATATTTTATTGCTCATCCGGATGACAATTATATTAAAAATACATTGTCAACTGGATTTATCCTTTCAGAGGCTTTCATATATCTAGATAAGAATGGGCACATTCAAAATAAACATGGAGTGCCGTTTATTTACCACGTACCGAGATATAAATCCAGAAAAAAGATTGAATACAATTCATTTTCAGATAGTAAGAAAGATAAGTTCCTAAAATAAAATAAGGCAATACCGTCCAAAGATAATTACAATATATATATATAATAAATATAGAGAGAAATATTGGTAGATAGAATAATAATAAATAATAAATAAAATTAAATATTATTCTGTCTGATAAAGTGGTCTCTTTGTGTGTATGTGTGTGTGTTTATGTTTTTTGTTTTTATTTTAGTATAGTATAGTTTATTTTTATATTAAACGTTAAAATATAAAATATAACAATATATTAGTCCCTTTTTATACGACTTTTTTTGGGAATGAGTACCTAAAGCATTTAATAGTTCCCAATGCCTGAGAACATATAATTACATAAGTATAATTTAAGAATAATCTTAGTAGCAAGTGAATTATTAAGATAAAATGATTGCGAAATTACTCTATGAGATGACAAGTCTTATATTAATTGTTCTGATACTAAATATTTTGGTTTTTTGGAGTAAATACTGTATAGTATAAATATGTATAGTATAAATATGTATAGATTATAACTTGTAGTAGAATAAATAAACAATTTAAAAAAAAAAACGTTAAAAATACCAGTTCTCGTTCGATAACTGCAGTCAAGCAACGTTGGGCACGATTGGTACTTGGATGGTGCCCGCTTGGGAATACCGTGTACTGTTGGCATTATTTTTTTTGCTCTTCCTCGAGAACATTCTTTACAATTATCGTGTACTTGTCTAGCGATGTGGCGATTAAATTTTTTAAGCCGTTTCTATATAACTAATGAAGTAATTAGAAAATAAAGATGATTACTGTTAATTTTTTCTTCCTTTACTTATTTAAAATTTCTAGGTAGCTTTTGTACAATAATTTTTCATTCACCTAATATACATGATCAATACTTCTCTGCTGTGCAGTTCTTATTAACCATCTACTTCAGTAAATCGAAGAGAAGTGGTAATCGTCAACGGTCATACCACGTTGAAAATACCAGTTCTCGTCCGATCACTGCAGTCAAGCAACGTTGGGCACGGTTAGTACTTGGATGGGTGACCGCTTAGGAATACCGTATACTGTTGACATAATTTTTTTGCTCTTCCTCGAGAAGGTTCTTTACAATTATCGTGTACATGTTTAGCGATATAGCGATTAAATTTTTTAAACCGTTTCTATATAACTAAAGAAGTAATTAGGAAATAAAGATCATTACTGTAAATTTTTTCTCCCTTTATTTATTTAAAATTTCTAGGTAGCTTTTGAACAATAATTTTTTATTCACCTAATGCACATGACCAATACTTCTTTTCTGTGCAGTTCTTATCAACCATGTACTTCAGTAAATCAACCAACAAGTGTCAACGGTCATACCACGTTGAAAATACCAGTTCTCGTCCGATCACTGTAGTCAAGCAACGTTGGGCACGGTTAGTACTTGGATGGGTGACCGCTTAGGAATACCGTGTACTGTTGACATAATTTTTTTGCTCTTCTTCGAGAGGGTTCTTTACAATTATTGTGCACATGTTTAGCGATATAGCGATTAAATTTTTTAAACCGTTTCTATATAACTAAAGAAGTAATTAGGAAATAAAGATCATTACTGTAAATTTTTTTTCCCTTTACTTATTTAAAATTTCTAGGTAGCTTTTGTACAATAATTTTTCATTCACCTAATGCACATGATCAATATTTCTCTGCTGTGCAGTTCTTATTAACCATCTACTTCAGTAAATCGAAGAGAGGTGGTAATCGTCAACGGTCATACCACGTTGAAAATACCAGTTCTCGTCCGATCACTGCAGTCAAGCAACGTTGGGCATGGTTAGTACTTGGATGGGTGACCGCTTAGGAATACCATGTACTGTTGACATAATTTTTTTGCTCTTCCTCGAGAGGGTTCTTTACAATTATTGTGTACATGTTTAGCGATATAGCGATTACATTTTTTAAACCGTTTCTATATAACTAAAGAAGTAATTAGGAAATAAAGATCATTACTGTAAATTTTTTCTCCCTTTATTTATTAAAAATTTCTAGGTAGCTTTTGTACAATAATTTTTCATTCACCTAATGCACATGACCAATACTTCTCTGCTGTGCAGTTCTTATCAACCATTTACTTCAGTAAATCAAAGAGAACTGACAAGTGTTAACGGTCATACCACGTTGAAAATATCAGTTCTCGTCCGATCACTGCAATCAAGCAATGTTGGGCCGGGTTAATATTTGGATGGGTGACCACTTGAGAACACCAAACCCGTGTGCTGTTGCCAATTTGTTGTCATTTACTAAAGTTCTCTTTGTAATCGTAATTTATTTATATAATACACACTGCTATTGAATATTTCAAATCATCTATAACTTATAATTAATTAGATATTTCTTAGATATCTTTTATTTTCAATATGTTCAATGTGTGAACAGCACCTCATTTATACAAACATCAATCTTTTGAATTCGATCACTTGTTTAAAGTGGTCCAAAATATCTGTAAGAATTCATAAACATACTAACAATTTTGTAGGACTCATTTATGCACTTTATTTTAGAAAATAATAGGTTGTAATATAATTGATTTATTGAAAATGAATCACGAATTTGGCAAATGCATCATTAAAATAATTTGTAGCTCTGTATAATAAATGCATAGAAAGAAATAGGACTCTTTTTTTAATTTAAGTTTTAAGTTTAAAAAGCAAAAAAATATGGGAATCCTGTTCCGTACGGCACGCGGAACCGCGTGGTAGGCAAGTTGCTGGGGCATCGCTGTAGAGCGGGGCACAGGAGTCGGCATTCTTGCGAATGGGCGATTAGCGCCGGCTTTCTCTCTAGCTAGCGCGATGCCTGCCAGCATCCTGTGCTTGGTTGCTGATGCCGACCGCTGCCGCTACGTGACGCGGCGGAGTGCTCCTACCAGGATCACTATTCGGGGTTGAGATTCCACAGGCTATAAAATCGAGCGCGGCGGTGCATGTTGGCATTCGCATGGCCCAATGTCGATTGTAGTATCGTGCTCATAGGGTCTTGTATCTGTTTTATGCGTTTTTTGTGTGTTTTATGCGTTTTTTGGCGATTTTTTTCGCTGGTTCCTCTCTTTGCACGATGACGCTGGATTTGTGCTGGAGCCACTGTTTGTTGGAGAATGAATTAGAACTACCGCTCTATATACTCTACTGAAGACGGCGCCAGATGTATTACCTATCAGTTTGAGGCTTAATGGTTTCGGATCCACTGACTTCCTCCGCTTATTCCTTCTGCTTGCTTCGGTTAGCAATTTTGAAAGTAATTTCGGTCGCCTTTTCCCAGCGGCTATCATTTGTTCCAAGATCGCGTAACCTTAACTCTGGAGCAAATATTGAGAATTCTTCCATGTTGTTCCGTGAGCTCTGCTCGAGAAATTTTTACAGGTTCAACTGGGACGGACTTAGTCTTTGAAGCAACTGTAGTTGTCTCTGCTAACGCCTAGCATTTAGCTAATGGTTTTTCCTTTCCTTCGTCGCGCTTCTACCTATTTACAAGACGAAATGGGCGGCTACAAGCTTGAATGGTCGAGAGCTTCCCACTATCGCCGCAGTGCACGCTAATACATCCTTTTTCTCCATAATTCCATATTCACGATTTTTTCATAATCATTTTTACGATTTTTTCAGAATAGTATTTAACTTTTTTCTTTATTTTAATCATCTCCACGCCTCTATTAGCTATAGCCATATGAGTTGCCAAACATCCTGTATAAGTGGCTTGTCTTTTTAAACTGATCACAATCATATTGTAGTTTACTAGTAAAAAGGAGTGATTACAAATTGGCTAGATATTTTATTAATATTTAATCTTAAGATTATTATATAGGATATTAAAAGAGAAGGAGGATAAGGCCGTTTTTCTGCCCTGCACGGACTCAAATTTTGCAGAAATAGTCTCCATAAAAGTCCTCATAATTTCCTTAAAGCATTTATGAAAATAGCGTTTCAATTCGGAGAACGAGGCATTCAAAATTCTAGATTTTGTATGGGATTTCGTGTATTTGGAGAATGTTTGTCATAATTCACTTTGTTATTGATTCACCCTAATCATCAAATTTTCTCAAAAACTTTTTATAGGTATTATCTTCAAAATATAAAATTTTGGTGATTTTAATTAAGTGCGCACATATTGAGAATGAGACTTGAATTCAGAGATATCGCATCTTATAGTGCAAGATTTGATTGAGATCCTGAAAGATCTCGAGAAATATAAGTTTTATAGAAAAATGTTTCAGACAAACGTTATAGTGCTCAAAACGACCTATTTACTGATATTATTAATTTGATCTTGGATGGCGTCGTCAAAGTCAGAGTAAGGTCACTTTGAATTTTTTAAACAAAACCCCCTATTTTCTATTACATATTCTTGTAGTTTTTCTCGAAAGCTTTGCAAAACACTATAATAAAATATTTTTTCATTAAGTACTTTTTGACTTAAGAAGCTCGACAGTTGCAGTACCACCAGTATTAACTCTTTCGTTACAGCAGTCCGCTTCGCTGGAGTGACGCCACTGAACGGGGCACCGCGCCGCGAAGTGTGCACATTGCACGTCGGTAGTATTCGATGTTCGCACTTACGTCTCTCAACGCCACTTTGGGATTCTCTTGTATGTACACTGCCGATTATAGTCGGCACCCGTACACACAGATCGTCGCGCGGACGCCGACTATAGTCGGCACCCGTACACACAGCACGTCGCGCGGATGCCGACTATAGTCGGCACCCGTAACGAAAGGGTTAACATTATCCAAAATGCACCACGCGGAGGTTGCCTGGTCGGATTTACATCTCTTGTATATGTGTACTCAATAAAACGATAAAAGATACTCAGAATTATTATAAAAAATTATAGATCGTCTAGTTTTCGAGAAATTGATATACGTAAAGTGTACACAATGATCTGATAACTGTTGTGTATGCGTGTGTGAATATGTGTATATGTATCACACTTGCTATCAAATGCTATCAAGAACCCTATATAGTTGAATATTTGGCCTTGACCGATTTTATTTAGTTTTTAGATAAAGTGGTGTGTGCTGCATGTACCAGTGTATAAATATCTTTTAACCACAATAGAAATTCTTCTAATCATCTGTTTCAGACCAATCTGCAACAGCATCGTCAATGTAATCTGTATATTGGGAAGAAAGGCGTGAGATTACTTCCTTGGAGTTTCTAAAATACCCGAGATACCATAAAACTGAGGCAATATGGGCACAACATCCAACTGTTCGTGCTCCAATTTTACACTGACAGTACCAGCCAGTGATAGGATTTATTCCAATAGTATACTGGATCCATAGATTATACTGTTTAGATGTTGTGTGCCGTGATTGTATCCGTACACGTAAAATATCTGTGCTTTCCTTATGTATAAATAGTTTATACATGCCATCAGAAGCAAGATGTTCTTGCGTGTACGACCAATCAGAATATGGATATAGCAAGACGACAGGTTGGTTTTATAATAAGTTTTAAAAGTAGTCTAACATATATCTGTCAATCATTAAAGGAGATTACGACGGATCAGCGTCGTACAAGATATTCGCCTACGAATTAATAACAGCAATAAGAATCAGATATCCGTAATAAGTATTAATTGTGAAAGAATATTTGTCGCTTCGATTTTATATACATAGAATAAGAATCATAATACATATTATTTATATAATTTTATGTCTTGTGCATAGTATAAAATGCCTAGACTGCTTTTAAAACTCACTGTAAAGTCAACCTGTCGTCTTGTTATTCGATATTCTGATTGGTCAAGAAGACTTTGTGCCTCCGATCGAATCAGCAGAGGCTTGGTCACGTGATCAGTTTGCCACTGTCTTCCTATGAGGCTCTCTAGGCAACACAAGCAAGTTATGAGGTTAAGAGACTTAGTAGCCAATAATAATTAAGGATCGATCGTTGCTGTAACAACATAGTCTCGAACAGCAGAGCGGGGAGGCGAGCCGGCGACGAGAGGGAAAGTTTAGTTTAGAACTTTCGAAAGAAAAGAATTCTGATTAGGTTTTATAACAATTTAACAAATAATTTAATCAAATGTTTTCAATAAATATCAGGTGTAGTAAAAAGAAATCCATTATTTTTGCATGAAATTGAAGGCTTTAATTACCATAGTTAGAATGATCCGATTTAGGTCAAATATGCGCCGTTTTGTTCGATAACTTGTTGCCATTTTGAAGGTAATTTCATTATGCCTCTCTCATAGAAGCCCTCGTCCCTATTGGCAAAAAATTGAGACAGTCGATTTTCATAAGCCTCTCTTGAAGCGAATTTTTCACCAGCAAAATTGTTCGCCATGGACAGAAACAGATGGTAATCACTTGGTGCCAGGTCCGGACTATAAGATGGATGCATAAGAACTCCTAACCAAGCTCCCGGAGCTTCTGGCGAGTCACTATCGATGTGTGTGGCCTAGCGTTGTCCTGATGGAACACAATTCCTCTCCTATTGGCCAAAGCTGGCCGCTTCTGGGCGATTGCTTCCTTCAGACGGTCCAACTGTTGACGGTACAGTTCCGAGTTAAGAGTTTTGCCGTAGGGGAGCAGCTAATAGTAGATAATTCCCTGCCAACCCCACCAAACACACAGCAAAACCTTCCTGGCCGTCAATCCTGGCTTGGCCACCGTTTCCGCTGGCTCAACGCGATTCGACTATGACCGTTTTCGCTTGACGTTGTCGTAAGTGATCCACTTTTCATCACCAGTGACCAACCGCTTCAGAAATGGGTCGATTTTGTTGCGATTCAGCAGCGATTCGCAGATGGAAATTCGGTCCATGAGGTTTTTTTTCGTTAACTCGTGTGGCACCCATACACCGAGCTTCTTTTTGTATCCAGCCTTATTCAAATGGTTCCAAACGGTTTTTGTGCAATCTTTAGCTCTTGGGCAATCGAAACAGTGTTTACATGACGGTCGGACTCGACAATGTCCATGATTTTATCGATATTTTCGACAATTGGCCTTCCAGTGCGTGGTGCATCTTTGACATCGAAATTACCGGAACGGAACGACGAAACCAAAATTGCGCGTGATTGGCTGTTACAATATCAGGACCATAAACACTGTTCACATTTTCAGTCGCCTGGCTTGCGTTTTCGCCTTTATCGAAGAAAAACTGTAAAATATAGCGTATTTTCTCTTTGCTAGTGTCCATCTTTGACGCGCGCTGAAACAAAACTGAGTCAACTAATCACAAAACTGTTACAAAAGTTTTTTTAGTACGAAATCTCATCTTTCTAACGTCATCTAGTGGAACACGATCGGACTTATACAACGCGAGATACAGATAACTAAAGCCATCTATTGGAAAAATAATGGATTTCTTTTTACTACATCTGATATATATTGCTTGTTTTACTCAATGTTTACAACGTCGCCAAATAAAAATCACTGAACAGATTTTGACAAATAACAGTTTAAGATATAGGAAATCCTAACCTTTCAGAAAAATATATACAGGTTGCATGAAAAGTTCGCGGAGCGAAACTGAAATAAAGAATACCAACTTCTGAAAATGATTTTAATTTTCAATATAGTCTCCATTAACTTCAATACACTTGGCCCAATGGCTCTCCAATAATTTTATTCCATCGCGGAAGTGTGTTTCTGGAAGGTCTGCGAAATATGCCTCTACGGCTGCTATAGCTTCTTCATTCGACAAAAAATGCTTTCCACGGAGGAATTGTTTCAGGTTTCGGAACAGATAGAAGTCGCTGGCTGCCAACTCTGGCGAATACGGTGGATGATCAAGCAATTTGTACTTCAATTCATTGAATTTAAACATTGACAAAACACTTTTGTGAGCAGGTGCGTTGACTTGGTGAAAAATGATTTGTTTGTGCTGCAAACCAAGTCTTTTCTCACGAATTTTTGCGTCCAATTGATTCAAAAGGTTACAATAATATTCAGAGTTAATTGTTTTACCTTTTTCCAGATAGTCAATTAACAAAATCCCTTTAGCATCCCAAAAAACTGATGCCAAAACTTTTTTGCCGATCTTTCATGCTTTGTTTGCTTTGGAACATCCAGCTTCAGTCCACTGTAAACGTTCCTGTTTCAATTTAGGATCATGGTGATAGATCTAAGTCTCATCCATAGTTATAAAACGACGCACAAAATTAGTTTTATTCTTCTTAAAACGATCCAAATGACGTTGAGAAATTTGCTTTCGAGCGAGTTTTTGTTGAATTGTTAACGTATGTGGCACCACTTTTTCAAACACCCTTTTTATTTGTAATTCTTTATGCAAAATATGCCGTACCCGTTCATCTGAAATGCCTATGATATGAGCAATTTCACGCGTAGTCACACTTGGATCTTCAGAAACAATAACATGTATTTGCTCAATGAGTTCTAGTGTTGATGCGCTTTTTGGACGTCCACTGCGTGAATCATCTATGCTTGTACGACCACGTTGAAACTCAAGTGCCCATTTACAAACCATTGTTTTTGAAGGAGCAGGTTCCTCTAATACATTTACCATCTCGAAATGAATTTCCATTGCCTTTAAACCTTTATTAACAAAGAACTCAATCACTGCACGCTGTTTCAAATTTTCCATTGTAAACAAATATACTGATATGTCAACTTCAATTGGCTTGTAAACACAGAAAGAATTAACAGATGGAAATGAAATCTAACCTAGGTTCATGTGAAGAGTGATTCTATATAACCGACTACAATTTATAATTCTACCGTTTATTTATAGATGCCGCTCCGCGTACTTTTCACGCAACCTGTAGTGTCAGATATTGAGTGAAAATTACAATAAATATTTCCATTTAAGGCGCTACATATACTTTGGTTATAAAATCGATTTTTCAATTTTTATATTTTTTGAATTTTTGACGTTTCTCGAATAATTCCCTAAAGTTTCAGTTAAAAATATATTGAAATGACAAAGATACAGCTATTTTTGAGCGTTTGTACATTTTCTTGCAGTAGCTAGCGCATTGCACGTTGCAACACGTTCATTTATTCCGTCCCTCATTTATTTTAACGTAGAACGATAGGCATTCCTTTAGTGATAGGCTAAGCGTCGGAGTATTTACTACATAATTTTATTACTGCAAAGATATCGTGTTCTAATTTTAAACGATGGGTTCGCGCGGCATGTAAAGTGTTCAAGGAGACAACATTCGATATCACAGGAAAAATAGCGGATAAAAAAGAAAATATAGAATTTAAGTCTAAAAATGTTAACGCTCTTACGGAAAATACTGCAAGAATACGAAAAAAATTATTGGTATATTATTGAAAGACTGAAGTTCATCAGTAGTATGCCAGTAATTTTTTCGTATTCCTGTAGATTTTTTTCATGAGAGTGGCTCGGGTTTTAAGACATTATTTCCACATTGTTTGCATTTTACATATTGCGAAATTGAGACAAAAACAGTATGAAAATTAAGAATTCTGTATTCTATAATATTCTTTTTATTTTCAACAACATGATATGATTTTAACCGTTTTGCATATCAACTCGTACTCTTATTTTCTAATTGTGCTACGTATCTTTTTACATTTTCTTTTTCGTCCGCTATCTTCCCTGTTAATATTCATCGAATATTGTTTCCTTGAAGGTTTTATATGTCGCGCAAAATGGGAAAAAATTGTCGCTTAAAATTAGAACACAATATCTTTGCAGTAATAAAATTGGGTAGTAAATACTCCGACACTTGATCTATCACTAAAGGAACTTCGTTCTGTGATAAAATAAATGAGCGACGAAATAAATGAGCATGTTGCAACGTGCAATGCGCTAGCTACTGCAGGAAAATATATGAACGCGCAAAGACGGCTATATCTCTGTCATTTCAATATATTTTTAACTGAAACTTTAGGGGAATATTCCAGAAACATCCAAGATTCAAAAAAATGTAAAACTGAAAAATCGACTTTTTTGGCTCCCCAGAATGTATGTATGATTCACTGTTTGCTTACGGCATATACGGAATGACCTTGACTTCGAGCATCGATTAAATTTTAAGATTACTTCAAGGTTTATGTGATTTTTTCAAGTGAAAACCTCCAATTGTGGCACCAGATGGCAACTGTGGAAATTTGTTTTAGGATTTAAATGGATAATTGCAAGTACTGTAAGAATACGCGCGTCATTTTCACCGTAATCATGACAAGAACGTTCACGAACTAAATGTCCATTACAAGCCCTTGCAGTAAGATTTCGCATCGTGGTATTATTGGAATGACATCTGTTTGGATAACCTTGTGTGTAAAGTATTGCAGCTGCTATGTGATTTCCACCACATTCTTTTAAAATCTGAGTCATATCAACAATCTCATTCGGAGGATAATCAGCCATTATTTGAAAAAACTTTATTGCAATTTTCTATTACTATTTCAACGTACCAGGAAAATAATGTATCAGAATTAAGTAAATTTCCGTAATTGCCGTTTCTGGTGTCAAAATTGGAAGTTTTCACTTGAAAAAATCACATAGACTTTGAAGTGACCTTAAAATTTGATCTCAAAATCATCAGTAGGCAACTTCCTTTAACCTCTACAACTTTTGTTGAAAACATTTTTTAGTACCTCCTTTACGTTACGAATTGTTTAAGGGATTGGTAAAAAATATGTATTTGGCTTTAAAATGACCTTTAAATGTCGTGGATCTCCTATCATAATTTATCTACCTGAACGTAAAATTTTCTGCTCTTTTTATTTCTAAAGTTAAAAATAGTAGTTCCTATTTGAAAAATCAAAGTTGACTTTCAGATAACCTTGAAAATTGACCTCAAGGTCAAAGTCAAGATCATTAGTGTGTGTCCCCCATTGACCCCTACAACTTTTATTTGAAATATTTTCCGTGATCTGGATTACCTGACAAAATATTTCCGATTGTCGATTAAAATGGATCACTCTGTATAATGCGCTTAATAGATATACAGGGTGTCTTATCTTAAAATACCAGAATCCCCGAATAATTTTGCAGGATCAAGTTTTCATGAAAAACTTTAAATACAAAAGTTGTAGGAAATCGAGTAACGGACTTGATGGTGACCTTGGTTATGACCTTCAAGGTCATTTGGAAATCAACTTGCGTTTTTTAAATGGGAACCCTTAATTTTTATTACACTGCTTTTTTCTACCAATTAATTTGAATAACTTTTGTCTAAAACATTTTTTTATTTACCTAATATTTTTTGAAATATTTGAGGAAAACTTGATAACTTTTTCAATATTTAATTTACAGCAAGAAAGTCTAGTACCATTTTTTCTTCCGACAAATAGTTAGCGAGATATCGTAAATCAAATATTGAAAAGTTATCAAATTTTTCTCAAATATCTCAAAAAATATTAAGCAAATAAAAAAATGTTTTAGATAAAAGTTATTCAAATTAATTGGTAGAAAAAAACAGTATAACACAAAATAATAGTTCCTATTTAAAAAAACGCAAGTTGACCTCCAAATGACCTTGAAGGTCATGGCCAAGGTCAAATTCAAGATCACCATGAAGTCCGTTACTCGATTTTCTACAATTTTTATATTTAAAGTTTTTCATGAAAACTTGATTCTGCAAACTTATCCAGGGTTTCCGGTATTTTTAAGACACCCTGTATAATTATTGCATTGAGCACTCAAAAGAAACAAAAATAAAATATGATGCTAATAATATACAGTGTTCCTAAACGGTCATTCACTCAAACATTAACCGTGCCTAACGTTGCTTAACTTCAGTGATCAGACGAGGATTAGTGTTTTCAATACTTGTTTATTTGTTTGTATTGTTTATTTACGACTATATGGTATTACGACTTTATAGTTTACATAGTATGTATATAATAAGCAGAAGTATTTTCTTATCCTATAGTAACTATAAAACTATTAACTTCCTGAAACTTTCACAGTCTTAGAAATTTAATGCATATCTTGTTTATTGATCATGCTTATCAAGATCATATTGTTACGCGCGACTGATTCGCGCGTACTGGGTTTACGGAAATAATTATAACTCGTTTTGAAAAGAACAATTTACTATAAAATTGGAACACTTTTAAAGAACTCTTTACAAATATCATTGCTAAGACTTTCGCATAAACATCCTCAGCCGCTGTCACCGTCAAACTCTCAGCTGTAATCTTCTCCTTATTGATTTTTCGCCGTCCAGACAATCATCCTTCAGTTGTCAAATCGATACCAAATGCTCAAGATTCGCGGGCAACGGACTCTGCCACAAAACTTGTGGCTCGGATATAACAATATCTTTCTCTCCACTGAACACTATCTGCTACTGATGTATTAATAAATTGCTCTTTAAAAAAATTGGTTTAAAAAAACATGGTTTGAAAAATATAATGACTACGTAAACTAAACAAATATTTGATAATTGTAAAGAATCCTCAAAAAAAGAAAAATGATGCTAACAGTACACGGTGTTCCCAAGCGGTCATCCATCCAAGTACTAACCATGCCCAACGTTGCTTAACTACAGTGACCGGACGAGAACTTTTTTTTTAACGAATACTTTATTTCATATGTAAACAAAATTTAACAAACAGTTATCATAATTATTCGCTGTATTGCAGTTCCGCTTTAACCTAACTTAGTCTAAGCTTAATTTACTGTTAGTACTTATTTCGTAAGTAAGATAACGAACTTATACCTTTTTTCGTTAATATAAATATTTTTCTTTGGTTTATCTTACCATTTTTAACGCTTTATTATAATTTATAGGAAAAAATAAAATGAAAAAACCTATATGCTATTTGTATTTACCGCATACTTATTGCATACTTACCGCATACTTAAGTAAAATAAATTTTAATATTTTTTTTAAATCGCTTTATAAAATATGGGTAATTTTTGATATGGCAGTTCATACTTAAAGTTATTAAGTATATTGTCTTTGCGTATTGCTGTTATGTTTTCAGTTAATTTATTATTTTGTAATTGAGTGTTATAGAATTTCTCTGCCATATCCATTATATATTCTTTTATAGTCATTATTTTCGCTTCATTGTGTAGATAATCAATTTTGCCGTATCTGTCCCTATTTAGTACTAGTCTTAGAAATTTGTTTTGAAACCTTTGCAACGGTATTATTTTGATGTTTGCTATATCACACCACACTGCAGCTGCATATGAATGTGATAGCTGGTCTTACTATCATTTTGTATATTAACAATTTATTATATTTGCTGACTGCAGAGTCCTTTATCATTAATGGGTACAGTTGTTTTACTATTGCGTATGTTTTTGTTAAGACAGCACTTATGTGTGTATTGTACGTTAACTTATTATCTAAGTTAACTCCGATGTATTTGACAAAGGTTTTATACTGCGTTTTTTGTTTATATATTTCTATTGGCTGAATAATTTTAGAGTTTTTAAACTTTCTGCTGAATACTATTACTTCTGTCTTTTCGGTATTATTAATTTTAATTTTCCATTTATTAAAATATTTTTCTAATAAATATATATGAATTTGTATTTGTTTAGCAGCAATTATGGCACTAAATGAGTGCGCAAAAATTGCTGTGTCGTCAGCATATAACGCTATCTTAGTTTTTTTAAATTTAATTATGTCATTTATAAAAATTGTGAAGAGTGTTGGCCTAAGGACGGACCCTGATACTGCAGCCTTTATTCGTCTTTCTTTTGAATATGTATTATTTACTTTAACCTGCAATTTCCTATCGTACAAATATGACTGCTTTCGAACCACCTGTCGAACAGTATTGTGTCCCTTTCTAAACCCGAATTGCTCATCCATTATAATTTTGTTCTACCTTTCGTGTTCCCTGATCTTAGTTAGTATTAGCTTTTCCACAACCTTACTTATACTTAATAATAAGCTGATTGGTCTGTAACTGGCTGGTTTTGTGGGGTTCTTGCCAATTTTTGGTATTGGTATGACTATTACCATCTTCCAGTCTTTGGGATAGTACCCTTTTTATTTTCTCAATATTGCATTTGTAATATACATTGGCTGTACTTTTGCCATTTTACTTAAATTTTTGATTACTATATTTTGTATGCCATCTTTTCCAGGCGCTTTTAATGCAGGAAGTGTTCTAATAATATTATCAATATCACTCGGCGTTACTGTGACCTTATAATTTTCTGTGTTTTCTCTTATTTCCCTTATTGTTTTATTTACTATTTTTGTTATCTTTTCTTGTTGTAAGTTATTATTTGTTAAATCTATATCATGAACTTTCTCATACTGTGTCGCTAATAATTCTACCTTTTTCTCATCTGTGTAGGCTTCTGTATTATCCTCTTCGAGTATTGGTATCAGTTGTAATTTCTTTTTGAATATTTTTGTAGTTTTCCATAGAAAATTATCATGTATATTTATCTTTGATAGTTTTTTCCTCCAAATCCCATTTCTCAATTTCTTTATTTGTATTCTTATTTTTTGTGTTTGTTGCATATATGTCTTTTTATATATTGGATTCCTATTTCTTTGCCAGTATCTTCTATTTTTATTTCTTGATTTAATTAAATTTAATATATTTTCGGGAAGATCCTCCTCTTCTCTTTTTATTTTATTTTTCTTTGCAATCTTACTAATAGTTTCTTCCACGTTATTTGTGAATTTTGTTATTTCTACATTTATATCTTCTTTTGTACGAATTTTATTGTTAATTGTTATGCTTGAATCTAGTTTTTCTCTGAACTTAACCCAGTCTATTTTCTTGTAGTTATAGTTATATATTTGTAGCTCCTGTTTATTACCCTTTAATTCTCCAATTGTAAATATAATGAGTCTATGGTCTGAATCCATTTCATCAAGTACTTTAGGTTGTGTAGCAGCTCTTATATTCTTATTAATAATTATATCTATTGTTGTAGGTGTGCCTTCATTCTCTGGATAATGTGTAGGTTCATCAGGGAAGACAATACTGTAATAATTCATTTGACTGTAGCTATACAGAGTACGCCCATTTTGATAATATTGATATGAAAGTCCCAAGCTTTGTGTCTTGAGTTGAGATCACCTATTAAAAGAACTTTTCTGCTATATTAAATAGTATGTCTAGTTCTATTTTAGTATAACTTAAGAATCTATTATAACCTGCTATAATATAAATACCATTGTCTAGTTTGATGCATATATTTTCAATTATACTTTCTTAGTTTTAATTAGTTTATAAGATAAATTGTTCTTAATTAATATCATAACTCCTCCTGCCGCATTGTCCCTATTATATCTTTCACATTTATAATTTCTGATATTATATTTATCCCTGATACTTAGTTTTGTCTCATTTATAATCATAATATCTATCTTATGGTTATTAAGAAATTCTATTACTTCGCATGTTTTGTGTCGAATACCATTTGCATTCCAAGTACAAATCTTTATTTTATACATTCTGTTTCTAATGTTTGACAAAATTCAATGAATATTTGAAACTTTTCAACCTGCTCATTACACTGTTCCATTTTCTGATTTAATTACTTTACTAACATTAGCATATTCTTTATGTTAAATTTTGCATTTAGTTTTTAACCTCATCTATGAGTTTAATAAAATCTAAGAGATCATTGTTTGCATTTTGTACATTTTTAATTACCTCAGTGTCCTTTTGCCTCCTATTCTGTAGTTACTATTATTTTCTATGCAGTCTTTATCACCCCTTTTCCATCCACTCTATCTCACTTGTTCTTATTGTTTTTAATTTTGGGAATTGTCTTGCATTCTTTAAATCAGGTTTCTTGAACCCTCTCTCAGCATGGTCAATTCTTGCTTTCCTTGTATCTTGCATTCTTTCCACTCTTATCAGTCTCTTCTTGTATGCTTCACAAATTGTAACATTAGCAGGATGATCCTTGCTGCAGTTAATACATTTAGCTGGTTCGCTGACAGGCTTCTTGCACTTCTTAGTCAGATGCTCTCCTGCGCATTTTAGACATGCTGGATCTGCATGACAATTTATTGTAGCATGTCCCCATTCTTGGCGTCTGTGATACTCCGCAAGTCTTCTTTTGTTAATATAATTATCCCATATTACCTTAGTGTAGCAAACATATTGTGTTTTTTGTTTGAGCATTCCTATTTTTATTTTGTCCACTATTACCAACAACATTGGTTTTATAGTTCCTTTCATTAGGCTAATGTTGTATACTGTTATACTTAATATTTCAAGGCTTTCTTTGACTTCATTCGGTTCTAGTCTATCATGCAGCCCCTTAACTATAAACATTCTTCTTTTTTCCTCCCTGGATGTGTACGTGTGAAATTTAATTTATCAACTTTTTCAAACCCTGTATAATGTATCATAGTCCTTCCTGTTGTAAAGAAATACTTCCACATATTCTTCATGATATTTTAAATGAAACTTTTCATCCACAGTTTGCTTAATGGTTTCTACAAATTTTTTATGTTCCTTTATGTTGCCATATAGTACCAGAGATGGTGGCTTCCTTTCTTTTACCTTCTGCCTGTTGTTTCCTTCATTATTGTCTTCTTCTGTATCCATATCAGAATTTTCTTGCTCTTCTAAATCAGCTAGTGGTGCAAATTTGTTTTTAGTTTGTATTTCAGAGTCCGTTTTCCTGCTCATTTTTCTAACTGCTTGTCCACTAGTTTCAATGTTAGTTTTCCTTTTATATGGCCTTGGAATAGACGTTATATTTTGTTGTGTCACTATGATGTGTTATACCATTATAACCTCCTTTGCTATTGAGGTTATTTTGTATACTTTTACTGTTCTCAGTATTTTCTTTGAGGTTTTCTTCTGTTTTATCTTCCCACAACTTTACTGTTGCTGTTATTTTGTACTTTATTTAATTAATACTATATTGTATTTTATCCAAATATGTTATTTGTATAATTTTTACCGCACGTGCTTATAATTTTTACCGCAGAGCGCACGTGTTACTCACACAAAGGCTCAAGTGGATCCAGGGGGTACAAACTCCCCTCTTAGAAACCGAGGGTCTTTGGAGCGCTACCATGATACGTACCGGAACTGGTGGAACTAAAATGGGTCACGTGATACAGAGTGGGGATACGCGCTACATTTAAATCCAGTACACATATGTATAAATATAAGGCCTGTTCTTTTTCGCTGCACTACTGCACTGATGCAATAAGTTAGAGTGAAACAAATATATATTTCTCATTCTAACTTATTGCATCAGTGCAGCAGTGCAGCGAAAAAGAACAGTCCTTACATATAAATACATATATATATATATATATATATATATATATATTAAGCGTGTAATGACCCATATAGCACAAATCTTAAAAGGATGTTTTAAAAACGTTCTAAGGACATTCATACATCCTAAGAACGTTCTAAGAACATTCTTTGAAGATTCGATGCTATCTGGGAAGTAATTTTGTATTTTTTTTGTAAAATTAAACAATACTTGTATATTGTTATAATTTCATGAAGCAATATATGCGAGAGATGGTAGATGATATTGGGTTGTTCAAAAAGTCATTGCAGTTTTTTCAGTGATTTTCAAAACTTAATTTTATACAAAGAATTAACATGAATCAATGATGTTAATGAACGCAAGCACTTTGTGAGGAACCCAATAGTTCAATATATCACATACATTATTTCATGAAATTATAATGACATAAACATACAGTTATTCCATTGTATCTGAAAACTAAGAAATTAATTATTATTCAACTCAATATATATATATTTTTTTGTGATGTGTATGTGTGTATAATAGGGTTCGCAAATTTTATTGAAATAAGCAGTATACAATTTTTTATAAACATATTATACATATATATTTTTTTAGTTACAATGATATATATATTATATATATATGTAGTTTAATGAAATTATTTACAGTTCAATGAAAAATAATTACAATGAATTTTATGCATCAAATTTTTTCCGTCCCACTTGCAGACTGCGGACTGTCAGGTACTTTTCTGCCATATATGCCTGGTGTGGTTAAAAAAATTTGATGCACTAACAACCTGCATCATATATGTGCATCACTGCACATAAGCATTCATACACTCACTCTTAACATCGATCTACAATAAGATACGTCTAAAAGCATATAAAAGAGAGACGTCTTGCTTTTAATATGTCTTTTAATATAAGTCAAATGTGTTTAAAACATTTGTGCTATCTGAGACCTTAGGAAAGATCAACGAACAACGTGAAATAATTTAAACCGATTTACATATTTACATATAAATATTTACTTACAGAAATAGAAATATTTTATCTCCACACGCTCTCTCTCCTTACTTGGCTCTTCTTCCTGTAAATAACCTGTAAATAACCTGAAAATAACCTGTAAATAACCTGCAAATAACCTGAAAATAAACACCTCTCACTAAATTAATGATCACTTGCTATCACTTGCTATCGCACAAAATACACAAAATTCCTACTACTCCAGAAAACTGGTAAACAGTAAGTGTCCAATATGGCATCCGACGAGCGGTAGTGGGGAATCGACTGTGCTGCCCTCGGCCTACGTACCGAAAGAATAAGCGAACTAATCACTTCCGTCACCCCTAAAATACGAGGAGTTTGTACGCCCTGAGTGGATCTCGGATCCGGACGAGAACTGGTATTTTCAACGTGGTATGACCGTTGACACTAATCAGTTCTTTTCAATTCACTGAAGTATCTGGAGAGAACTGTATAGCCAAAAAATATTGGCCATGTGCATTAGGTAAACATATGCTATCTGCATTTACCACATATTTATTGCAGTACTTAAGTAGTATAAGTTTTAATTTTTATATTACTTTATAAAATATGGGTAATTTTTGATATGGAAATTCATACTTAAAGTTACTAAGTATGTATTTTTGCGTATTGTTGTAATGTTTTTTAGTTAATTTATTATGTTGTAGTTGAATGTTATATAATTTTTCTGCTATGTCTATTATATATTTTGTTATAGGTATTATTTTTGCTTCATTGTGTAGACAATCAATTTTATTGTATCTGTCCCTATTGAGTACTAACCTTAGACATTTGTTTTGCAATCTTTGCAACGGTATTAGTTTGGTTTTTGCTATACCACACCACACTGCAACTGCATATGTGAAAGCTGGTGTTATTATCATTTTATATATTAACAATTTGTTGTGTTTGCTAACTGTGGAATTCTTTATTATTAATTCGGACGAGAACTAGTATTTTTAACGTGATATGACCGTTGACACTAGTCAGTTGTTTTCAATTCACTGAAGTATCTATTTGAAGAGAACTACTCGTATATACTACCAGGTCTGTAAATATGAAACCGGAATTTGCCCATAGATGGCCCTAGCTGTCAATGTAGTTACCGTTAAACCGCGTCATTGGCGTCATTTTCATTTGTTGACATCTGACAAAGATTTTCAACTCACAACAATATAAGTTTCATACAACAGCATAGTTTGTAATAGCGTTGAACATGTCGAATTTTGTGCCTGGAAGCTACGATTTGCGGACAGCATTGATTCTGTTACCATTTGAAGAAAACTGCTGCAGAATCGCATCGAATGCTTGTCGAAGCTTACGGTGAGCATGCTCTTGGTAAATCACAGTGCTTTGAGTGGTTTAAAAAATTCAAACGTGGCGATTTTGACGTGAGAAACGAAGAACGTGGAAAACCACCGAAAAAGTTTGAAGACAGCGAATAGCAAACATTGTTGGATGAGGATGATGCTCAAACGCAACAACAACTCGCGGATCAATTAACACGTTCATTGTCGGACTGAAAATTTGAGTTTCGTGTGGTGGCCAAAGTTATTTTTTCTTTTATTTATTTTTAGTCGTTTTTTTGCACGATTGAACTGGCATTGAACTGAGTCTTTTCGAGGGCCCTGGTTTGTCACTCATAATAAAAAACAATCGCATAAACGGCCGTTTGGTGAGGGGCTGCAACACGCGATATCGCGTGTACGATAATGAACGTGTTAAATGTGACACGAGAAGCCATCTCCATATGTTTGAAAGCCATAGGAAAGATCCAGAAGATGGGAAAATGGGTTCCACATGAACTGAATGAAAGACAGCAGGAAAACCGAAAAACCACTTGCGAAATGCTGCTCGTCAAGTACAAAAGAAAGTCATTTCTCCATCGAATTGTGACTGGCGATGAAGTGGTTATATTTTGAGAATCCTAAGCATAAAAGATCATGGGTAACTCCAGGCGAACCGTCGACATCGACTGCAAGGCCAAATCGCTATGAACGGAAGATAATGCTGTGTTTGGTGAGATCAGAAGGGTGTGATCTATTATGAGCTGTTAAAACCTGGCGGAACCGTTCATATTGAACGCTACCGACAACGAATGATCGATTTGAATCAAGCTTTGCGTGAAAAACGACCAGAATATCAAAAAGGCAACACAAAGTAATTTTGCTTCATGATAATGCACCATCACACACAGCAAAACTGGTGAAGGAAACGATTGAGGTGTTTAGTTGGGAAATATTTTCGCATGCTGCTTACTCACCAACTTGGCTCCGTCCGACTACTACTTATTTGCATCGATGGGACACGCACTTGCTGAGCAGTGCTTCACTTCTTACGAAAATGTACGAAAATGTCTCGATGACTGGTTTGCCTCAAAAGAGCAACAGTTTTTTTGCCGTGGCATCCACAAATTGTCAGACAGGTGGGAAAAATGTATAGCTAGCGATGGGCAATACTTCGAATAAAATATTTTTTATCATTTTCATACAATAAACATGTATTTTCTATACAAAAATTCCGGTTTCATATTTACATACCTAGTATAGCAGAGCAATATTGGTCATGTCTATTAGGTAAATGTAAGGTCATTATACAAAAGCTGTCTGGAAATTTTAAATAGGAGAAGGAAGAAAAAGTGTGCAATAATCATGTTTATGTGCTAATTTCTTGATTACTTATATGGAAATGGAATTATTAGAATTCCGAATAGAATTATTAGAAACTTTAACTGACACATCGCGAAACAAGTACATGATTATAAAAAACCCTTGAAGAAAGGAGCAAAAGAGAAAAATGATGCTAACAGTACATAGTTCCCAAGTGGTTACATCCAAGTACTAACCGTGCTCAACATTGTTTAACTGCAGTGATCGGACGAGAACTGGTGTTTTCAACGTTGACCGTCGACGATCGTTGACGATCGCCACCTTTTTCTGAAGTACTGAAGTATCCGTTTGAAAAGAACTGTTCAGCAGAAAAATATTGGCCATGTACATTAGGTAAACATAAGATAATCGTATAATATCATTAAAACATTTTGGAGAAGAAAGAAAAAGTTATAAGTAATCCTCTTTATTTTTCAATTACTTGATTAGTTATTTAAAAATTATAACTTGAAAAATATCATGGTTTAGTGCCATGTACGCTAAACAAATATATGATATTTTTAAAGGACGCTTAAGTAATGACAAAAAAGAAATTATTTTAACTGTAGACGGTGTTCCCATCCAAATGGTTATTTATTCAAGTACTAATCGTGCCCAACGGTACTTAGCTTCAGTAATCAAACGAGAACATGATACGTTAACGCTTACCGATTTTTTTCTATTACTAAAATATTTATTTAGAAAATATCATATAAAAAAGAAATTTGTTTTTTGTCAATAATTTTGTGTCCCCGTTATAACACACACGACAAGCTCGTATGTGGATAGAACCGGTCAAACTGAATAAAATGTCTTGTATATATATTTGGAACAATCATGTAAAATTTCGTACTATTAGTGAGAGATTATTAACACTTTGATGGCTGCACATTTTGTTCGTTGACTGTTATTTGACGCCGATATATCTCACGTAAGTCCTACCCTCTAACGCCGGCATTTTTTACTTAAGTTTTTCGGTATTTTGTGTAAAAACTGAGCTGAATATATCTTTATAATTTAAATTTTACCATATAATAATACCAATAACAAGCGGCAGAGCGAAATCACATAAGTGTGATAGCGGCTGGTAACCGATGGACTCGCGAAATCACGCATACGTGACAACGGCTGTTAAACGATGGGTTCGTGAAATCACGTATACGTGACAACGGCCATTAAAGTGTTGTCAAACCTTTTTGATGCGGTATGAGGATGCAATAACAAATGACTAACCGAACGTTTGTTTCTTAGAAGGAATCAGTACCGCGATGGACAATTGTTTATACGCCTCTCGCATTTTTTATATTTTTTGCTATCATTCAATATTATTTGATAAGATAACGCGCGGAAGTGAGACATATTGACAATCAGTGTTACGTCATATTGTCGCATGTAGTGATTTTCTCGCTCTCGAGCGGTACGCAGTTTAAGGGTTAAAATGTACTTAGGAATTAAGGACAGAGCGTGCCTGGAACGCTCTATGAACGCTATATAAATGTAACGAACAAATAAATATTTTAAAAATAATTTCAAACAGATAGATAGGTCTTCCGTTTAATATAACAATTTGTGAATTGACTTTTATATAAAATCATTTTGTTACTAAGATAAAAGTAATGTCCCAAGTATTAATAATGACAAGATAAAATCGAAGTAATATAAGAATGGATATAAGTGGGATAAATATTTATCATATTTCAGATATCGTTGAAAGCATAATAATAAAATTGGTTTGCAAATTGCACAAAATATCAGTCAATAAACAATGGGGTTGTGCTCGAAATATCGTGTCAACAGAGCAATTGAAAATCATGCGGTGTGTGTTAGTTTTCTATCTAGTCATCATCTTCTTTCAGTTGGACACTTTGTCCAATATTTGACCGACTTTTTGATTCCGTTGGAAGCGGAAATCGTTCGGCCGCTCGGGCAACCAAGAATGCACTGCGATTTTCGCTTCCTCGTCGTCAGCAAAATGAATCCCACTGCGCTCATCTCTCAAAGGTCCAACACGAGCTCGTATTTATCTCTACAGAATTTATCTGAATCGTGAAAATAAAATGTAACGTCGAAGACGTTGTAAAGTTTGTTCGCTGAATGTTCGACAATCTCTTGCGGACTGCGCGCGTGCGTAGCCCCGTAATTATCTAAAAATCCGCGTGAGTAATTTTGTTATATAATTGCGATCTTCGAAATGACTTTAATCGAGATCTAAAGGTTCCCGAGTTCCGGCCTCACGTGCTCGCGAACTTGGTCGGAATAAATTGCACTACGTCGTACGTACGTAGAGACGATCGAAATTCCCATGAAGGAGCGAATCGGAAATGGGAATGACGTATAAAGGAGCCAGAGCACGTAGGGTCAGTTTGCCAGGCGAGGCATATCCTGTACCGTGAAGAATCTCCAGCAAATCTTGTGTATGTCCAGCTCGTCACATGACCCCGCAGCCTCCACCTGAATACTGATCGCCGTCCTCGGAGACCGTAGAACGCTTTGCGTCCCTTTGTAAAATCAGTAGCGAACCTTTCAGGACTCCTTTTACTCAGACGCAAGCTCGTTCGCCGGCGACCCTTTATAGTCTCGCACATACCTCTCTCTTGTCGTCTTACCGTCGCCGTCCGTCGTTATATCCTCAAGTATAGACGTGGGGGTCGTTACGTTTCCGCCGTTTCCGCGCATCCACAGGGAGAAATAAGAAACATGTTTTTTGAATTAACGTCCTGCGCGAGCTTTTTTGTGCGTAAATGCAATAATAATAACGTACCGTTCCTCCATCTGACGTGCGAACTCGCATGACCGGCAAAGATCGAGAGACAAGCGTGAGGGAGAATGGTGCGTCACATGTGCTTATTAATACTTGACTGCAACATTAATTTCCACTGATTATATTAATGCTTTAAAATACCAAAAATACGGTTAATAAATGTATTTCTTTTGCGATGTATATATTTATTAGCTCTCATCGACTTTTTTCTGTCGGTTATATACATACAGGTTATATACAGAATGCCTGACAATGAGATATATTAGGTGTATAAATGAATAATCGAAATTTTTCAACTAAATTCAAAGTTTATTTAAAAAGAAAGTAAACTAAATTTGTTAATCTAAGTATTGCTGTTGTTTTCTTTAACTTTAAGTCATCTTTCAGACAACTGATGAATTCCATGTCGGAAACATTGAATGAACGTTAAAGAAACAAATAAGCATTCTCGCACTCACATAGTATATTTTTTTAGATACCTGTCATTTTTTATCTGTTTCGGTAAAGACAAATTCCATTAATCGCTGGTAGTTCTAGTGTTAAAATTAGCAGAGAAAAATATTATTAAAAAATATATATGATAAAATGATGTGGATATCGCACGATTTTCAACTTTATAATGTATAAATACTGTTTATTTTGTAAGATATATATACAGAGTGTTTAGTTTTAATCGCCCCAGGCAAATATGTCGAAAAATATGGAAGATACGGAAAAACATTTTAGACAAAAGTTGTTTGGTTTGAAGGGGAACATAAGATGGTATCATTCATTTGACTTTGAGTGAACGTGCTAAGGTCACATGGAGTTACACTTTGTTTTTTTAATAGAATCCCCTATCTTTCATTACATATTCTTGCAGCATACTTCGAGAGTTTTCTAAAATATTATAATGAAGCTTTTTTAACCAGTACTTTTCGAGTTACGAGGCTTGAAAGTTACAATTCCGTCGGCATTAGCATCACCCAAGATGCACCGGCCAGTGAAGGTAAGACTCAAAATTGATCCGGCCAGTGAAGGTAAGATTCTGATCCGGCCAGTGAAAGCAAGACCCAAGATTGATCCGGCCAGTGAACGCAAGATTCTGATTCGGCTAGTGAAGGCAAGACCCTGATCCAACCAATGAAGGCAAGACTGATTGACTCTGTAGGATCACATCGAAGTCACATTGAATGCATACATATTTTTGATTTTTGATTTACAGCAAATGCTCAAATGTACCACCATTCTGTTAGATACATAGTTGTAACCGTTTTTCGAATGCATCGGCTGTTTTGCTGAGAACTTCTTTTTGGCTGATATACTTCTACACGCCCCTAATGCGGTCCTTTAGGTCTTCAGCTATGATAGGTGCGGTCTGGTAAACAGTATTTTTTAAATAGCCCTATAAGAAAAAATTTGATGATGTTAGATCTGGTGATCTGGGTGGCCATGCTACATGACCACCTTGTCTAATTCAACGGCGCAGATAAGTTAAATTTAAAAAGTCCCTTACAGGGCGTGCGTAGTATGGTGGTGCACCGTCCTGTTGCAACCATATACATTGGACTATATTTTTATCAACAAACTTTAACATCCTTGGCAACACATCTCGTAGCATACGTAAATATGATTTCTCTGTAACATTATTATCAAAGAAGTGGGGCCCAACAATATGACTATCTAAAATACCACACCAAACTATTACCTTCCACCGATTGTCTACATGACGAACCAGTGCGGATTGATATCAGAATAATAATGGCTATTATACTGATTCAGTATGCTATTGCTCTCAAATGCAGCATCGTCGCATAACGTAAACATAACACGAGAAAAAAATGTGAGATCGAGCTGAACCCCATCTGCAGAATGCGACACAAACTTTATTATTATCAGGAAGCTCCTGATTAAGTGAAATATACGAAATAAGATGAGATTGTACCTTCCGTCAAACCAAAATTAAAATATTTATTTATCCTTACAAAATAATTCTTACTATCATTGGTAATGAAATATTATGATAAAATATAAAAAATACTGTTTACCAGACCGCATTAGACGGGCGTGTAGAAATATACTAACCAACGTTCTCAGAAAAACAGTCGATGTATTCGAAAAACGGTTGCAATTATATATCCAACAGAATGGTGGTACATTTGAGCATTTGCTGTAAATCAAAAATATGTTCAATGTGATTTCGATGTGATCCTACAGAGTCAATCAGTCTTGCCTTCACTGGCTGGATCAGGGTCTTGCCTTCACTGGCTGAATTAGAATCTTGCCTTCACTGGCCGGATCAGAATTTTGCCTTCACTGACCGGATCAATTTTGGGTCTTGCCTTCATTGGTCGGATCAGAATCTTGCCTTCACTGGCCGAATCAAACTTGGGTCTTGATTTCACTGGCCGGTGCATTTTGGGTAATGCTAATGCCAGCGGAATTGTAACTTTCAAACTTTATAACTCGAAAAGTATTTCTTAATAAAAGGCTTTATATAGATAAGGCTATATATAGATTGCGTTCCGTTTCACGCATTATGCGCGCATTTCCTACAGTATACGTAACATGAACTATATATCAGGTGTAGTAAAAAGAAATCCATTATTTTTGCATGAAATTGAAGGCTTTAATTACCATAGTTAGAATGATCCGATTTAGGTCAAATATGCGCCGTTTTGTTCGATAACTTGTTGCCATTTTGAAGGTAATTTCATTATGCCTCTCTCATAGAAGCCCTCGTTCTTATTGGCAACAAATTGAGACAGTCGATTTTCATAAGCCTCTCTTGAAGCGAATTTTTCACCAGCAAAATTGTTCGCCATGAACAGGAACAGATGGTAATCACTTGGTGCCAGGTCCGGACTATAAGATGGATGCATAAGAACCTCCTAACCAAGCTCCCGGAGCTTCTGGCGAGTCACTATCGATGTGTGTGGCCTAGCGTTGTCCTGATGGAACACAATTCCTCTCCTATTGGCCAAAGCTGGCCGCTTCTGGGCGATTGCTTCCTTCAGACGGTCCAACTGTTGACGGTACAGTTCCGAGTTAAGAGTTTTGCCGTAGGGGAGCAGCTCATAGTAGATAATTCCCTGCCAATCCCACCAAACACACAGCAAAACCTTCCTAGCCGTCAATCCTGGCTTGGCTACCGTTTTCGCCGGCTCACCGCGATTCGACCACGACCGTTTTCGCTTGACGTTGTCGTAAGTGATCCACTTTTCATCACCAGTGACCAACCGCTTCAGAAATGGGTTGATTTTGTTGCGATTCAGCAGCGATTCGCAGATGGAAATTCGGTCCATGAGGTTTTTTTTCGTTAACTCGTGTGGCACCCATACATCGAGCTTCTTTTTGTATCCAGCCTTATTCAAATGGTTCCAAACGGTTTTTTGTGCAATCTTTAGCTCTTGGGCAATCGAAACAGTGCTTACATGACGGTCGGACTCGACAATGTCCATGATTTTATCGATATTTTCGACAATTGGCCTTCCAGTGCGTGGTGCATCTTTGAGATCGAAATTACCGGAACGGAATCGACGAAACCAAAATTGCGCGTGATTGGCTGTTACGGTATCAGGACCATAAACACTGTTCACATTTTCAGCCGCCTGGCTTGCGTTTTCGCCTTTATCGAAGAAAAACTGTAAAATATAGCGTATTTTCTCTTTGCTAGTGTCCATCTTTGACGCGCGCTCAAACAAAACTGAGTCAACTAATCACAAAACTGTCAGGAAAGTTTTTTTAGTACGAAATCTCATCTTTCTAACGCCATCTAGTGGAACCCGATCGGACTTATACAACGCGAGATACAGATAACTAAAGCCATCTATTGGAAAAATAATGGATTTGTTTTTACTACATCTGATATAAATGCGCGCATATGCGTGAAACGGAACGCGGCCATAGTGTTTTGGAAAGCTCTCGAGGTAGGCTACAAGAATATGCAATGAACGATAGGAAATTCTATTTAAAGAAATAAAGTGTAACTCCATGTGACCTTGGCACGTCCACTCAAGGCCAAACCAATGACATCTTGTGTCCCTCTTCGAACCAAACAACTTTTGTCTTGTCAAAAACGTTTTTCCATATTTTCCATATTTTTCGATATATTTGCCTGGGGCGATTAAAACTGAACATCCTGTATATATAAAGTGTCTCAAAATGCATGATTATCCTTTAGGGGTGTGAAAGAGAGTGAAATTCTGAGTCGAAAGTTCCTCTTCCATTTTTTCTTCCGACTATTAATAACAAAGTTATTAACGAGGAAAGTCGACCAATGACGTGACGCGCACAACTATCGCGCAGTACCGTACATTGGCGCGGGGCTCCGCCTTTAGAAAATTTATAAAGAACTATTCATGAATTGTTTACCCGTTATATAATGTTAAAGAAGGACCACACTTCCAATTCGGACCTGTACAGCAGCTAACTTTTATTAAATTAAAAGATGCTCTGTCCAAGGAACTAATATATTACTGTGATCAAAAAGTATTCGAACTTTATTTTATAAAAATCGTGGGTAAACTGTAAATAAGATCCGTTTGTTTTGTTAAGTTGGTACACATGTCCTTTACATTTGGTGACAAAATTTCTTCCGTCCCTTCAAGCCGTTTGAAAGTGGCAGTTGTTTATGTCAGTGAAGATTGTTGTGCACAGCAATTTTTACGATGTCGAAAAATATGGAGTAAAGAATTTGTTTGAAATTTTGTATTGCGAACGAAATTTCGTTCACAAACGCATTCAAAATGTTGCAAAAAGCTTGGCTATGGCGATGATTGTTTATCGAAAACAAGTACGTTTGAATGATTTAAGAAGTTTCAAGAAAGACGAGAATTCGTTGAAGACGACTCACGCTCTGGAAGACCATCAACGTCAACGGATGACGGTCACATTGAGAAAGTGAAAGAATTAGTGCTCCAAAATCGTCGATTGACTGTGCGAGAGATAGTAGATGAAGTTGGAATATCATTTGGATCGTGCCAGCACATTTTGTTCAATATACTGGAAACGTCGCATCGCGCTTGATTTCGAAGAACCTGAATTTTTTCCAAAATTTTCTCCAAAAACTCAACGAATGTCGCTCCGCAACCGTATTCACTAGACATGGCCCCTTGCGACTTTTTCCTGTCCCCCCTACTGAAAAAATTACTTCGCGGACAGCGTTTCGAGTCGATTGAGGACATAAAAAAAAAATCGCTGCGTGAATTGAAGGCCATAATGTCTGCCGCGTATGAGCGATGTTTCCAGGACTGGATCAAACACTGGCATATGTGCAAGCAATGGGGACTACTTTGAAAGAACTATAAGAATTTTGATGATTGAATTATAATTTTGATTATGAAAAATAATTCGGATACTTTTTGATCACATATTACGTATTTATGATTTAACCGTGATAACTGAGGTGCACACGCAAGAAAAGAAAGCTATGGAGCAACGCTCCTCCAACGAAAAAATCGATGAAAAGTATTTCCATCCGGTATATTACATGAGTTGTAAAACTACAGAAACTGAAGAAAAGTGGTATTCTTACTAACTCGAAGTATTAGCTATAGTAAAGGCAATAATGAAATTTCACGCTCATCTATTAGGTATTCAGTTTAAAATAGTGACTGATTGCCAAACATTTTAAAGAACGTTAGCTAAGGAAAAATTACCATCAAAAGTCGCTAGGTAGGCAATCGTCTTTGAAGAATTTAATGATATTGAACATCGAGTTGGTGAAAAAATGAAACATATAGACGCATTAAGCAGACAGCCTGTAATGATCATCGAAGATACCATGTTAGCAATGATTAAGAGCGAGCAAGATAAGGAAGAATGTTTACGTGTTACTAAGTAGTTATTAGTCAAGGAATCGTACGAAGACTACAGAGAATAGTGTCCTTATGAAGGTTAGGTGATAAAAACGTGATGCTATCGACCAGTATGCATCGTGAGATTATAAGTAAGGTACATGACAACAGTCATTTCAATTCCGTTAAAATAATGAACGTAATACAAGACGATTATTATATTCCGTATTTAAAGACTAAGATAGAGAGATAATTTTATACAATGTTGCGTTCCATCAAGCACTTATTACCTTGATCATCTAGGACGAATATGTCTAAATATCGATATTTATTTGTTATAGTAGACGGGTTTTCCAAATTTGTCTAAATCTACCGTACAAAAACCACTAGTACAGCTGAAGTTTTGAATAAGATAACAAAGATGCAACAAGTTTTAAGTAATCCACAAAGCGTGATCACAGATAAGAGCACAGCTTTGATAAGTTCTGGATTTCGCGATTATTGTGTCGAGCAAGAAATAAAACATATTACTATCACCACTGGAGTTCCCCACGGTAACGGGCAGGTAGAGCGTATTAACAGAATAATTTGTAGCGACCAATGCCACCATAAATAAGTAAAAGCGAGACAAATTGCCAGAACTTATGCACCACAGCGTATATAGCAAGGCGCGGACAGTAGCAGCGGCCAACACTAGTTCGCCGCGCCACCGCTAGGCGGCGCATCGCCCTGCCGGCTCATTTGCAGTCAAGAGTGAGTTGGAACAAAAATATAAAAAGCGCACCGCGAGTGACCTAAGCGTTGCATCCGACTGCACTGTAAGATCTCTGCGCAGGTTAAACCTCCTTTCTGCAGGAGAGAAAAGAACATGCCTACGGGGTTACCATACCCACGTCTTGCGTGAACGATACCTTGCGATAGAGATGCAGATATCGAAAAAAAATATCACGATTGAATATATTCATCAATTTTCAAAGTACTCATATCGATATCAAATAAACAGTCAAAATATCAAATAAATATCTAATCATTCTTATTTTTCCTAAAAACTTTTAAAAATCTGTATGTCCAGATTTACTATAAGTGTAACAAGTTTTAGGTCTGTATCAGACTACGAATTGAAGATCGAAAGTAGATTGAATTAAACGAATCAGAATAAAGAAAGCTAATCTCAAGTTTAGTAAACTTTGCTTTGAGTGATTAAATTTCAATCCAATCTCAATCTTTAGTTTGTAGTCTGATATAGGTTTTAAGCCGTAAAAAATTAACCAATTACAATCGGTCTTCTCACATTCGACTGAGATTGGTCAATTTTTTTCTCAAAACTTCCTACACTTAAGGTGCGGTTGCTTTGAGCGCTCACGCGCTTTGAGCAGTCGAGCAGACACCTTCCAGAGAGAAGGTTTTATATATTATACCAAAATGCTTTGTCCACTATATAAACTTCCTTCAAGACCAAAGTTAATTGCCCTTATTAAAGAAAAATATAAAATATGTATATCACAACTTAAAAGAATATTGGATGAAGTATATTATGTATCCTTAACATCGGACATTTGCACAATTACAAATTCAACTAGAAGTTTCCTAGTTATAACTGGATATTTTATTAATTTTAAAACTTCTATTCTTCAGTCCTCTTATTTGGAAGCAGCATCTTTAACAGAAAGGCATACAGCAAATACGTAATATAGTTAACGAGTTCCATAAAATTTGTGAGGAATTTTCTCTGAATACAGCTAAGATAGTTTCTACTTTCAACTGTGGTTGGTCCATTTCTTACTGTTTACGCTTCCTTCTTACTGCTTACTTCCATTGTAGACGACGTTTTAGGGCCACGGCACGTAAACAAATTTAAGCAGTAAGACATAAGCAGTAAGTAAATCGATCAATTACAATTGAAATTTAAGGACGCCATTTTAAAACTTACGAGAATAATTGATTGTGATTTGTCAGTTTCTTTATTGCTTATATCTTATTGCTTAAGCTTTTTTATGTTCATCCGCTTTATTAAATTTAGCCTTAATCCCAAATCTACAATAGATTACGTAATATTCGACTGTGATTGGTCAATTTCTTACGCTTTAATGTTTACAACATGTATTACAGATTCGGAATAATGCTTATGTGAAAAATAAACACTTTTTAATCAATATTCGCCAAAAAAATATATTTATTCGATATGCTATTCATATTTTTTCTATTTGATATTTGCATATCAAAAGTGAAATAATATCGAATAATCGATAATTTCGAATATCGATAAACATGACTATCTTGCGAACTGGGAGCTTTCTTTTATAAGCCACTATTTCGGCCGTAAAAGATTCTTCTAATAGGAAGAAAATAGGCCAGCGCCTAGGTTAGAGGCATGCAATTTTTGCTGTTCTGCTCCCGCCCGCTCTGCTCATTCCCGACTGCTCATACTGGCGACTTCCGGGTTTTGTTCGCGATTCGATTCGGGTTTCAAGCCCGCGTTAGCGCCGTGTTCCGCTCAGACGTGAGCGCGAGTAACGATGGAGGTTAACCAGGATGAGGAGACAGTGCGTGAAAAAGCGCGAGATCTGTTGAGGCGACGACACCGACGGTGTAGATCGCCCGAATTAAATGACTGCGATGCAGTGAAAGTGACTTTCCGAAGCTTTGTTTCCGGCTCTTTGAATGAGAGAGACGTGATACTATGCTCTCAATGTAGAAATGAGACTGCAAGAAAATCGCCTAGACTGGAGGAAGAGCCGAGACAGCTCCAGATCGGCGACGACCACGCGTTCTTATAGGTTTTCAAACAAAGAGACGGTAACATGCGCGAAAACAAGAGAGTTTGTTATTGTTCTAATCATTTGTCGCTCGAGACTGGGCACATACCGCAGATGAAGGTGTACGGACGAATCGAGGCACGCCACGCGCCGCGCGACGCGTGATCACGATTGTTTAGCATGCTTTCCTTTATTCTCAACGAGACGTTTCAAGATCCATCTCGTTTTTTAGAACGCCTGTTTAGAACGTTTTTTAATTCACCTGTTCGAATCTCGAATAGAGTTTATATACAAATTTTGTTTAAAATTATTATTTAATACTTAAATGAAATCAAATACATGTATAGGAGCATAACATTATTCAGGAAATAATAAATTTATGAGAAAGTGATCCCCCTTGAGGCATCATTAGAGAAGCACTCTTAACAATACATTTACCTTAATTTGTTAACTGTACGCAGTTATACTTTATACGTTAATCAGCGTGAGCGCGAGGAACGATGGAGGTTAACCAGGATGAGGAGATAGTGCGTGAAAAAGTGCGAAATCCGTTGAGGCGACGATACCGACGGTGTAGATCGCCCGAATTAAATGACTGCGATGCAGTGAAAGTGACTTTCCGAAGCTTTGTTTCCGGCTCTTTGAATGAGAGAGACTATGCTCTCAATGCAGAGTAGGAATGAGATTGCAAAAAAGCGGTTACATTTTATACATCAATCAGCGAAACACGTCAATATTATAGTGCCGACACTGCAATCAACTTGTTAACGGAAAGAAGTCAAACGCGCACGATGCGATTTATGTAGCTATCATATATTGACATCAAGCCATATCGCGACTTTTCGCTTTCCTCTCGTTGAAAGAATCTTATAGATACGCGATCGTACAAATATTAGGTAAATCGGAAAGTTCCGTCCATCTAGTGGCAAGTAGCTATAGCTAGAACTGTCGTTAACCTCTAATGTCTAAACAAAGCTTAATGGTTTGTTTTGACATCTATCAATAACATTCAATATATAAAGGTATACGTTTGTATCAATAACATTTTTTATTGCATCGAAAATGTCGAAATTTGAGCCAAATAAGCGTCATTTCCGCGGTGTTAAACTTTTGCTTCAATTGGAAGAAAACTGCAGCTGAAGCTTATCGAATGCTTATAGAAGATTATGGTGATAATGCTCCTTCCGATAAAACATGCAGAGAATGGTTTCGACGTTTTAAAAGTGATGATTTTGATGTAGAGGACAAAGAGCGTTCTGGACGGCCAAGAGTATTCGAAGACGAAGAATTGCAGGCACTGGTGGACGAATACCCATATCAAACGCAAAAGCAACTTGCAGAAGCATTAAATTGTGCTCAATCTATCATTTCCGATCGTTTGAAAGCCTTAGGAAAGGTTTACAAGGAAGGAAAATGGGTCCCATATGAACTGAAGCCAAGAGACATTGAAAGGCGAAAAACCACCTGCAAAATTCTGCTTGCTAGGCAATAAAGAAAGGGGTTTTTACATCGTATCATCACTGGGAATGAAAAATGGATTTATTTTGACAACCCCCAACGTCGAAAAACTATTTGCGATCCTGGCCAACCCTCAACATCGACGCCAAAGCGGAATATCCACGGAAAGAAGGCAATGCTCTGTACTTGATGGGATCAGAAAGGTGTGCCGTACCATGAGCTGTTGAAAAATGGTGAAATAGTCACAGGGAATCTCTACAGAGAACAAATGATCCGTTTGAGCCGAACATTGCACGAAAAAGACTAGAATATGAAACGAAACAGCATAAAGTGATTTTGCTTCATGACAACGCTCGGCCTCACGTCACAAAATCTGTCAAGGAAACGTTAGAAGCACATCGCTGGGAAATGTTACCCCATGCGGCTTATTCACCAGACTGTGCCCCTTCCGCCTACCACTTGTTTCGATGGCACACGCACTTGCTGATGAATGCTTCAATTCTTATGAAGATGTCGGAAAATGGGTCTCTGACTGGATAGCTTCCAAAGATGAATCATTCTTTCGCCGCGGAATTCGTTTGCTGACCGAAAGATGGAAAAAAGTCATCACTAACGATGAACAATATTTTGATTAATGCATTTTTTCATTTCGTTTCCTAAATAAAGTCATACATTTTGCAAAAAAACGAACGGAACTTTCCGACTGACCTAATACAAATCTCACGAAATCTCCACTATAATTGATATAAATTGAATTTCAACGGATCGTCGCGTTTAAAAGTGGATCGCGAGTTACATCGGGGACACCGCGCGGTTTTATCGTGGCTCATGATGCACCGACCAATCGTTACGCCCAAGAATTAAATCTAGTGGCGTCGTTAAACCGAGGAGGATCGGGGCTAGTCCCCAGCGATATAGCCGGCTTAATATCCTTGACGTAAATAGATTACCGTGGCAGTCTCGGGTTAGATGCTAGCTAGGCGCCTCTACTCGCGGGAGCACAGGAGTGTGTGAGACAGAGACAGAGAGAGACAGAGAGAGAGGGAGAGAGAGAGAGAGAGAGAGAGAGAGAGAGAGAGGGAGAGAGAGGGAGAGAGAGGGAGAGAGAGGGAGAGAGAGGGAGAGAGAGGGAGAGAGAGGGAGAGAGAGGGAGAGAGAGGGAGAGAGAGGGAGAGAGAGGGAGAGAGAGGGAGAGAGAGGGAGAGAGAGGGAGAGAGAGGGAGAGAGAGGGAGAGAGAGGGAGAGAGAGGGAGAGAGAGGGAGGGGGAGGGAGGGGGAGGGGGGAGGGAGAGGGGGGGAGAGGGAGGGAGAGGGATGGAGAGGGGGGAGAGGGAGGAGAGGGTGGGAGAGGGTGGGAGAGGGAGGGAGAGAGGGGGAGGGAGGGAGGGGGAGGGAGAGAGGGGAGAGGGGGATAGAGGGGGAGGGGAGAGAGGGGGAGAGGGGGAAGAGGGGAGGGGAGAGAGGGAGAGAGAGGGAAGGGAGGGAGAGGGAGGGAGAGGGAGGGAAAGGGAAGGAGAGAGAGGGAGAGAGAGGGAGAGAGAGGGAGAGAGAGGGAGAGACAGAGAGAGAGGGAGAGGGAGAGAGAGAGAGAGAGAGAGAGAGAGAGAGAGAGAGAGAGAGAGAGAGAGAGAGAGAGAGAGAGAGAGAGAGAGAGACGGAGAGGAAGAGAGACAGAGAGGAAGAGAGGGAAGCAAGCCTCGTGGGAGGATCTATACTTGGGCTAGACGAGCGACGGTTCTTTCGGGGGAAAATGCAGAAAATTCGTCGGGGAAAAGACTGCGCGACAGCGGCGAAGCGCCAGGCTAAGAGGGTAGCGCCCGTGGGGTGGCTGCTGATAAGAGAGCACCGTAGGAGCTGGCATGCTTTGACAGCCAGTAAATTAAAGTATATTTCCACGACGCTGGGAGGCAGATGCACTGTGCGCGGTAATCCGAGAGAGATTCCGAGCGGAGATGAAAGGTAGACACGAGAAAGAGGGAATTTTTTATGAACGGAATCGGCATGCCGTCGTGCGCTTGTGTATAGCCGAGGGGGAGCTGAAAATCATGTCCACCTGGGCGCAGGAGTCATCAGCCGGGAGAAATGGGAGAGTAAAAGGAGTTGTCAGAATCAGATGGGAAAGGAAAGAAGAGACCGGCGGAAAGTCAGTAAGAGCGAGACAGCTGGGAAAGGCGGGAGGGAGGGTAGGAGAGGAAAGACAAGAAGGGAGAGAACGGTAGTAGTACCTGGTGCATCCGATGGATCCGCGAGCGAGATTGGAAAATCGATGAAAGGCGGCGCGGGCCCGAAGAATACGGAATCAGCCGGCGGTCGCCGAGACGGCCGAGCGAGGATTATCGACACCAGGGACCGGCAAGATGCCGAGTTTCGCCGATTGTAATTGGGTAATTACCGGTAATTTGCGCGACGCGTTTGATCGCAAAACTCGTTCGCGCTCTCTCGCTCTCACGCGCTAAGATCCACCGGCGATTAAGTATTCGTGCCCCTCTTAACTCCCAAACCGGCGTACGACCAACTTGGTCCGATAAAGTTCTCACGGTTATCTGCCCGATACGCCCCCTTCCTCGTCGTCGACTGCGCGCGTTTTATCGTTCGTTAAGAATTAATCGCCAATACACTCGGGCTCAATACATCCAGCCGTAACGAGCTTCGACCGGTCGCCTCGCATTCTTCTTCCGGACGGACGCTCTTTTTCGCTGCGATGGCGGCGGCGGCGACGTCGCGCGCGCCGCTTATCCTGTGGGACAAAACGCACGCGGTTAAGAGACCAAATGCCGGCGTGGCGCGGCGCGACGTTGCGGTAATATACGGAAACTTGGCGACTACAAGAACTTCTTACGTTCGTTTCCCATCCAAACTCGGCGTTGTTAGGAATTCCCGAACGACCGCCGTACGTTCCTCCGCTTCTTCCTTCCTCCCTTCCTTCCTTCCTTCCTTCCTTCCTTCCTTCCTTCCTTCCGAGAGCGGCCGACGTTTCTCTCCGCGAAACACGTACCGATATATAGGTACCTACCTCTACCTACGTACCTACGTACGTACCTACCCACCTACTTCTCCGTTCTCTCTCATCATCGGAAAAATAGACGGGACGCATTCACGTAGCAACTATCAGCCCCCTCAGTATGCACGTTCTCTCTCTCCTCTATCTCACCCTCCTCCCCCAGTCCTCTTCTCTCTCTTCGCCCCCTTACCATCCGAGTTTCTCGCAGTCTGATACTTCCTTTTTCCTCGAGTTTCGCGCTTATTGCTGGAACGAGCTAGCTAGCTAGCGACGGCGACGGCGACGGCGGCACCGTCGGCAGCTGCTCCGGCCTCGGGCAATTCCTAAACTCCAGATCTGGGATGTTCCTCTGGATATGCGCGCGCGAAATGGAGGGTTTGTCTTATCTGTCTCCCCGCATTTCTCATCTTTGCTCTCTCTCTCTCTCGCTCTCGCTCTCTCTCTCTCTCTCTCTCTCTCTCTCTCTCTCTCTCTCTCTCTCTCCCCCTCCTTCCTTCCCTCTCTGCTCTCTGCACTTCCTCTCGCGCTCCGCCGTTCTCTATATTCTCCTCATCTTCCTTCTTCTCTCACCGACCATTGCCGCCGCCACCGCGTCGTTCGGTACACTCCTCCTCGTCTCGCTTTCAGCCGCCTCTTGTCGCTTTTTACATTCTCCCGAACACTTCAAAGATCCCTGCCGGGCCGTTGCGGCGAGTAAACACTCCGGCTATAAAACGCTATTCGCGACTACGCGCCGTTTATGCGGCGAGTCGCGCGCGTTGAAAAGGAAAACGCACGCTGATGATGACCGACGCGAGATTATCTCTACGGTATGAGATTCGTCGGAACGAGCCGCCATGGGTGGTTAAATAAAAGCAAACGGAAACGCGCGTTTCACGCCGATAAAGCGTAAAGTCGCCGTGCGCGATACGGCGATACGCGACCCCGCCGCTCGGGTTGCATTGTTCGCGTAATGATTCTCAGACTCACACATCAGGATCGGCTGTCGGTTCTCGGTTTATTTTTGCCGATCATTGGATACGTCGCGATTTACGCTCGAGATAACTGCGATAAATAGCGACAGAGAAACCGTCTCAGGGGAGGCTGCAAGGACGAAAGAGCTTTTAAAAGTAAAATTCTCGTAAAAATAAAACTCCGTGAAATTATCAATCCCGAAGGGAATCATTAACGTACTTTTGTTTGATTTATTCATTTAATGAATTTGTTTTGGCGATTTGTTTCATCAATCGATTGATCTCATTACATACAATTTATTGGTTATTATTACATATAAATTATTAGTTATTGACCCGTGGCTTCCATCTGAATTATAAATCCAAATAGTCAAGAGTCTTTTTTGCTCTCTTACTCATTAATTAATTCCGAGACAGAGAGAAAGAGAAAGAGGAGACAGAAAACATGCAAATAATCGTTAACATTTACGATTGGCTCACAGAGAGAAAAAATTTTTGATAGAATGAACCGATTTTTTGGTGAAATATGAACGATTCAGAAATTCCAATTAAAAACAGCGGAATTCTATTTAAGTTAACCAGAAATCTTGAAAATTTAAACTAAATTTTAATAACTGAATTTCTGCATCGTTCATATTTCACTAGAAAATTATTTCATTCAACCATATTTTTTCTCCGTACAGCATTTGAAAACTTTAAATATGTCTCTCGTAAATTCTCCATTTCTCTACGAATTTCTAGCTTATTTCACTAATATTTTGTCCATTATGTCACGTTACTCTCTTGATAAGCAGAAGGCAATATTGACGATTAAACGATGAAACTGCAACATTGACACTTGCGACGAGAAACTATCGCAAAACTGCGTGATGTTTCGTTCTTCCGATGAGATTACAAAAATTCGATTTCCCTGTATTGTGTAGTAAAACAACGTTGATGATGAAGAGGAGCAGGAGGAAAAGAAAAAGCAGAAGAAGGAGGATAAAGTGAGGCGATATTCTAATTAACATGAAACATTAACGAAACAACGACGACGTCGGATATTAACAATATCGTTAATTAGCTTCTCCTGATATCGTACGTTGCAACGGATACTTATGTAGTTGCATTCTCAGGTACGTACATGATCAATTTTCATGATATTTATCGATAAACACAAACATATATATTCTCTCTCTCTCTCTCTCTCTTTCTTAGTCTTGGCTTCAGACGTCTAATAAGACGAATTCCCCAACGCCATTAGTCGGTGAATATAATTAGAATTCGAGTTTGGTATCACTGTTCACTTCGAAGATTGGAGAGAATTAAACTTCCAACATACACACACACGCATACACACATATCATTCAACGATACGGAGAAACATTGACTCGCGTGCGTGCGTTTGATAAATTCGAGTGAACATGCATTTCGTGTACCGCGCGTACTCGCGCGTTATATTGTAAATAATATCGATTAACTCCCACACATACAGCTGCACCACTGCTCGCGATTAGCATGATATCACGTAGTAATACACGCGATTAAATTACCCGATAATGAACGGTATTGCGACATTTTCTCAAGAGCGACGGGCGAGGAGCTTCGACGATCGCGGGCCGCGCGATCTCGGAGCCAGATGTAAGCCGGCACCTTATCGACCTAATTACGATTCCGGGATTTATACCAAATGGAAATGAGTCCGGGCCACTTGAATCTCCTCCGGGGTATACTATCAGAAGTCTATAACTCGTTGCTCTTATCTCGCTTCATGGTAATGAATGAACTTTTAGCATTATTTCTCGACGAGAATCGAACAAGGTCCGTTCGGCCGTTCCCTCGGGAGGTGAAGATGGAGGTAGAGGAAGAGGAGGAGAAGAAGGAGGAGAGAGAGGAGGAAGAAGGGGGAGGAGGAGGAGGTGGTTGTGGAGAGAACGCTGTAGCGATAACTGCAAAGCGAAAATGATTTATTAACCACTGCCCATTTCGTATCGCGCTATCTCGCATAGAGTCCGCCTATATAGCGTAGAATAAAGTGCCGGCCTATGATCATTATGGCACGCGGGATCGTACGTTCCATTCGGGCGAATTTTTATCGATACTACCGCGACTCCCTGCTAGGGCTATTCGGATTCCGCGATAAATTTCTGCAAGTAACGGTCGTTTTCATCAACGTTCTGCGTTAGCGTCGAGACAGGTGCGCTACGCTGTTGCAAAAGAGGGTTTTTGACTGAAAGGGGATTAATTTCGCGCGCGTGCGTATCTTCTTATTTGCCTTCGTTGCAATTGCAACGTTCTTTGCAATTATAACGAAGAGGCATCACGAGTCTTGACACAAAAATAATCACCAAATAAACGACGGTAACGATTAGAACTAAATTGGCCAGTTCAGAAATCAGTGTTTCTGAAATTCGAGTTCGCACATCTCGAGGAATTCGTCAGCATCAGAAAGTATCATGGATAATTCCATGTGTTCGCGAAGTGTATTAAAGAGTATTAGTTTGAATTCGATCTCAAATTTGTTTAATTATTCTACGGTTCGGCATGGAAAAAGTGACAATTGGCTGATTTAATTATTAGGTGTACAAATGAATAATCCAAATTATTTTAAGCAGTTATGAAATCAACTTTAAATTGAATAGATTTTTCCGCTCTTTTGTGATTATGCAATGTTGATATATAGCTATTAAAAAGAACATATAGTTTGATGAAAGGCCCAATATAATCTTCAAAAGTATTCAGTTCAGTCGAGTTCAGTACAGTCGAAAATGGCAATAGATAAGGTGCATATCCGACACTGCATTCTTTACGAATTCCAACAAGGAGAAAATGCTGCAAGAACATGCGAATCGATTTGTTCCTTTCTCGGCAAAGGTATTGTATCGAACAATGTGTGCGCATTTTGGTTTAAGCGGTTTAAAAGCGGTAATTTCAGTCTAATCGACAAATAACGCCCTAGAGACCATCAGAAGTGCGATAATGATTTGGAACAACTACTCGCTGAGAATTCGGCACAAACATAAAAAGAGCTTGCAGTTGGGAGTAACGCAGCAAACGATTTCCAAACGCCATGAGATGGGAAAGATCCAGAAAGAACGAAAATGGGTTCCGCATGAACTCACTGAAACCAATAAAAATCAACGAGTGGCAGCATGTCTTTCTCTTCTCAATAAGCAGCGTCGAAAGTCTTTCTTGTGGAAAATCGTTACGGGCGATGAGAAATGGATACTCTATGACAATCTGAAACGCAGAAAGTCATAGGTAAATCCCGGCGAATCATCAAAATCGGTCGCAAAACCCAATCGCTTCGGAAAGAAGGTTCTTCTCTGCATTTGGTGGGATATCAAGGGCGTGCTTTATTATGAGTTGTTGGAACCGGGTGAAACAGTTACTGCGGACTGCTACCAACGTCAATTAATCTGCTTGAGTCAAGAATTGAAACGAAGACGCCCGTATACTGGCAAAGGAGAATGTCCAGTGAAATTATTGCATGACAACGCCAGGCCACACATTGCTTCCAATGCAAAAGACACCATAATGAGTCTTGGCTGGGACGTCTTGCAGCATTCACCGCGTATTCACCAGACATTGCTCCATCCGATTACTTGTTCCGGTTGATGCAACACGCCTTGTCCGATATGCACTTTCAATCAATGAATGAGATCCGAAAATGGCTTGACGACTTTATCGTGTCCAAAGACGTAACATTTTTCCGAGATGAAATTCATCAGCTGCTTGAAAGATGGCTTAAAGTATAGAAAGCAACGGCGAATACTTTGATTGAACAATTTAATTTACTTTCTTTTAAAATAAACCTTGAATGTAGCTGAAAAAATTGGGTTATTCATTTGTACACCTAATAACTTATAATTTGCTAATAAAAATTAGATGTTAGAATTAAGGAGATTTGCTCGTTCAGCAAAGAAATTATAATTGGAATTAGTTGTCAACAATTCATACATTTAAAAAAAGTTATCAAAGCAATTGCCAAACTAATTATTTGCTACAACACGATCTGTAAATATATCAAAATCCCTTTGGTGCAATAGGGAAAGAATCAATTATATTGATAGATAGGTTTCGTTGAGAATTTAAACTTTTATTTTGGATAGATTTTGGTAACGATCTTCGCTATATCAACATATCTACCTATCTATTATAATCTGTTATAATATTACGAAATTACATTAGATGAAATTACTAATTTTATGTAACTCCGAGAGTTAGTTACTGCTACTGTTAGTTAGTTACTGTTACTGTTTCGTTACTGTTCAACACGGCGAACTGACTATCTGTGTATTATGGTTATAGTTTTACTAAACTATCATGAAGTTTCCAGCTGCAACAGCGAATCTTTCGCCTCTCTCTCTCTCTCTCTCTCTCCCTCCCTCTCTCTCTCTCCCTCTCTCTCCCTCTTTTCCCTTCTCTCCACATCTCTCTCCTTCCCCCTCTCTTTTTCTCCCCTCCCTCCCCCTCTCGTCCCCTCTCTCGCTCGCCCCCCCTCTCTCTTTCTCTACATATGTATGTGAAAGAGGGAGACAAAATTCTACTTCTCGAATAAAATAATACACGTGTAAAACCATAAAGTGTTTTAGACATAGCTAACACGCTATTTTTATGTATTTAATAAACACCCGAAAACGAATATTTGGTTATACTCAAAAATGAGATATTCGGTTGGAAATCTTTCGATGTGATTCCACATTTGTATCGAACGATGAATATTATTATTGAATGTGGCTTTCATAGCCGCTTTCGTGTTTTTCATGACGTTCACATGAACAAAATTGCCGAAAGGCATCGATGAAAGCGGAAATCGTAATTGTTCTATTGCGATATTTGCACGAATGAAATTACGGTAATTTTTTTTTTAATATTTCCAATGTATGTATTATATGCATACGCACACGTGTATCGGCTGTCGCTAGTCTGGATTAACACCTATTGCCTCGCACGCTATTTAACTTCGGTGCTGCATATTTCCCACAGGGCTCAATGCGGAACATTCCGCGGCGTGAGAAAATCGATAATGCCATACATAACGTATAAATCTGTCCGGTTGATACATAATCACGACCTGCCATAAAAGTATAATGTCGCGTGTTGTCACAGCGCGCATACGCTCCCGCATATTTTTGCCGTTATCCGACCGTCGACGCGTTGAACGAGACGGGATGGCGCCAACTGTTGGATTTAACGTATAGTCTATCGTTTCTTTGTACAGACGACTAATTATACGGAAGCGAAAGAAGAAAAAGAGCGCGATGTTGTCTGATGTTTTGATGAAACAATTTAAGTTGCTTGAAAAACGCGGTGTTAGCAACTAGAGCGACTGAATCTTAAATTGTCTCAACGATCGCTGTTTTTCTCATACAGCGGTCGTTTCGATATAACGATTAAAACCTCGATGAGTGTATCACAAACTTCTATATATATGGTATATTATAACCAAGAGCATATCATAAAAAATATAAGTGGTAGGTACTTAGGCAGTAAACGAATTGACTAAATGTCAATTGACTGAGTTTTATTAATTTGATGATTCTGAAATTTTCAAAAGTCGGTAAATTACAAACAAAAATTAGGATATTATTGTAACAATATATTCTTGAGACCAAATAGAATAAAAAAGTCTGGTACTATTTTTTCTTCCGACAAATAATTAGCGACATGTAAGTTAAATATTGAAAAAGTTGCTAAGTTTTTCTTAAATATCTCAAAAAATATTAAACAAATAAAAAAATGTTTTAGATAGAAATTGTTAAAATTAATTGGTAGAAAAAGATAATATAATAAAAAATTGAGGTTTCCATCTGAGAAAAATGATGATCAGTGAATATCTCGAAAGTGGCGCCATCTGTAAACAAACTGATAAAGTTGTTTTATATCCTCCTTTAAACCATTTAACTTATGTCTAAAACATTTGTTTCTACAATCAAAAATAAGAAAGTTATTGAGAGATGGATAACACACACTTAAAATGACTCATCCTGTATAAAATAAGATATAAAACTACAAATGTTTGTTTCATATTTTTTCATATTTTTTCATATTTCAGTTATCTTTTCTATGTAGATATTCATCAGCTGTCCAGCTGATGAGTACACTCTTAATTAATAATGGTACTTTCAAATTTTAATTTCGTTCAATTATGTTATGCATTATAAAGTTTATATTGATTTCAACAGTGACTTTATCTGTGTGATTTTTATATGTTGAGTAAATTTAAAATGATATGGAACATGGCGTTTCACGATCTTTCGCTTCAGAAATTATTAAAAGAACATATTAAATGAAAAGTTAGCAGTCTAGTTATTGTTTGGTCGTAATAAATATGCAGGAGGAAATCATGCGCCTGTGAATTAAAAATTAATAACATCCGCTGTTGTAAATTATCGACTGCGACGTAATAAAGATCTTTCTGTGAGAGCGGCGCTTCTTTTTCAAGTATTTTTAATTCTTATATCAAGACCCTAATAAGTAGCACACTTAATAAAGAGTCCGCAAAAAACGCTCGATGAATTTAATAAAGCCTGTATCTTACGGCAAAATAACGCGACGATTCTTATAAAAACGGCGCGCGATATTAGAGATTGAAATTTTATGGCGTTGCAGCGAACGAAGTGCGATCGGCATTTTTCGGACGCACAAAGGCGCGTCCTTTTCGACCTCATAAGGGAAGTAATGAAGACGGGACGCGAAGTTTCAAAGCAGAATGTTCCACGCAGTCAGGAGACTACTCGATGACGAGTGATCCTCGAAGAGGCGAGCGGGAGGAAAACATTGTTAATTTCCTTTGCAGATTCGAGTGTCTCTTGTGCTCGCCGTCCCTTCTTTTTGCACGCCCTTACCGCCCGTCCTCATGCAACTGCTCTCGTTTCAGAATGTCGATTAAATTAACGTCTCTCCGCCAGGACAGAAACGATTGCTCGGCTCGAGGCAAATCGAATTCGAGCGTCGCGTAATATGTTGCAAAATGACGCGACTCGAGTACTTCGGATTTTTAGGGAAATACGTTTTGATATGCTATGAGACGTCTTTGCGCGTGTAAAAAATCAAATAATTTAAACGCAGATTTTGGTTCCTTGCAGTGAATAATGTTCTAAAGCTTTCTTTTTAACAATATATGGAATGTCTTGTGTGTAACTCGTGCTCATTATTTATATATTTACGATAGCTTTTTACAAAAATTTGTAATTATTTTCGGCAGAAATGCCGAGTCATGAATAGTTTTCGAGATATAAAAATGCGAAAAAGCAAGGCTTTTTGCGAGTTAAATTTCGGTCAACCAAAGGTTAACAAAATTATTTTCGTTGATCGATTTCAAGTGGACTTTATTTCAACAGAATTGTAATCAGAATTTCTGCTACTACTTAGAAATATATTGAAAATTGGAAATTTACTATAAATAATGATCTTTATCGAGATTTTTTCTAAAGAAAAATTTTCAAACATTTTCATGAGAAATAATGTTATTTAAATAATGGACACAATATGTAGGTCACCTTGTATAACTAAAATAAAACATAAAACAACTATTGTTTATTATTATCTGTTTTAATTTGTGACAAATTTCATATTTTGTTCCAACAATCAAAATCAAATGAAATAATTAATAAAAACTTTTTAATTTCGCAAAGAGAAAAGAGGTTTGTACTTTACTGCAGTGCCCTATATAGAACGTCTAAGAATTAAACGATAAAGTTATTGCAAGTTGATTGTTGATCATTTGAAACGTCGCCTATTCGCCTACTCGTTGAGAATTTTAGCTTTCGTATTTTACATCAATTTACGTATTGGCATTCGAGAAACTTCATTTAGTAACTACCTCCATTAGCTCTTGATACTCGAAATTGCTGACTTATAAACCCAATTACGACGGTAACAAACTGAAATTCCACGAGAGCGATTCTCGATGATTCGGTCTATTGCCTCGATAATAAAACGGAACCTATCGCAAATAAAGCAAGAAGTTTAATTCCAATGCTGCGCGTTTGCATGCGCATGTATCTCCACTCTTACGGGAATTATCCCTCCGTTTGATTCGTGTGCGTAAATATCAGAAAATGCTTGTTTTTTCACGCAGCTTGTTTTGCAACATTTTTGTTAACCTAAACCTTACCCTACCTAAACCCTATCTTATATTTGCTGCAATTTTTTAGAGCAATTAAATAACTATTAATTCTATCACATCGGTTTTTAAATCAAAATGTTTTACTTGTGCTTTTCAATAATGGTGATGTTAGTGTAACGGTGAGTTAGAACCTTCGAATTTAAAATTAATTTCCGACGAATATGTAGGTGCAATAAATTTATGACTGTAGCAGTTAATCAGTAATTAATTAGTACTTAATTATGCGACCTATCTAAACTTGACTTTTATTGCTGTTATGTTAACGAAGAATGTTTCGCAAGGTGAATCGGGAAACCTTCGGAGACACGTAGGGAAACTCATATAAGTAAGTGCGTTGTATGAACTTACACTCGATTCCCACGGGCGGGAGAATTAGAACTAAATTTATGATAAGACTGCATTACAAAAGTTACATTAATAGAAGCTCGTGGCATACACTTACTTGCATATTGTTCCACAGTTATCGCGTCAGCTTCTTTTATGTTAAAATATGAATGATATAAAATATTAACTGACTTTCTTATATTCATTAATCTTTTATAGTAAATTTAACATTTAACAATAATAAAATGAAAAATTTTCGATTTTATGTTAAAATATGAATGATATAAAATATTAACTGACTTTCTTATATTCATTAATCTTTTATAGTAAATTTAACATTTAACAATAATAAAATGAAAAATTTTCGATTTTGAAAGATGAAGAAAACATTAGATTCCATCATAACGTATCAGTTAATATACAGAGTATCGCAAGAATGGATGGCAAAAGCATTAAAAATTAACTCTGGAACCGTTTAGAGTAAATAACTCCGATACAAAAATCTCAATATGGGCCATTACTTGTCACGCCCGTTCAATGTTATCGCGTGTCTCCGTGATCGAAATTCATGTTAGAATTCTATTCAAGTAAACTGCATCTGGAGATGTCTAAAAAGTATACTTTTGCTAACCATTTAGTTTCCAATAATTTGTGAAACCTTTCTCTTTTATCACTTAAAATTCTGGAACTATTGTGGCTCTGATCTTTTCATGAATATTTTCTATTCTAATTTACCACCTGATTAAATCACCGATATTTCTATTCAATAATTGAGGCAGTTTACAATAAAATATGTTAGAAATGTTCATGCAGAATAAACTTCAAAACATACGAGCTATTTAAATAAAAAATATTGCGTCGAGTATAGTCTGACTTTTCAGTAATAAGAATTAAATCGAATATTTTTCAAATAACATTGTGCCTTGTTCAACATAGGCAAGATAAAAATAATGTTAATAAAATAAAATATTTACACATATGCACATAGACAGAACGCAGTAGTTAAAGGTTGCTCGTATTTTTCGGAAAAAAGAAAGTTAGAGAGAGAAAGAGAGAGAGAGAGAGAGAGAGAGAGAGAGAGAGAGAGAGAGAGAGAGAAAGAGAGAGAGAGAGAGAGAGAAAGATTTCTTTTGTAATTTCTACTATGACTACCAGCCAGTTATTTTTCTCTAATATTTTTATTGTCGCGCTTTATCGAGAGACCGACGGTATAATTATACGGTTCCCGGTATCGCGCGCGCTCGGCACGAATTAGCCACAGTGTATCGCACGGAACGCCGTAACGTGCGCGTGCAAATGCCACTCGCATGGCTGCACTTGCGAACGAACGCAACAGCTCAGCCGGACCGTGGACTGGGGTGGAGGGAGTGTTAAAGCATTAGGGGATTCCCCCGATGTGTCTGATGATCATTTTATATTAGCCAAGGGGAATCTGCATGACAATGGGTAGCCCCATTGTGTGATAAGCGCTTCACACCGCGCAACCCCATCCATATGTTAATATTCTCCCGTGCTTACAGCGACGGCTAACTCGTGAAAGTGAATTATGTGTACGCGAAAGTGCGTGATGGTACTTCCCTGTCTCGCGCTGTCTCTCGGCTGTCTCTATCTACGGACTCCCCGTCTGCTCAACTACGGCCAGACGGCATTACCGTCTCTGAACCTTTCTTTCCCGCAGTTGCCGCGGATGCTGCGTGCAATTTCGCGTCGAGCCAGGCGTTCACTGTAATCGCGAGGGATCACAGGGCCTGGGAGGAAGGGAGTGGGGTAGGGCGAGGAGAAGAGCTAACCTTTTATTTCCCTCGTTGGACGAGTAGAGATTAATTCCTCGAGCTAATTTATACGCACACCGGTTAAAAATGGACGATTTCATCGTGTCCCGCACTTTTGCCCATTTTGCTTTCTCTCTCCTCTTCTTTTCTTCGAATACATATCCGCGAAAATGTTGACTGTTGTCGCGAAGACAAGAAGTTGTCTCATCTTACATTGTATACGTGTGTGTATGTATGTGGTTAGGAAATAGGATCGTTGTTTATCGAGCGACTACTGATAACCTTCCGAACATTCGCGAGAATCGCGTGAAAGGGAAGGGGAATGAGACAAAACGCATCCCCATACTGTATCACCATCGTCGTGTCAACCCTCGAATTGAATGTTTGTCCTTTGACTGCTCGATTGCGGTAATACGACCATCGTCACAAACGTCGATTGTCGGCACGGCCGAACGCACGACGTAGCGCGATACTGCGAAATACTCTCGCATGCCTTTGGAATCGCGATACTGAAACGGGACAAGGGTTGTCGCAGACTGTCAAAGGGATGACGGCAACTGCCGGGGTGTTAGGGCCAACGGCGCAGCCCTTTTATGACGGTGTCCGGTTACTTCAAGGAGCTACAAAAAAGGTTCAACAACAAAATTAAGAGTACGCGCGACTAGATAGAGAAGAGAGAGAGAAAGAGAGAAAGAGGGAGAGAGGGACGAGAGAAAAAGAAGGGGGAGAGTGTCTTTGTCGAGGCATGACATAATCGTTTGATCGACCTTCGATACGCACAATGTGATCCTCGCTCGCACGCGAAACACCACGACGAGCTGATTGACTCAATTAAATGCGTAAACGCGGAATTGAGTGAGCGTCCGTTGTACCTTTGTCAGATTACTTGCACGTTTTGATGTAACAAGGATCAGCAATAATTCAAGAGAATCAAAATCCGTAAAATGCTCGCGATGTCGTGACTAATATATATGTAGAAAGCATCGCACAGTTGAAGAGAATAAAGTGTTTGGATAATTAAATTTCACATTTGGATTTTTGTTAAAATCATCGATATATTGTATCGTACGTGGTGTTAATTGAATTAAAGCTTTAATTTATTCTATTGGAAAATATACATAAATAATATCTCTTTTTATTTTTTAGGTTTTTAAAAAGAACAAAAATTATAAAATATATATCTTTACAATAGAGTCACCCCAGAATCAATTGACACCGGTGATATACTAGAGATAATAAATTGAAATTATCATTCAGATTTGATCGAAAAATAAGATTATTAATCATCTTATAAATATAAGATTTATAGTAGTTAATTTTTTGCGATTTTCGACAATTTTCAATCTTTATTTAAAAATCAATAGAACAAGATTAATCAATGAAATATTCCCCGCTGATATTGATCTTACGCCATTTATTGAACAGTTGATTCTGTATCAGACAGTGTTTGTTGCATCGACCTAAACAAGTGAAAATCTAATGGAGCCAGATCTGGAGAATACACCGCTTATGGGAGAACTTCCCAGCCCAAATGTAAGATGATATTCTTGTGGCTTCTTCTATATGCAGTTTAGTATTATGTACAGGATGACTTTATGACTGCCTTGTCCAGTAAATAGCCTTTTTTCCTCAATTCGCTCAAACGTATCAATTGCTCTTGGCAAATCTCTGTTTCAATCTGTTTTATCCAATTCCAAGAGCTCACAGTATAGCGCACTCTTCTAGTCATCATATACAGAGAACTTTTTTTCCGAAACGTTTGGGTTTCGTTGCCGGTTGACCAGGGTCTTCCCATGATTTTTTTGCGTTTAGGATTTTCATATATAATTCATTTTTCATCACCAGTTACCGATTTTGTGCAAAAAATCTTTTTTCTTGTCCGGCGAGCAAGGTAACGCATATAGTCAAACAGCGATTTTTGTTGTCAATGGTTAGCTCGTGTGGAACCCATTTCCCTTCTTTCTACATTTTTCGTACGATCGCAAATAGCATTCTGGCTTACTTCCAATTTCTTCGCAGGTTCTTGTTATGTTTGTGCCGTATTTTCAATAGATTTTGCTCCTCATCTTCAAATTTTTTTGGCTGATCGGGGCGTGGTAGGTCGTGACGATCAAAATCACCACTTCGAAAACGTTCAAACCAGTTTCGGCACGTGCATCTGTCACAGCATTTTCACTATAAGAAGTAACAAATCATTTTGGCTGTTTCAGAAGCGATTTTATTTAAATAAAATACGAAACGTATCGCGTATCGAATATGCTCTTTGTTGATAGTTATCGTGAACACTACTGATTATTTGAGATTATGTGCATCAAACGCCAAACCATATATCATTTCGAAAAGTTAAATGTCAACACTTTAAAACCGTGAAAAAGCAAGAGAATATTTCAATTTCACATTTTGCTCTGCGCTATGTAAATTTCATCGGAAAGAATTAATTACTAAACCTAATATATGCGTATACAGTAATTGATCGAATCTCGAAATTTTCAGAATTTGATAAAAATAAAAATAAAAATTTAATTTCCGTTGTTGTTTAAAGCAACAAAATATGTAGATTCAGGTGGTGAATATAACTTAGATTAAACTTTAATTATACTTAGAGTAAACACACAAATATACTTTCTTCTTGTTTTCCCTTAAATTTGAAGTTACAAATGTGCTATACTTGTATAAACTCAATGCTGAGTAATTATCTAATTATGACTTTCATGTGTGCAGTTTTCGTTAAAGTAACATTAACATCAAATTTGTCAGCAAGTTGCAACTAAGATGAAACGAGAGAGAGAGAGATGGGGGGAGGAGGAGAGAAAGCAACTTCTAAGAAAGATAAATGTCTTTATAACATATGTATGTATAATGTGTATATTAATACGTGCTTTCGCCAAATACACACCGGAGCACTGTTGGTTCTGCGAAATTGGAAGATATAGAAGATAAGATACACACTTTATACCAGACGTATCTTGTTTTCCTCCTCTCATTTTCGCCTAATAGAACGACGTCGGTTCTTCCAGTTAAAGGATCACGTTAATTTATTAAAGGAGACAGTTTATCAACAATATAACGTTAATTCTTAAAAGCTACCATCAAATATCAGTTTAAGTTAAGTTTTCTTATTATTTTTATCCGTAAAAAACCTACCTTATTTAAAATAAGGTTACAAAAAATGCCAAGTGCACGCGACTTGTATCAATAACCTTTTTTAACCAAAATAAAAATTATACAAAAAAAGTATTTTCTACAAAATATCAGAATATCAAATAAATTAAGCCAAGAGCTAATATACACACATATATATATATATATATATACAAGGTGTTTGAAAGCTTATCATACAGACGAAAATTGGAGATAGATTGGGCGTAGCCGAGAAGAAATGTCATGTACCAAACTGTCAAATTGGCAATAGTTATCGAGTTATTAATTGAAATATGTGAGCCAATGAGCACGTAGAGAGCGCTGGGCGACCGCCTCTTGTCGCTTGCGCTCGCTCGCTCATCGTTCGCGCTCGTTCGTTCCTCGTCGCATGCGCTCGCCTCTTGTCGCTTACGGTTGCCCTTTACCGTGCGTTCTCGCTTATCGACGCTCGTTGACTCCGCCTATGCCAAATGTCTACATGCTTACCGCGGCCGCCCAGCGCTCTCTACACGCTCATTGGCTCACATGTTTCAATTAATAACTGGATAACTATTGCCAATTTGACATTATGGTACATGACTTTTCTTTTCGGCTACACCCAATCTATCTCCAACTTTCGTCTGTATGATAAACTTTCAAACACCCTGTATATACAATAAAAAAATATTTAATTTTAATCTTTTTAAAAAACAAAATAAAATATTCTAAAAAATATAAAAAAAAATGTTTCTTATAATTTAATTAAATTTTTATTTAATTTAGTTTAATATTTCTAAAAAAACAAAAATATAATAAAAATATTATAATAAATAAATCCAAAAAATATATAATTATTAAAAAATAAAATATTTAAAAAATAACAAAAATTAAAAATATAAATATAATTAAAAAATTATACTTTAAAAATTAAACATTTTAAAACAAAATAAAAAAATTCAATAATAAAAAAGTACTTTCTACAAAATATCTGATATCAAATAAGTTAAGCTAAGTGCTAATATATATATACAAGGTGTTTGAAAGCTTATCATACAGACGAAAGTTGGAAATAGATTGGGTGTAGCCGAGAAGAAAAGTCATTTACCATAATGTCAAATTGGCAATAGTTATCGAGTTATTAATTGAAACATGTGAGCCAATGAGCGCGTAGAGAGCGTTGGGCGGTCGCCTCTTGTCGCTTGCACTCGCTCGCTCCTCGTCGCGCGCGCACGCCTCTTGTCGCTTACGGTTGCCCTTTACTGTGCGTTCTCGCCTATCGACGCTCGTTGACCCCGCCTATGCCAAATGTCTACGTGATTACCGCGGCTGCCCAGCGCTTTTTACACGCTCATTGGCTCACATGTTTCAATTAATAACTCGATAACTATTGCTAATTTGACATTATGGTACATGACTTTTCTTCTCGGTTACACCTAATCTATCTCCAACTTTCGTCTTTATGACAAGCTTTCAAACACCTTGTATATATTAGCACTTGGCTTAACTTATTTGATATCAGATATTTTATAGAAAATACGTTTTTATTATTGAATTTTTTTTTATTTTGTTTTTAAAATGGTTAAAGTATAATTTTTTAATTATATTTATATTTTTAATTTTTGTTATTTTTAAATATTGGGTGTGTGAATATGACTCCGCCCCTTTTTGTTAAAATAAAACACATTGCTTGTTTAGAAAATTAAAGAAAAGTTTATTGAAAGTATGCTCCATCTGCAGCTACAACCTTCGCCCATCTTTCAGGTAATTTATGTATTCCTTGCCTGAAGAAGTCCTGGTCTTTTGAGCTGATCAAATTATCAAGCCAAATTTTGATACTTTCGTATGAAGCGAACCGTTCTCCCGTAAGATCTGACTGCATCGTCCGGAATAAGTAGTAATCTGAAGGAGCTATGTCTGGCGAATATGGCGGGGAGTAGCACTTCCCAGTCCTGTCCATCTAAATATCTTTTCACGACTTCTGCGGTATGCGGTTTGGCATTATCATGCTGAAGAATTAATTTGCTATGCCTATTCACCCATTCTGGCCGTTTTTCTTCTATGGCTCGCTTCAAACGCATTAGTTGTCGTCGGTAAACTTCTCCTTTAATAGTTTGGCAACAATCCTCTGTCAATAATGCTTCCAATTCAGCATCTTCAAATTTTTTTGGTGGTTTCCCATGTTCTCTGTCCTTAGTTCCAAAATCATTATTTTGAAATCGTCGAAACCATTCCTTACAAGTTGTATTAGATGGAACATGAATCACCGTAAATCTCCACAAGCAAACGATAAGTTTCCGCTGCACTTTTCTTTGCAATAAAATAGTGTAATAATACTTCCCGCAAATGATGTTTGTTTGGAACGAAAACCGACATTTTCAAGTAGGGTAAAACACTTGTTGCTTACACTTAAACCAAATTTCACGTAGTACGTTTGAAAGTTGACATGAAGTACTATCGAATACAAATGTTGCCAGTTATTAGTACACGTTAACAGTACTAAAAGCAACATCTGTTGGGAAAGGGCGGAGTCATATTCACACACCCAATATATTACTTTTTAATAATTATATATTTTTTGAATTCATTTATTATATAATAGAATATTATATAATATTATAATAAAATTATATAATATTATATAATAGAATATTATATAATATTATATAATATTATAGAATATATAAATATATAATATTATAGAATATTATATAATATTATATAATAGAATAAACAATAGAATTTTTATTTTGTTTTTAAATAAGGTTATTGATACGAGTCGCATGCACTTGGCGCCTTTTATAACCTTATTGTAAATAAGGTAAGTTTTTTACGGATATTATTTCTTTTTTTGCGTTTATATGTAATATAAATGAAATAAAGAGCATCGGCAAAAAATGTCCGTTTTCGGTACCTCGATTTTTGAAACTTTTTTTATGCCAAATGATTATTATGATGACCCAAAAATCCCTGCAAAATTTCAAGATGAGCATATGCCCCGTTTAAGAAATATAGGGGGTCAAAGTTGACCATGTCCAATTAAAGAATATAGCAGCTTCACATTTATACTCCAATAATAATGTCCAAAAAATTCAGCCGAAATGGTTCTTTAAGATTTTTGGCTGCTGATTACGAATCTGAAGTCAGATTTTAAAAATTCAAAATGGCGGATCCAATATGGCGGACGAATTTTTCTTAAATTTATCAGATTCACTTGAAACTCGTTACTCGGGGGTTTTTGGGGTCGCTGATTACGAATCTAACGGTTAAATAACTTTTAACCAACACTAAATCTTCTTTGTCACTACATTAAACCTATTTTGACTCTACATAGAATCTATTTTGTCCTACAATGGACTTATTTTTCCTCACATTGGACCTACATTCTACCTAGGAGCGGTGAGCGTCGAGCGGACTGAGTCTCGTTTTAAAGAGTTCGGCCTAGAGTTACGAAACCCTGAAAACAAAAGACGATCAGCAGATCATTATTTCATTAACATTCCATTCCATCCTACATCTTATTTGTATCGTACGCTTGCGAATGTAATAAAATAAAAGTTTCAGTTTCGAAAATCTGGAAATATTGTTGTTTAAAAAATATTATTAATGATAAATGGTAAGATTTTTTTTGTACTCTTTGTTTTTTCATGCTAATGACTTACATCTATGCTTTTTTGTTGTTTAAAAAGTTTTTATATGCGCTACTGCAAAAAGTTCGATTTTCTAGTAAAAATGCCTTTCGTTAAATGCGTTAGCTGTGATAAGCAAAAAAGAAGTAAAGATGACAAGTTTTTTCCTGTTAACAATATTCAAGACCCATTAACAGTTATTAATAATATGAGACAATTGGGCAACTCAAAAAAACGTAAGCTAAGTGAAATAAGTGATATTTCATCAGATGCTAAACTCTGCAGAGGTTGCTATGTATTATGGAAAAGTTCAAATCTTTCAACTGATCTTAATGAACCAGATTTATCGATTTACTGAAAAGGTCTTAGTTCTCACAATCGATGGTATTTGGTGAACCCCAAAAACCCCCGAGTAACGAGTTTCAAGTGAATCTGATAAATTTAAGAAAAATTCGTCCGCCATATTGGATCCGCCATTTTGAATTTTTAAAATCTGACTTCAGATTCGTAATCAGCAGCCAAAAATCTTAAAGAACCATTTCGGCTGAATTTTTTGGACATTATTATTGGAGTATAAATGTGAAGCTGCTATATTCTTTAATTGGACATGGTCAACTTTGACCCCCTATATTTCTTAAACGGGGCATATGCTCATCTTGAAATTCTGCAGGGATTTTTGGGTCATTATAAGTAACCATTTGGCATAAAAAAAGTTTCAAAAATCGAGGTACCGAAAACGGGCATTTTTTGCATGGGGCTTGCCGAGGCTCTTTTATGTGGGTGTCTATATATATATATATATATATTTATATAATATATTATATATATTTATTAGCAATACGTTTCAACAAAAGTATTAGGTATACAACTTTGGTTCCGGCGTTTTTTTCCGAAATTCGAGGCTTTATTGTAAAAAACTGGTTATACATTTATGATTCAAAGTATTGTTCATCGCTAGCCACTACTTTCTCTCATCTTTCGGGCAGCGTACGAATCCCGCGTTGAAAAAATTGGTCATCTTTTGAAGCGATCCATTTCTTACTTCTTCATAAGACCGGAAGTGCTGGTCAACCAGGCCGTGTGCCATTGATCGAAACAAGTGATAGTCAGAGGGAGCAACGTCTGGAGAATACGGCTGGTGGGGTAGGACTTCCCATTTCAACGTTTCCAAATATGTCTTGACCACTTTCACAACATGGGGTCGAGTATTGTCATGTTGTAAAATCACTTTATTGTGTCTCTCGTTGTATTGCGGTCGTTTGTTTTTCAATGCTAGGCTCAAACGCATTAATTGCTTTCGATAACAATCGCCTGTGATTGTTTCAGTCGGTTTTAACAACTCATAATATATTACGCCGAGCTAGTCCCACCAAATACAGAACATGACCTTGGAGCCGTGAATATTCGGTTTGGCCGTCGACGTGGAAGCATGGCCGGGATATACCCATGATTTTCTGCGCTTGGGGTTATCGTAATGAACCCATTTTTCTTCTCCAGTCACAATGCGATGCAGAAATCCCGTCCGTCTTAGCCTTTCAAGCAACTATTCACAAGCAAACAAATGCCGTTCAACATCTCTCAGTTTCAACTCGTACGGCACCCAATTTCCTTGCTTCTGAATCATTTCTTTGAGGCGTCTTTGAGGCGTTTTGAAATTGCTTGTTGAGTCACTCCCAATGATCGTGCCAATTCTTCTTGACTTTGACACGAGTCTTCATTAAGTAATGCCTCCAATTCTGCATCTTCGAAAACCTTCTCTCTTCCACCGCTATGCCGGTCTTCGACGTGAAAATCACCGTTCTTGAAGCGTTGAAACCACTCACGACACGTTCTTTCACTAATAGCGGCCTCACCATAAGTATTTGACAGTATCCGATGAGCCTCAGCCGCAGATTTCTTCATATTGAAGCAGAAAATTAAAACCTCTCGCAAATGACGAGAATTTGGCTCGTAAACTGACATTTTCAATTCAGAATAACTTTATGATGCAGACACAAATCGACTAATGTTTCTATGGGGTTATGTTGACAGATGCCCAAGTTTATTGCATGACGTCTATGATCTATTTATTTCGACCACTACTTACTGCTAAAGCCATCTATAGGAAAACGGCGGAAGCAAAGTTGTACACCTAATATATAAGTATTTTTAGATTTTTTTTAGAGTTTTTTGGCCATTTACTTTTTCTAATTTGCATATCATCAACTTCAGTTCAAACATTAGAAGTCCCTTCTCTACATATGTTAGTATAATGACCATTATCAATATATAAGCCACGATGAAATATACCCCTTATTACTTCATAAATCTGTCCAGCTATTTTTATTTTAGTTGTTGGGACAGCGCGCAAATTTATTTTAAATGTTTTTTTCAAATTTACCATTTTTTAATGAAAACAGTATAATATGTATTATAATTATGTTTTTGGATAATATTAATTCATTTTTAATTATTATGTCATTTCTTGCGCACTGTTCACATAATTTATTAAATGCTTTATGCCAGTGTGAGAACATAATATTGGGTCTGGAAAAAGTTCGTGGCGTTTTTCTCGATAGATAGCGTCAATTGCAAATAACTCAGGAAACATAGATCGCAGCGACACCACTAAACGCTCGTTGGAAAGATGACACTTCGAGCGTTACTTTGAGTGTATAAATATCGAAATTGGTGCAGTGGTTGGAAAGTTGTTTGCGTTTGAAAATGGAGAAAAGTAATGAAAAATTGCGCTATATTTTTGCGACAAAGGGAAAAAGCCTTCTGCGCAGGCTTGTGAAAAAATGTGTGCTGTGTACGGTGAAGGTACTATATCAAAATCTGCTGCGCCGAAATGGTTCGCTCGCTTTCGTTCTGGTAATTTTGATGTGAAAGATGAGTCACACTCTGGTCGTCCAATCACTGAAAAAGCTGATGAAATTCTTGAAAAAGTCCTGCAAGATAAGCATATCAGCAGTGTCGATATTGGTATGGAGCTAGGCATTGACCACAAAACTGTTTTGAACCATTTACACAAAGCTGGCTACAAAAAGAAGCTCGATATATGGGTTCCTTATGAGTTGAGCGCGAAAAACATGATAGACCGAATTAACATATGTGATGTGCTGCTGAAACGCAATGAAATCGAGCTATTTCTGAAACGTGTCATAACCGGTGATGAAAAATGGATCACGTACGACAATCGGAAGCGTCAAAGATCGTGGACAAGGGATGGTGAGCCGTCACAAGCGTTTGCGAAGCCAGGATTGACGCCGAAAAAGGTAATGCTGTGTGTGTGGTGGGACTGGAAGGGAATCGTCCACCATGAGCTACTTCCAGTTGGTCAGACGATTGATTCTCAATTCTACTGTGGACAACTAGAGATATTACGCCAGGCAATTGAAAGAAAACGGCCCGAATTGAATAATAGGAAAGGTGTTGTTTTCCATCATGACAACGCCCGACCACACACACTTATTTGATGACCCGTCAAAAATTGCGAGAGGTTGGTTGGGAAGTTTTGATGCATCCACCGTATAGTCCAGACATAGCACCCTCTGAGTATCACTTGTTCCGATCTCTGTAGAACTCTCTCAATGGAATTAAGCTGGTTTCAAAAGAAGCCTGTGAAAACCACTTGATTCAGTTTTTCAACCAGAAACCACAAAAGTTCTTCACCGATGGCATCATGGCTCTACCCGAAAAATGGCGAAACATTGTCGATAATAATGGAGCATATTTGGTTTAAATAAATTCCTTTTCACACTATAAGAAAACCAGTTGAATTTTACTAAAAAAACGCCAGGAACTTTTTCCCAGACCCAATATTTATCAAATCTTGAAGGTTATAACTTTTTTCTTTTAAATCGTTAATAGCAATTGAAATAATAATATTATTTTTTGTATTAAATTTAGTATTATTACACCATTTGCATCGACTTATAGTATTTACTTTATATTCTATTATATTTCTTATATAATCATAGTTTGTGCAAAGAGCTGTAAGAAATTCTATTGCATGTTTTACATTATTAGAAAAATACTCTCCTAAAGATTGCCGTATTGGATATGTATCTAATTTATTTCTTAATCCATATTCATATTGATATGCTAATCTAAAACATTTGAAGGCTTAGAATTAAATAATTGTTTTCTAATATTCTCTGTATATAATATATATTGTAATACTGCATTTGCATAACATGAAACTTTATCTGTATTTTGAAAACCACATATAACCCAATCATTAATATATGGAGTTTGATGTGGTTCTTGAACAGAAAAAATCGGTTTTTGCAATATCCAAATAACATCTTTTACTTGATGATAACGTTTTTTTAGTATAGTAATTTGTTTTGTGTCTTTTCTATATATTTGTTTTAAACGATTGTATTCAATAATTAAATACAGTATTACCTATATCCATAATTGCATTTTGCAAACTTAATCCTTGACTTTTATGATGATAATAAATGTGTGGGTTTGTGAGTGTTTGAAAAATTGTGTGTGTGTGTGTGTATGTATGTATATGTGTGTACGCGCATATGTTATTGTTAAATCAATAAACATATATATATTGTTAAATCAATAAGTAACATATATATATATATATATATATATATACAGGGTGCACGATTTATCTGAACACATTGAAATATCTCGAGAACTATGCATTGGATAAAAAAAAGTGGTTAATGAAAGTTGTTAGTCTCGAAGGGGGACATCCAATGATACCAAACTCGACCTCCCGCCCCACCCCCTGGGGGTGGGGGTTGGGGGCAACTTTGAAATCTTAAATGGAAACCCCCATTTTTTATTGCAGATACGGATTCTACGCCACAAAATACGTAAATTTTGTCCGAAACTTTTTTTTTATTCATGATAGATGACGCTGTAATCGCAAAAAATTATATTTTCCGCAATTCTCCAGAAATGATCATTGGATTGAGAAATAAAAAATACCTGTTCAATATTTTTAAAGAACATAATAAAAGTTATTCCCCGCCCCCATCCTCTCGGGGTAGGGTGGGTGATAACGTTCAAATCTTAAATGAGGACCCACATTTTTCATTGCAGAATTAGATTGTACGTGAAATTTTTATTGAAACAATTTTTTTCATTCGTGATAGATAGCGTTGAATTTTTCCGAGAAACTACTTTTAGCGTTACACAGGAACAACGACGAGGACGTAGTAGTTTTATGTTCCCTTCGGGTGCTTTTTTAATGTGAGCCCCCTTGCCTTTCACAGATCGGGGTGCTTTTTTAATGTGAGTCCCCTTGCCTCTCACTGTTCAATTAATTAGAGTAAGTGTTCGAAATTTTTACCTTCAACTTCAATACACTTATTGATCCTTTTTTCAAATGACTGTACACAGGATAGAAGCATATCTGCGGGAGTTTCAGCGCAAGCGTTTCTTATGCATTCTACCATGTTTTCACGAATTGTTGGCACTTGTTGATAAACCTTATCTTTTAGGTAATCCCACAGAAAGAAATCCGGCGGTGTCAAATCAGGCAACTTAGCAGGCCAATTAATCGGGCCACCTCTGCCAATCCACCGACCATTGTAATCACGGTCTAATACTTCCCGTGATCATTTCTGGAGATTTGCGGAAAATATAATTTTTTGCGATTACAGCGCCATCTATCACGAATAGAAAAAAAAGTTTCGGACAAAATTTACGTATTTTGTGGCGTAGAATCTGCATCTGCAATAAAAAATGGGGGTTTCCATTTAAGATTTCAAAGTTGCCCTCAACCCCCACCCCTAGGGGGTGGGGTGGGAGGTCGAGTTTGGTATCATTGGATGTCCCCCTTCGAGGCTAACAACTTTCATTAACCACTTTTTTTTTATCCAATGCATAGTTCTCGAGATATTTCAATGTCTTCAGATAAATCGTGCATCCTGTATATGTGTTCCTCACATATATATTGTTAAATCAATAAACACATATATATATATATTATTAAATCAATAAATAACATATATGTTGTGTTGTGAAGGAACATCCGACGACGGATTTTCTTAATATGAAATTTATAATTTTCATCTTTGGCTACAAATAACTCAGTAACGAGAACATTTAGGGCAAAAATAAATTTTATTTTTGTATATATTACGTAATAAGCTCCTGTTAATTCGATTGCGCCTATTTAGAACTTGATCTGACCAATCGTTATAGAGCTACAGCTATTTGGTTATTTCCTAATTCGAGCTGTCGCGTAAAGTTTACGCTCATTTGCTCGCTTCGCGTGCACTTGAGACACTACCGTGTCTCTTGATAACAATATATACGCGAGAATTAATTAATCTGTTTTATCATAATATTGTCACTACTGATAAAATGTAAATAAATATTTATAAAATTAATATTGTCAATGTGTTTACGTTTCTTAATAAGATCAAAAATTCGCTTGTGGTGAGATTTCACCCATAGTAATCTTTAAAGGTTAATTGGCCTGATGTATCACAGTGATTTGTGCAGACTCTTAACACGCATCCTTCGCGGTATTGCGTGCGCTGGCGTTGTATTCATTTGTAACTTGCGTTACTAAGAAGGAACGCGCGCAATGAAACGGATCTTGCGCGACATGTGACACGATTGTTTGCAAGAATCATTTGCAAGCATTATGCACCCGCACCGGCGAGGCGGAAGACAGACTACACGGATGACAAGTAAGATTTGTAGCGAGGTATATTATATGGTTCGCAGCAATGACATTATGACGTAATATCTACATTTCGCTGAGAATAATGCTCTCGCATAACATATGACGCGCCATAAGAATCGCGACATTAAATATATCAATGTTTACGCAGCAGGATAATTTTAGTCTCGGTACTTTGACCTTTAAACTTTCTTAGATTTCCACTTTGCGTCCAAAATAGACTTAATTAATTTAAGAAAAGACAAAGAGAAAGGATTAACGAAGTTTGCCGGTTTTAAAAATAGAAGAAGCTCTTTCTGTTTATTCTTGCTCTTTATTCTATTACATTATTCTGCGATATGATGCTTTTGAAATTGTTGAATTAGCCAAATTTCAAAATACCTTTTCAAAATACTTTTTGCATTTATCTTTGTAATTATTAATATGATTTTTGTTTAGCTACCTCTTCATATACACGAAGAACGTAATATATTCACTACATCAGCAACAATATTAGCTGACATAATTTTTCGCTATTACTAATTTGCTATTACTAGTATATTTTAGCCAAGGATCCTGGACATAACATGTTTTTGTCTATAATCCTTCGACTGTCTCGATATATATATATATATATTGACAGGACGGGATATAGGAGTATTTATATGCGAATACTTCTGTATCGCGTCGTTTATATATTACAAAAGGTGTGACTAACTGCATACTATAGAATTCGTATGTGGTACGTAGGTATAGACATTGATATATAGCACGGAACCATTAGATAATTGTAATAAAAGCAAGAGGAACACTCGTAATCCTTGACAGGCATCAGCTCGGACTAAAAGGGATTTCCTTCGAAGTGAGGCGCAGACAAAACGAAATCCTGTGTAAAAATAAAGAAAAAAAGAAATGTCGTCTAGTGAAAAAACTCACGCTAGTTTCTAGCGGTAATTGGTGAATACCGCGCCATTATGTACGTTTTTACCAGATCTGTAAATATGAAACCGGAATTTGTTCATAGATAGCCCTAACTGTCAATGTAGTTACCGTCAAACCGCGGCATTGGCGCCATTTCCATTTGTTGACATCTGACATCTGATTTTCAACTCACAACAATACAAGTTTCATACAATAGCATAGTTTGTAATAGCGTTGAACATGTCGAATTTTGTGCCTGGAAGCTATGATTTGCGGACAGCATTGATTTTCTGTTACCATTTGAAGAAAGCTGCTGTAGAATCGCATCGAATGCTTGTCGAAACTTACGGTGAGCTTGCTCTTAGTAAATCACAGTGCTTTGAGTGGTTTAAAAAATTCAAACGTGGCGATTTTGACGTGAGAAACGAAGAACGTGGACCACCGAAAAAGTTTGAAGACAGCGAATTGCAAGCATTGTTGGATGAGGATGACGCTCAAACACAACAACAACTCGCGGATCAATTAAATGTGTGTAAACACGAGAAGCCGTTTCCATACGTTTGAAAGCCATGGGAAAGATCCAGAAGATGGGAAAATGGGTTCCACATGAACTGAATGAAAGACAGCAGAAAAACCACTTGCGAAATGCTGCTCGCCAGGTACAAATGAAAGTCATTTCTCCATCGAATTATGACTGGCGATGAAAAGTGGATATATTTTGAGAATCCTAAGCGTAAAAGATCATGGGTAACTCCAGGCGAACCATCGATATCGACTGCAAGGCCAAATCGCTTTGAACGGAAGACAATGCTCTGTGTTTAGTGGGATCAGAAGGGTGTGATCTATTATGAGCTGGTAAAACCTGGCGAAACCGTTCATACTGAACGCTACCGACAACAAATGATCGATTTGAATCAAGCTTTGCGTGAAAAACGACCAGAATATTAAAAAAGGCAACACAAAGTGATTTTGCTTCATGATAATGCACCATCACACACAGCAAAACTGGTCAAGGAAACGATTGAGGCGTTTAGTTGGGAAATACTTTCGCATGCGGCTTACTCACCAGACTTGGTCCGATTACTACTTATTTGCATCGATGGGACACGTACTTGCTGAGCAGCGCTTCACTTCTTACGAAAATGTACGAAAATGGCTCGATGACTGGTTTGCCTCAAAAGAACAACAGTTTTTTTGGCGTGGCATCCACAAATTGTCAGACAGGTGGGAAAAATGTATAGCTAGCGATGAGCAATACTTCGAATAAAATATTTTTTATCATTTTCATACAATAAACATGTATTTTCTATACAAAAATTCCGATTTCATATTTACATACCTGGTATACCTATCCGACTATATACCTGTCCGACGTATTAATCTCTTAAATGAACGCCACATATTAATCTCTAAAATAAACGCTACATAATTTTTATGCCTATATACCTGAAATTTTATTTGTAATTCTTTTAACTCTAATTTTATTTATTATCATAATTTTACTTACTATTCTATACCATTATAATTTTGAAGCAATAATATCGCCATTAAACTATTTATTTGTAACATTTATTTATTATGTACAAAGATATAAGAAATATAAAAAACAAAATATCAAGGCTCTGTAGATTCACAATTAATAGTATTACAGAAAGCTACTCAAAACACACACCAGATGTCGATGGTGAAAATACTTTAAACTACAAAAAGAAAAATGATCTAAACGTTCCAGTCGTTATTCCGCCTCAGTGGGAAAAGAAAAAAAAAATTTTTTACAATATGGACAAAACCCTTCATATTTCGGAATTAGGACACTTTGTGCTATGAAAAAAATTTTTCTTTTCTTTTCCTTTTAAGGAGAAAATAACGATCGAAGTTTTTATGTAATTTTGTCGTATATTTGAAAGTATTTTCACCGTTAATATCTGGTATATGCTCTGATTGGCTTTTTGTTATTATTAGTTTAATTATTAGCTTCTGTTTTTTAGAGTAGATATTGTTCAAAGATTATTATGTTGTTTATCTTTTTTATTACTTCAATGAAAAAGAATAATTATATTTTTACTTTTTTATTTTAATGCACGATATAACACTTTTTTGAGTTAACTAAATTTTTCAACATACTCTTCGTATTATCTTTGCATGTCGATAATATAATTTTTATTTACCTGTTTTTTTTTATTTATACTAAGGATATATAAAATATATATTCAATATATTAGCAACAATAAGAACTGATATAATTTTCCGTATTATATGTATGTTGGCTAGAAATCCTAAAAAAATATATATTTTTCTGTAATTTTTTTAATAGACATAATATAAGAGTGCTAAATTTCGGGCAGTCGAAGAGTCGGCTAGATACTAGCAGAGTTCTTCCTGCCGCCTCCTAGTTACCTCGAGGAAAGGCATCTCGGTGCTCCCCCCCCCCAAGGGGTGAGGATATCCATGAGAATTACATGAACGATACATGAGGATCCATCGTGAACAAAAAAAAATAAATTTGCTAAATTTCAAACGTAATAAGTAAAAAATCTTGAAAACTATGAAAGATATTAAAAAAAGCTAAAACAAGTGTTTCGTGATTTCGAAGGGGAAAGAGAATAGCATTATTAGTTTTTTATTTGGTAGGCATTTTCAAGGTCAGTTGAAGGTTAATTTAATTTTTTTAAATAGAAAGCCCAATTTTTTATTATATCTTCTTTTTCTACCAATTAATTTTAACAACTTTTGTTTGAAACATTTTTTTATTTGCCTATTTTTTTAAATATTTAAAGAAAGCTTGGTAACTTTTTCAACATTTAACTTACGATATCTCGCTAATTATTCGTCGAAAGAAGAAATTGTATAAGACTTTCTTACTTCATTTACTATCAAGAATATATTACTATAATAATGCCCTAACTTTTGTTAATTTAATAATTTTGAAATTTCCAAAAGTTAATAAGTTTAATAAAAGTTAGGGCACTATTATAGTAATATATTCTTGATAGTAAATAAAGTAAAAAAGTCTAATATTATTTTTTCTTTCGACAAATAATTAGCAAGATATCGTAAGTTAAATGTTGAAAAAGTTACCATGCTTTCTTTAAATATTTAAAAAAATATTAGGCAAATAAAAAAATGTTTTAGACAAAAGTTGTTAAAATTAATTGGTGAAAAAAGAGAATATAATAAAAAATTGGGCTTTCTATTTAAAAAATTAAGTTGACCTTCAACTGACCTTGAAAATGCCCTCCAAATAAAAAACTGATAATGCTTTCTATTTCCCCTTTAAAATCATGGAACATATGTTTTAGCTTTTTTAAATATCTTTCATAGTTTTCGAGATTTTTTATCCGTTATGTTTAAAATTTAGCACTCTGTATAACAGAGTGTCCGGTAATTAGCTGCCAAGCAGAAATACAGAAGATAGATTGGGTTAGATAAACATAAAAGTCCCATACCGTGTTGCGAGATTCGCAATAATTATCGAGTTATTAATGACAGAAATCTGAGGAGTGGGAGCGCCAACACAGATGATTGGAGAAGCGTTGCAGCTGCTCAGGCCACAGCGCGGCCCACTCGATCCAGAAACTGTTGCCGGTACACGACGAGGGAAAGGACAACACGTCGCTATTCGCGCTTCGTTGTTTTATCTCGCCGTATCTACATCTCGCCGCATGCCAATAGTTGCTAGGTCGATTGGGCCGCACTATAATCCAAGAGGTCGCGACGTTTCTCCAATCATCTATCTCAGCGCGCGCTTATTCGTTAGATTTCTGTAATTAGTAACCCGATAATTATTGCGAATCTCGCAAAACGGTATGGGACTTTTATGTTTGTCTTAACCCAATCTATCTTCATATTTCGGGTTGGCAGCTAATTACCGGACATCCTGTATACAGGGTGTTTGAAAGCTTATCATGCAGACGAAAGTTGGAGATAGATTGGGTGTAGCCGAGAAGAAAAGTCATGTACCATAATGTCAAATTGGCAATAGTTACCGAATTATTAATTAAAACATGTGAACTAACGAGCGCGTAGAGAGCGGAGGGCGGCCGCAGTAAACACGTAAACATTTGATACAGGCGGAGTCAACGAGTGGTGGTAGGTGAGAGCGCGCGGCGAGGGGCAACATAAGCGACAAGAGGCGAGCGCGCGCGACGAGGAGCGAGCGAGCTTTTTCCTTATAGCTTTTTCCTTATAGCTTCATCATTCGAGTTGTAAACTTATGATCCCCCACCCTATATATTAAGATGGTAAATTTAATAAATTAAATAAAAATATAAAATCACTATTTTATCACTATCTTATTTGATTTATTATCGGTAAAACTTTTTTATACATACTAATTTCGTTTAATTATACAATAATTGTTAGTACATGTAAAAATTTATTTTTATATATACATATATTATTATATTTTATTTAAAACTATTTATTTATATCATTATTAACCATTTATCCACATCATTTATCCTAGTTTCAGAGTTTTAAACCATTTTGTTCATTTATAATAAAAATATTTACAAATTGAAATTTAATCGATAAATTTTAATCTTTGTCGGAAAATGTTTGTCATTTATTTTACGTAATTTATTTCACAGGAGCTAAACAAGCTGTTTTATAAAAAGTTAACGAATAAAGACAAATTCCAACGTGTAAGCTTAATTAATGTAACTAACCGCATTTTGATCCTTTGTATTGCGATAATATCGCAGAGATTAAGAAATATCGTGCACTCGCGTGTGCGCGCATAATAATAAATCATGGGCGACGTAGTAATTGCAAATTTCGCGTTGATTACATGCCGCAGTGCGCTGTCCGATATTCCTCCTCACAGCGTAAAATGTTCCAAGGTAACAATGTTGTTTGACTTTTACACGAACTGTAAAGCCATGTTAGAGCGCGAAGAACACCATGAAGAACTATGTTGCAAATATCCGACGTAAGACCAACGTAATATAACGGAATGTAATATACGTAAAATGGAGTGTATGTGCGTATAAACTACATCGTACTCTAAGCGCTATGTGAAGTGCGCGCACAATTCTATTACCTACGGTCGAGCTATTTATGCTAGTAAATTTTACTATGGATCATGGATAAACTTCCGACTTAGATAAATTTCCTAACCGCCGCGAGCGAATGTACGCTTTCGTATTTCCTAGCGACTACGCACGAGAATCGAAGATTTTCTCCACTTACTCCTGGCTAAATGTTAATGTGCTATAACGAAAATATATTTGGCATAATGCTTAACAAAATTTATTATTTCAACAAATATTTATTACAGATATTGTAATTGTTAACGAAACAATTTAACTCGTTTGGTAATTGTGAACTTAATCTTCTATTTCTGACTGATTAAAAAGAACTTATTGTAACTATTTCATTTTAATAAATATTGTTAAAAAAATTCCCAAAACTTAATTGAAAGCCTAATATATATATATATATATATATATATAAGTATGTGGTGCGATGTATGTGTTAAAATATTATATAATTTGAAATATTTATATATTTATATATTATATATAAATGACATACACACACACACACACATTGCTTTCGCGACTGTATTTATTTTAAAAGTATAATGCATTTTAATAAGCTAATTACGATCATGATCGGATCAATTGTATATTCAAGGATATATGCATGTGATTGCATCAGAAATTGAATTTTTTCTTGGACCGAAAGCGGCTACGAAAGTACACTATTTGTATTATTTCTTGTTCGAAATTGGCGCATCGCCAAATAGTGCGCAGGCGTCTTTTCGCGAGAGATAATAAAAATTTCACGCGGTAATAAAAATATCGCGTAACTCAGCTGCATATGTTTATATATATTTGAGTCATGATATTTTATAATGCTTGCAGAGTTGAATAACGAATCAAAAATTAATTTAACAACATTGTTAGTCATACGTGCTATTAATCATTAATAAATAATACACTAGAATCATTAAAAAAAACTAGAATCACTAAAAAACAACAATTCTCGGAGATGATCCCATGTGATCCCAATAAAGAAGATTGTATGTAATTCTCCGCATTAATATATTAAACGAGAAGTTTGCAGATTACAAAAGAAAGACAGAGGCGGAGAAAGGGAGGGAGGGAGGGGCGGAGAGAATAATTATGTAACTTATAATTAAGAATAGTTTCGTTCTTGTAATCATTTCTCAATAGTTTCTTTGAATAATCGAGAGAGAAAGAGTTTATTAGCTCTTTGCAAAAAGAACTTTAAGGCACAATGATATGAAAGGATATACGCAGGGAGTTTAGTAACTAATATAGCTAATGGGACTAATAGAGGCATAGAACTGATTAAAGCAAACATAAAAGTCCAATATCATTTCGCGATATTCGTTATAATTATCAAGTTATTAATTATAGAAATCTGATGAGTGAGCGCGCGACTAGATGGATGATGGAGAAACATTGCAGCCACTCGGGCAAGAGAGTGGCCTAATCAATTTAGCAACTGTTGCTGGCGCGCGGCGAGGGGAAAGATAATGCGTCGCTATTCGACTATGCGCTAGTCTTTGGAAGGATCTACATCTCAGCAGAATAGTAGAAAGCAGAAAAGCAGAAACCAATCAGAAATCACGCTGATAGTCTGCCTCTGTCTTCTATCTCTCTCTCAAGAGACGAACGGACTATTAGCGACTTCTGATTGGATGCTTCCTTTCTGCTTTCTGCTCTTCTGCTTAGATGTGAATCCTCTCTTATTTTGCCATTCCTACGTCTCGTCGTGCGCCCGTAAGGCATTGTCTCATTGTACACAAAATGACACAGACGCATATGCATAATATAAGATCGTCAAAACAAAAGTAACCATCGCATATGGCTAAACATTTGGCAGCACTTATTAAAAAGATATAGCTTTCATACCTTACAACGATTTCCGACTAGTAACGTCATCTTCATGCTCAAGCTCGAAACTTATCAAACAACTCACTGTGTTATGCATCCCGTCAATTAAATTTTCGATATCTTACATATCGATTAGCATTATTCTAAATCTGTTTGCTAAATAACACCTTCAATTATTACCTTGAATATTCGTTGAAAAAGTTATGTTAATATAACAGGACAGTGGCTTCCGATAGTCGCTTTTATCTAGAATGAGTAAGTAACACATATAATTTTTACAATTTTATTCTTTCAATTATGCCACCTTGTTGTATCTGAGACTGTTAATTTCGGCTTTAGCCGCTGCAACAGCGGATCTAACAGCGAACGTTTGGTCTATGTGCCGCTATCCATATGTATATATGTCGTTAATTCAAAACAGCGAAAACTGATCTGCTCCGGAAGTTCCAAATGAGCGGCAAAAATATGTACATTTAATCGCGCGGCGAGTTCATGCTGACCGCGTTGTCGAACAAGGACTACTCGTTCACCTGCAATCTGCTCGCGCCGTTCGACATATTCGACAAGCTGAAGACCCTCGAGGAGGTGTTAAGCTTCTATACCGATTAATTTCCTGATCTCGTACAACTGATCGGCGAGCCGAAGCTGTTGGAAGACCCTTGCCTCTCGGAACCGAAACCGCTGATTGAGGTGAACCTCAGTTCCATCATACATCCCGCATTCGTGTATACGCGAGCACGTAAATAACATTCGTACGCTTGGATAAATATCACATCGCTTTGATGTATCACCTCTTCGCGCATCTTGCGATGCGAGCCTTTCCACGTTGTGAAAACTACTCTTCTGGTCGGCGACGTTGCCCACGCGATGGTCCCCTTTTACTCAAGGGATGAATATTGTAAGTTGTCTCGATCGATATGCAACCGTCGTTGTGCGGAGTAACAATACGAGATACTCGAGTACGATTGGCGGAGTTTGCTTGGACAGTATTAGTTTACAATGTTGAGAGAGTCGAAGAGAGAAATAACCATAAGCAAAGCTCACGAAGATAACAAATTAAAATAAATTAAAAATTAGGCAAGTCAAAACTAACGCCGGTGAAAAGGCGCAAATAATAATAATACTAACAATAATAATAACGCCGATAGACACGCAAAATTACAAACTGTTTATTGAAAAAATTACATACATTTTGGTCCCATATTTGGACCCTCCTCACTGTAATCTGATACTATAATATAAAAGAATGTGAAAAAAAGTAATAACAGTGTTATTTTTCACATTCTTTTGTATTATGACATTATCATTAATGTAAAAAGAACAATGAGAAAAAATAAAATCGTTGCTGAGAAGAGAGAAACAACTTGCAGCGGTAATGACGTAACACGTTATCTCCCAAGCCTGCCAGTTTGTTTCTCACTTTGTCAGAGCTTCAAGGATATTCTGATACTGGACGAATTAATGGACCGCTACGATTCGGATTTCGCTGAGGTTCTGCTGAGATTTTCGCAATTACGCTATAATGACGCTCATACGATACTTGCGACCTTGCGATATTTAATTATGTGTATCTAAAGGATTTTATCGGTTATCATTCGAATATCCGAACATTCGTCGATTCGATATAATCTCACCTTTTGTATTCACGTGTTCCTTTCTTCTTTTAGCTCAAGGATGAAGGAAAATTACCTCTTCCGAAAGTTCATAGATCGTATTTAGTACTCGTTCTTCCCGAAATTCTGGATACCTTTTTATGTCTCCGTGCATTTCATCTGTATGGGTTTTTGCAACTATATGCTTAACAAAGACTGGAAAGACTAGATACAGCAAGGTAACTTACGTCAAAATGCATTCCGCCATGAGAACAACCTTCTATTCATCGTAGGTGTTGAGAAGGACTTTTTGGTTTCTGGAATTCTTCTCAGGTATTCATTATTTTAGCTTTAGACTTTCTTTTTCTTCGCACCATCTGCGAATGCATTGACTTGCCAACTCATTAACAACAACTTTATAATAAGAATAACAAGAATAACATGAGAGAAAGAAAGAAAGAGAGAGAGAGAGAGAGGGAGAGAGAGAGAGAGAGAGATTTAATTAAAATAAGTCAACGGGCTTACATATATCTCTCTGTTCTACTCAGGGTTAATTTTGTACGAGATTGTATGTGGTGTTTTATTAACGGAATTCTTTTAATTATACAAGCCTGGCTAACGCATATCGTATGTGTATTATTTATCATTATACTTACACTTACATGTTTACCTTACATCCCCGATTTTATCACCAGCAATAATCGTTCACTATCATCCTTTTTACTTTGTACTCACTTGGAGATAAATTAGATCTTATATTATTTTGAATGTTTTATATATATATATATATATATATTAGGAGTGTAAATAAATTTTAGCTTTTTTCGTAATTTCTCGTTTTATTTTGTAATATATAAAAAACAATTCAATCATCGAAATATTTGCTATCGCTACTTATACATAGTCTGTCCCAGATCCAATGAGACTGGTCTAAAAAAAATACAAAGCGTTTATTATTCTGATTTTTTATTCTTGTTTATTCAAAATAGTCTCCTTCTGAGTCAATACAGCGCTGGAAACGTTCAACAAATTTTTCGAAACATTTTTTATACTCATCGCCTGGAATGGCCTTTAGTATGGCGGTCGAAGTCTTTTGGATGACCGGGATGGTATCGAAACGATTTCCTTTCATCGCCAATTTCAGTTTGGGAAATAGCCAGAAGTCGCACGGAGCCAAATCAGGTGAATACGGTGGATGATCGATAACAATGATGTCTTTGCAATGATGAACTCTCCAATTTTTTTGGTCGTCTGTCAGAGTGTGTGGCACGAAGCGCGCACAGACCTTCCGTTTGCCCAAATCTTCGGTCAAAATTCGATAGACTGTGCTTTTCCAGTTTCCTCTTCGATGAGTCTCGCAGACACACAGCGGTCGCTTCGAAGAATTTCTTTGACTTTCTCGATGTTTTCTTCATTGCGAGTGGTTTTTGGCGGCGGTGCTCGGTCATCGTCTGCAAGGTCCTCACGACCGTCACGGAATCGGCCAAACCAACGGAAAATCTGTGCATGGGACATGCATTCATCCCCATTCATACACATTTTTTAGCGTTTCGTACGTTTCTGCACCACTTTTACCCAATTTAAAAGTTGGTTTTTCGATCGACGTACACAAGTGACTTTACATAAAATGTCAAACCATAGTGAAATATCAACCGAATTCGCTCAAATTTTGAGGTTAAGTAGATGAAGGGTAGAACATTCACCTACCATCATTCACTCATAAATGTCGCTGCGCTAAGAACTTTGATGGAACCAGTCTCATCGTATCTGGGACAAACTGTGTATATGACCTTTTACTATTTCTCTAGTAATTCTCAAGTTATAAAAGAAAAATAGCATCTTAGGAATAATTTGTCTAGCTATTTCCGAATCTCAGTTTATCTTGGAAGCACTGTCCAGCTAGGCCGTTCTATATCAACCGGAACAAATGATAATCCGAAGGGACCAAGTCTGGTGAGTGCGTCGCCTGCGAAAGAATTTCCCAACCTAAGCTTAAGATGGTCTCCTGAGTAGCGGAAGCAATGTGTGGCCTAGCATTCTCGTGCAGCAATATGATCTTCCGCGTCCTTTGTTCAGTAAATGTCTTTTTTCGTTCAATTTTTTCGGTCAAACGATTTAATTGTTCGTTGTAATAGTCCGCAGTAACCGTTTATCCCGGTTGAAGCAGCTCGTGGTAAAGCACACCCTTCGTATTCCCCAGATACAGGGGTGGACCTTTTCGGAGTGAATGGTTTCACGGTCGATACGGTTCTCTGAGACTGACCTATGAATGCTTGTGTCGGGAATTGTTGTACACAATCCACTTTTCGTCGCTAGTAATAATCTTCCACGAAAAGTCCCTTCGTAGCTTGGCAAGCAACGAGATGCATATATTGAGTCGCTATCCAATACTGCGTACGTTGAGCTAATGCGGCATTTATTTTCCAGCCTGCTGGATTTTTTCTATCTGATGTAAACGATTGAAGGTGGTTTGTTATGCGATTTTTAACTGCTCTGCGAGTTCTTCTTATGTCTGAGTTTTCGTCCAATGATGCTCGTAATTTATCGAGTTCTAATTCTTGTGGCTCCTGTATACATTACAAAACTGCAAAAGGGCGTGAAAATGTTTCACATTTAAATAAATTTTTCAAGACTTTAAGAGGTAAAATAAATTAAAATTCGTTTGCACTTTTAATAATTTTTTTGCTATTGTGTTAAAGCAAATTTGGCGGATTAAATAATATTATAATACTAAAATATTATAAAACTAAAAATATTATAATTATATTATAAATATTAACTATATTATTAATATTAAAAATATTATAAAATTAATAATTAGTTATTCTATTGGCAATAAAAGAGTTAGCTAGAACAACAATGCTCGTAATAATAAAAATCAATGACCATAGTAATAAAACAATGTTTTAATTGACAAATAACAATTAAATTATTAATAACAATTAAATTACTTGTCTGTGAAGCGAACAAAAATATTTTTTCATCATCTCCTGAATAAGTAAACTGATGGCTTTTTGATAAAATTAAATTTGGTTAAATTAACAGATTTCATAAACTTAATTTAACTCAAAATATGAAATAATTTGTTGAAATAACCAAGATAATAACTATAGAAATGAATACGTTCCATGCATTTGTTGTACGTTGATTGCACGGTGAAAATAACTTTATTGGATACGTGATAAGATTTTATTTTTTACATAAAGCGTACGTACTATTTTGGATTCTTTCGTTTTAGAAGGTAGCAACAGAAAGAAAAAGGGGAAAGAAAGACAGAAGCGGAAACGCTAAAAGTGAACACGAAAATACACTATTTTATTGGAAAATCCTGATATATCTTGATTGGACTTTGTATCTCCGCTGAGAGTGCCCGGGGGCAAAAACATTGTGCGAAAGGAGGTCTCCGCAAGAATTAAAAGAAACTCACGAAGAATCGACAAATCGAATGGTTTTCATACCATGCCATCTTCTTCGTGAAGTCCTTCTTTCATCTTTACCTTTCTCCCCGATACTGTTCTCTCTTTTCATGTTTTCTTTCTCTCTCCTTCTTCCCTCCTTCTCTTTCTCTTTCTCTTTCGGCGAACAGGTTGTAAAACGTTTTCCCATAAAACGTTCTTTCCTGTTGCCGATAGCATCATCGCTGGGGATCATTACAAAGAACGTTGCCCAGGAAAGGAGGTCAAGTAGGTGACAAAAAACCGACGACCATTCATTCGTATTCCTTTATTATTTCGATCGATGACTGAGGGTCGTATGCAGCCTCTTTCCAAACATGTCGTCATTGACTTTTCTATCTATGCTGGGCGAAATTTTCTGAAATCGTAGGCGCATACAGGCTTCTTCATTTATCTGCATATGAATGAGCGTCCCTCGATGGGTAAAGAGAGAAGTTCAGTTCTACATTTAATGCACGCTTTTCTTTGTATAGCTATGTATGATTCGAGTGGAGCCTTAATGACCGTATCGAAAGGATATTAAACGTAAATATGGTTATGCTTGAAACGACAGAATTGTACTTGGAAATAAGAAAAAGCGAAAAATTGTAGACAGAGAGATAACTGATGGAAAGAATAGTTAGTTAAATAATCGAAAAATTTTCATACTGGCGCACAAAGAATATTTAGATCCCTTTATTATCCGAGATTATTACTCGATAAACGTTGTACGTTATACTCCGCTTAACGTCCAACCTGGTCTAAAATAATAAATTGCAAAGTTCGACAAAGATTTGACTAGTTGCAAAATTTACGTCAACATAAATCGGAGTCTCCAAGTTGATTCGCGACCGAGAATAGCTGACTCACAGCTGTTAATAAATGGGGAATGAGATCTAGAGAGAAGACGAGCTTCTCCGAAAGTATATTACGTGTGCAGAGAAAAGTTGCAAACAAGGGAAGGGATTGCAGAGTCCGAGTGGACAAGGGATACACGCAAAGGGGTGCAAAGGGGTCCTTGCAATGTTGCGTGTGAATAATAAAAATTCGCGCACCGTCCAACGCACACGTGCTGCTTTCATGACGATCACATGCAACTTGGCGATTTTTGCGAGCATCGCGCCCGGCCGCCTGACTGAAGTGCATCGGCTCGGTTCTGCATAATTGATGAATACATTTGGCCGGGAGAGGAGCTTCCTTGCGTGCGGCTTCGTCGACAAATTGGTCTTATCCCGGCGTAGCTTTAATCTTCCCGTACGTCTCGTACGAGACGTAGGGACGAAATGAATCAGAATACTCGATCGTGCCGACCGCTCGATTGATTTACGCACGACCGACTCATGGACCATCCATGAAAAAAACCGACTTGTCGTTTCTTTCCCTTCTGTGAGTGTTATTTAACATTAACATTAACAATGCGATCGATTGACCGGAGCCGGTTAATTAAGATTTCAATATTTATTTTCGATATTTAACAGACGTTTGGCTGATGTTTAACTGCGACACGAAAGAATAAAAATGTTCGTACATCTATTTCTGACTTTCTCATTCTCTCTCTCTCTCTTTCTCTCTCTCTCCTTCTCTCTCTCTCTCTCTCTCTCTCTCTCTCTCGTTCTCTCGCTCTATTAACTAACGCTAGAGGACGACCTCAAACGTTGGCATAGTGTTATAATCAGGATCGAATTTTGATGACGTCCGCGATTCCGGTTATAATCAGCCTATGTTGCTGATAATACCCGTCCGGCGTTTAAATCACCGATTCAAAAAGTGATCGATTCTGCGAATCATGTTACAGTCATACATATCGCATCAACGAGCGAATCTGGGACACGGCGTATAAATCGCTCAGGAGCGTCTCGCGCGCGATGGAGGCCGAGAAAAATGTCCATTGCCTGAAGAATATTCATTCTCGGCGGATTTCTGAACTCTTACTATGCGTGAAAGACATTGCAGTCCCCGCAGCGCATAAGGAATCCGGGAATACCAGCTTCCGTGTCTGAAAAGGAACTGACAGGACGGCAATAGTACGTAAGTAAAGCCGGAAGAATGAAAACGAAGCGAGGAAGAAGAACAGGAACGAGTCATATTGCGGAGTTGTGCGGCGCATCTATGCGGTAAATAATAAAAGTTTACGGCGGAGTGAAAAATATTCGATATCCTTCGTGTGATTATATTTGTGCTTGGACGCGATGGATAATTTTATAGAAATGTTACGGAATTGATACAGAATATATATATTATGAGAATAAAATTTGAAGCTAAATTGATCCACTATGAAATCGGAAACGTTAATTGTCGCTGAATTTAAAATGTAAGAGATAACGTAATTAATTAACGGTATATTATGTGTCATGTAAAAAAAAATAATCCAATTCTAATAATACAATTTATTTATGATTATAATATAATTATAGACAGCAAAAGAAAAATAAGATCTCAATAAAATCAATTATAGAGTATTACACAGTACAGCGATACTTTATTCATTTTACCAGAACAACAAATACAATTTTTCTTTGACTAAAAAACCGCTGTTGACATTCAATTTCCATTTCTGTCAACCATTAAACTTGTTAAATAGAAAATTGCAAGAAACAATAATGACTTATTTATCAGTGAGTATACGAGTAAAAAACGAGTAAAGACAAATAGATTCGCATGCTCTTGCCGTATTTTTCCTTGTTACAATTCATAAAGAATGTCGGAGTGTCGGATATGCACCTAATCTGTTGCAATTTTTGACTCTACTCCTTGTAGAGTTTTTTATTGAAAAGTTTTTAAGAAGAAAGAAAATTAATAATTTAAGAGCAAGATTTTCTGCCGTACAGTTCTTTTCAAAAAGACTCTTCAGTATTTCGAAGAAAGTTGATCATCGTCAACGATCATACCACGTTGAGAACACCAGTTCTCGTCCAAGATCCGCTTGAGCCTTTGTGTGAGTAACACGTGCGCTCTGGTAAATAGCATATTTGGATAAAATATAATACAACGCTAATTAAATAAAGTACAAAATAACAGCAACAGTAAAGTTGTGGGAAAATAAAACAGAAAAAAACCCCAAAGAAAATATTGGGATCAGTAAAAGTATACAAAATAACCTCAATGGCAAAGGAGGTTATAATGGTATAATACATTATGGTGACACACAACAAAATATAACGTCTATTCCAAGGCCATATAAAAGGAAAATTGACATTGAAACTAGTGGACAAGCAGTTAGAAAAATGAGCAGGAAAACGGACCCTGAAATACAAACTAAAAACAAATTTGCACTACTAGCTGATTTAGAAGAGCAAGAAGATTCTGATATGGACACAGAAGAAGACAACAATGAAGGAAACAACAGGCAGAAGGTAAAGGAAAGAAAGCCATCATCTCTGGTACTATATGGTAACAAAAAGGAACATAAAAAATTTGTAGAAACGATTAAGCAAACTGTGGATGAAAAGTTTCATTTAAAATAACATAAAGAATGTATGGAAGTATTTCTCTACAACAGGAAGGGTATGTGAAGTTAGCAACCCAACTTTAGTTCTCGATAGTTTTGATTAGAGCTCTAGCTTCCTTTTGAAGAGTATAAGAGTTCTTTTATATTAATAAAAAGAGTTCCAGCGATTAACAGTACTAAAATAGCAATTAGAAAATGGGGTGCTAACTTCACACCAAACTTCAAGATCAAATAGTTCTGAGTAACTCATTCGTGTCTTTTGACGAGTACTAGAGTTCCTGATAGATAAAAAGATATTCTGATTTTTTTCCAAAAAATTAAAAATTTCGAAAAATTGAACATCAAGCTCGAATAGTTCTAAATGATCTACTGTCTGTAAAGTAAGAGCGTGTACGGGTTAATGTGTAGAAAAATTTATTTTTAGTGATTTTTAAGTACATGGATTTGTTGTACTCCATGAGAAGAAAAATGCTATACCATTAATAATGAGTCACCACCGGCATTGATAATTGCCTGGCATCTCCGAGGCATACTTTCCACTAAGTTGACTGCATATTCGTTCGGTAAAGACCTCCAAATGAGACGAATTTCTTGTGTCAGCTGCTTGAAAGTGCACACTCTTTTTCCTTGAAGCTTGTGCTTGAGATATGTCCACACATTTTTAATGGGATTTGCATCTGGCGACTGCGATGACCAATTAAGTGTGACGATGCCAGACTGCTCTTTCCACTCGGTGCAAAGCTTGCTTCGGTGTTTTAGGTCGTTGTCTTTCTGTAAGATCCAGTCCTCGTTTTTTTTTATGAAGCATCGTTCAACAGTCGGCAACAAATACTTCTCATAAATTTTAAGCATTTTCTCATAAATTTTAAGCATTTAAATTGTATGTAAACAGATGTAATGCTCCAAAACCCTGTTTCGAAAAGCAGCCCCAAAGATGAACAGGGTGTTTAACAGTCCGTTGTATTAATCTATTGGTCAAGGTTGACCAGGAACGTCGGATGGCAGTATATCTCTAAACAGAAGCTTCGTCTGTAAAGATCACGTTGCTCCAATCTCGGTCCAAATTTTCCTTTGCCCAAGCGAATCTTTTCGTCACATGTTTTTCGCCTAACAGTGGTGTTTCTTCATTGTGCTTCGATATTTGAGGTTATGCGCAAGGAGATGGGTTCGAATAGTTGTATGTGATACTTTTATACCCTTCTGTTTAAATTTTATTGCTCCTTGTCGCAATGTTAAGGTCGGGTTCCGCTTAAACAAATTCACAATTTTTTTTTCCATATTCGGCATCACTTTGCCTATCGAGCCACGTTCTGGCAAGTCATCGACATTTTTGATCTTCTTATATTGCTGAACCCACTTAGCGACGAACGATTTTGACTTTCCCATGTATTTAGCAGCCACTGCATATGACATTTTTGGTCCTTTGGGGTGGGAACAAAGGAACACAGCCTCGTAGCGCGATGCGTATGCGGCACTCATGGCGGTTAACATGTTTCTCAGGTTAGAGTTTGACGCCAACTGAATCTTGTGACAAAGCATTCACGACAAAGATTTCATCTATCGGCTCACAAAAAAACTAGGACGATATTTGAAGCTAACTGCCATTTATGGCGTACACGCTCTTACTTTACAGATTGTACGTATATTACTACAGGTATACGTTGTATGTACGTTGACACGTTGATAATAGTTGACAGTCAGACTAATGTATCTGTTGGTTTTGTGTAATGCAAAATCTATAAGATGATACTGGTTTATAAAAGTATCAGAATCGGTCGAAGTGCGGAAGTTTCATGCCTCTAAGCTACGTTGGTTTCGGGAATAGTCGAGAGTCGGAAGTAGTCGGGAGTCTCGAGACTCGACAGTCTCGACCGAGACAGGTCGAGCTCATTCCCAATGACCTTCCGTCGCTTCTATCTCTTCCAGTCATCGTGGCGTAGCGTCGGGAGTCGCCAGCGTGAGCGGTCGGCAACAAGCGGGAGTAGAACAGCAAATTGCACGCCTCTAGTACTGAAGTATCTGTTTGACAAGAACTGTACAGCAGAAAAATATTGGCCATGTATATTAGCTAAATGTAAGGTTACTATAAAAAGCCAAATGTAAGGTTACTATAAAGAGCTATCTAGAAATTTTAAATAAGAAAAAAAAGAAACAATTAACAGTAATTATCTTTATTTTTTAATTATCTGATTAGTTATACAGAAATAGCATAAAAAATTTAATCGCCACATCGCTAAATAAGTACACAATGATTATAAAGAATCCCTGAAGAAGGGCAAAAAACACCAACTATACACATGTTCCCGGGTGGGTCACCACCCCAAGTACTAATCGTGCACAACGTTGCTCAACTCCAGTGATCGGACGAGAATTGGTCTTTTCAACGTGATATGACCATTGACGATAATCAGGTTTCTTCTAGGTACTAAAGAGTCTGTTTACAAAATTTAGTGAACAGCAAGAAAGTTTTTAATAGATCATATGCATTCTACAAATATATACGAGGGCGGTCCGATAAGTACTTAGCCTCACCGCCCGATGGCGCCACTATCGCAAGAGAAATTTACTATCGTGTAGTACATTCTCGTAGACGGCTACTGTCGAAATTTCAGCCGAATCGGACTCGTAGTTTTGTTTTGACCGCGTGTGGAAGCGGGCGTGTCCGCGGATTTTAGAAAAATGGAAAAAGAGCAATATCGGTCGGTGATTCGATTCTTGTTTTTGGAAGGGAAATCGCGCAGCGAAATCAAAGAGCGCTTGGATGCTGTGTACGGTGACTCTTCTCCTTCGATGGCGACCGTCAAAAATTGGTTTAACGAGTTTCAACGTGGTCGCACGTCGGTTTTTGATGAGCCACGCCCAGGTGCCCCGAAAACGGCTACCACGGAGGATAACATGACAAAAATCCACGATCTCGTATTGGCAGACCGCCGATTGAAGGTGCGCGAGATAGCTGAGACAGTAGGCATCTCAAAAGACCGCGTGGGTCATATCCTGCATGAAATTTTGGGTATGAGAAAGCTGTCGGCGCGATGGGTGCCGCGTTTGCTCACTCCGGACAACAAGCGCAACCGTGAGACCACTTCAGAGCAGTGTTTGACGCTGTTTAAGCGCAATCCGAAGGAGTTTCTGCGTCGTTTCGTGACCGTCGACGAAACATGGATCCACTGGTACACACCAGAGACCAAGGAACAGTCGAAACAGTGGACTTCACCCGGCGAACGTGCTCCGAAGAAGGCGAAGACTGTCCTATCGGCCGGAAAGGTGATGGTCACCGTTTTCTGGGATTCACAAGGTGTGATCTACATCGACTACCTGGAGAAGGGCAAAACGGTCACAGGGCTGTACTATGCCGAATTATTGGGCCGATTTGACGCCGAATTGCAGAAAAAACGGCTCCATTTGGCGAAGAATAAAGTGCTCTTCCACCATGACAACGCACCGGCTCACACCTCCGCCCTCGCCACGGTCAAATTGGTCGAATTGGGCTACGAACTGCTGCCCCATCCACCGTATTCTCCAGATTTGGCCTCGTGCGACTTCTTTTTGTTTCCAAACTTGAAAGTCACTCGCCGGGCAGAAATTTGAGTCGAATGAGGAGGTCATCGCCGCCACGGAGGCCTACTTTGCAGACCTCGAGAAAACATATTTTTCAGACGGGTTAAAGAAGTTGGAGCATCGCTGGGTCAAGTGTGTCGAGCTAAAAGGAGACTATGTTGAGAAATAAATCGCCACTTTTCCAAAATTTTCGTTTTTCTTTTGTAGGCTAAGTACCTATCGGACCACCCTCGTATATATACAGGGTGCACGATTTATCTGAAGACATTGAAATATCTCGAGAACTATGCATTGGATAAAAAAAAGTGGTTAATGAAAGTTGTTAGTCTCGAAGGGAGACATCCAATGATACCAAACTCGACCTCCCCCCCACCCCCAGGGGGTGGGGTGGGAGGTCGAGTTGTCGCAAAATATCATCGAGGTATTTTAAGGAAGAAAGAAGAGAGAAAAGAGAAGAGACAATTAATGATAATCATCTTTATTTTTTAGTTGCGTTACAATTTTTTGTAAAATATAGCGCATCTTCTTATTTTAAATTTGTTGGCCTACAATACGTTTAATAGATATATGGTGCTTGTAATAAACCCTCAAGTAAAAAAAATGATACTAACAACATAAGGTGTTCCCAGGTGGTCATTTATCCAAGTACTAACCGTGTCCACCATTGCTTGACTGCAATGATCGAACTAGATCGAACTGGTATTAAGTGTACAAATAAGTTTTAAAACGTTTTTTGTGTGACGTATATTGCTGGTCTCCCAATCAGAAATTCTCCCGCGGTTTTGTCACATGATTGTAACCGGTTTAGAGTAATAAAAACGACGCAGAAGTTGGTTCAGTATTTCAACGTTCTCAAACGTTGATAAATGAAAGATGGCAAACGACAAAGCATTTATTCGTCACTACATTCGTTACGAATTTCACCAAGGAAAAAGTGCTGCAAAAGCATGTGCATCGATATGTTCTGTTTTTGAGGAGAATACTGTATCGAAGAGCACGTGTGAAATTTGGTTCAGGCGGCTTAAAGCTGGTGATTTTGAGGTTAGCTATCAAGAATGTAGCGGCGCCCCGCAGAAGGTTGAACATGAGCAATTGCAAGCATTACTGGATGAAGACTCCGCGCAAACACAAAAAGAACTTGCTGAACAAGTAGGAGTAACTTAACAATATTATCGGACGCGTAAAATTGTCCATTTACTGGCAAAGGATTGCGCCCTCTTAAATTGTTCCATGATAACGCTAGACTTCATGTTGCGAAATCGGTGAAGGAAACGTTATTGACGCTTGGCTGGGAACTTTTGGAGCACCCGGCATATAGTCCCGACATAGCCCCATACAGACTACACTTGTTCCGATCCATGCAAAATGCTTTGTCTTCAGTTCACTTCCGAACATTTGACGAACTGCACAAATGGGTTGATGACTTCATCGTGTCGCACGATAAATACTTCTTTACTGCTGGAATCAGTCAACTGCCTGACCGATGATACAAGGTAATAAGTAATGATGGCGCATATTTTGATTAATAAATATATTGTTCTTTTTTCTCAAATATGTTTTGCATTGTTTTAAAAACTCTTTAAAATTTATTTATACACCTAATATTTTCAACGTGTTTTTTAAGGTATTTATTGAAAGACTATTATAAACATCATAAACAATCATATAATTCGCAATTACAATAAGCAGTAATAAATTTTTAATATAAAATTGTTCTCGACAGTCTAAATGGCACTCGTAAGACGCACCATAATACAATATAAAATATTTATATACGTAGTACCGTAACAAGATATAATCAAGAAGAAAAACATAAATTTTTTATTTCAATCCCTAATAACAAAACGGTTAGCAAAAAAAATTAGCTTTCATATACTAGACTCTCTCTCTTATCTAGGATTATATTATAAAAATAAATTATAGGAAAAAAAATGAACTTGGCTAAAAAAACAGAACTTGTCTAATAAACTATATTAATAATTATAGGACTAGTGATCATATAGGACTTAATATGTGCATATACTGATATATGTTATATTTTCGACATAGTATGACCGTTGACACTCAGTTGTCTTCGATTTATTGAAGTATATAGTTGATGAGAACTGCACAGCAGAGATGTATTGGTCATGTGCATTAGGTGAATGAAAAGTTATTGTACAAAAGCTACCTAGAATTTTTAAATAGGAAAAGGAAGAAAAAATTAACAGTGATCATTTTTATTTTCTAGTTACTTGATTAGTTATATAGAAACGGGTTAGAAAATTTAATTGCCACACCGCTAAACAAGTACGCGATGATTATAAGGGACCTTTGAGAAAAGGCAAAAAAATGATGGCAATAGTACAAGTTATTCCTAAGCAGTTATCCACCTGAGTACTAATCATGCTCAACGTTAGTTGTTTAATTGCAGCGATCGGATGAGAACTGATATTTTTAACGTGATGTGACCGTTGGCGATCATCAACTTTCTTCGAAGTACTGAAATATCTGTTTGAAAAGAACTACAATAGAAAATTATTAGTCATATATAATCAATTATAAAACAGTTTGCATTATTTCTCTAGATGCGTTTAAAAACTCAACACGAGCCTAGGTTTGCGTACTATTGTTAACGAACTTGCGCAGTAACTGTGTACGACAGCAGCTGGAAAAGTATTACATGATGTAAAAATAAAATGAAGCATTTGGCTAGAATAGCCATTTAATAAATATAAGCCGTAATAGTTTTAACAATAATGTATATATGAATCATTAGTTAATAAAAATATGTTAATAAAAATTATTAACTTAATGACACACACAACGATGGATTAAATGACATAGATTTTATATTTATCGTATTGCTAGTTAAAATAATTAATACTTCCAATAGCCAGCCCTCGTAGACGAGTCGTAAAATCGTATGGTTGCTGGTAATCTTTTCTTTAGCAGAAGAACAAGACAACAAGTACTATTTTTTAGACAATTAATCAAATTCAATCAGAACCACAACATTGATTCGATGTTGATGAAGGTTGAATTAATGTTGATTCAACATTTCATCGACCATTTCAATGTCAAATTAACGTCGAATCAACGTTATGGTTCTGACTGGGAAGTAACTATCAATTCAGTAACTATCAATTCAGTGCTTGCTCTTTAATACAGAAAGGATCTTTCTGTTTAAATTTCTATTAGCTATAGATATATATATGATGATCGTAAAATATGTCGCAATATTTTGTGGCGTTAAATTTCTTTGGTCGGTAAAAATCTATTTAATGGTATTTATTTGGAATTACTTGAAATATTTTCGCACTAAAATTTATGATAGTAGGACGTGGTCGACAGTCTTTAAAAGTTCACTCATGTTTTCGACAGAAATCTAAAAATAAAGAAAGCGTTATCTGTAATCGCGTAAGATAATGTAATACGTTTCGAGATACGTACGATGTTAAACGACAAAATCTGGCCGATTGTGTCACCAATATATCGATATAATTGCGATTAAACTTTTCACACAGTATGCAAAATGTTTTATTGACTGTTCCTCTTTTTCTCTCCTTAACGAGATCCTCTCCTTAGCGAGATATCATCGCGGATAACAATGTCACACGATAAGAGACAATGAGAGACGCGGGATATAAAAAACTTAGATTACAAAAATGCATCAAGTGGGACGGTGACAAATAGTCGAACTTTCCTCAACCTGTAAATTATACGTATTTTCATGAGAGAGAAAAAGAGCGCGCACGAGGACGCGCTTTCGAATCCGCGGCACTTAGGAAACGACTCGTTCTTAAGGAGGGATTTTCGTCGGGACGAATCGCGTGAAGATGCTGCGTCGTCGCTCTCAACGGACACACGTGTACGATGGGATTTCCCACAAGTTTTCCCGACTGGAGGCCATAACTAAATTCGTTTGCGAGTCGCAAATTTCGCGTTCTCGCCAATAAAGTTACATGCAAGTTATGTCTGAAATTTTCGATCTCGATTCTAGTGATTCTTTGGTGAATTTATGGTTTCAATTTACTTCCTCGGGAATATAGCCGCAAAAAGAGGTCAAGGCTAGTTTGTAGTGCATTTTTAATTAGTATTCGAAAATATTCGAAGATTAGTAAATAATCTTCGAATATTTTGACATTTAAAGTCCAGTCTATAATAGCTGTGATAAGTCTCTTTAGCCGTTTTTATAAGTTCTATAATTTCTGGCAAAAACATTACACACGTTGCCTTTAAAAGTTACGACTTCAGTTAGCTGAAACGCTTTTAGCAGAGAATTAAGTTACAGTTTTAGGAAGGTCTAAAGATTTTTCATACCTAAAAGGCTTTCTATGTATTGTAAATTGGAATTAATCTTTTCGTTATTATGTTCTATTCATAGACATAGTAAGAATGTACCCAACCGTGAAGCGCTTGAAGATCAGGTAGAAAGAGACGGAATCATCGGCTAACTTATTTATCTAATGACTCGTAGAAGTAAACATTACATTACTGGCTAAAGCGAAGTTAGATAAAAATTTGCTACTTTTTTATTTGGCACTCACGAGGTTATATCTTATCTATTATAATAGAAATATATATTTTAGGCTTTTGCAATTTAGAAAATGTTTAATTTGATTTCCGTGTTGGTACTGCGTCCACTGCGTATTTATTTCCGATATTTTGTGAATATTCTAGTTCATTTCTTCAGGGAAAAGACACTTAAAATTGAAAGTAAAAAGTTTTAGGTTGTATGTATATATGTGTATGTATAATATGTGTCTCTCCTTATATTAAAAGTGATCTAAAATGTTCACGAAACGTTGGAACAAATCTATTATGAATATTGTCGCATTATAAGCCACATTTTATTTGTCAAATAATTATAATTGGAATAATTCAATTCATTTTTTATCTCACGTTACTAACCGATTCAGAAACGAAATAGTTTCCTGTCGGCTTAGAAAAAATTGACTGTAGAGGGCCAGTTTATTTTATTCTTTTTGACTCAAACATATCAAATTTTAAATTATATCCAAGTTTCATTAAATGTTACAAATACGGTTGATCAATGCTTTTAGCCTTTCGGTGATTTCTTATATCAAAATTCGTGGATTAAAATCAACTAAATTGCGCACAAAGTTGTCATCTACGCCAGAAAGCCGATTAGAACGTGATTAGACATCGAAGTTAAAATCATGCTCGTCTAAATTTTGCGTATCATCTCTCATAGGAATTGACATAGTGCCCTCTCCAAACATGTCGCGAAAGCTTTTCACGAGATAAAATTGTTCTAAAATTAGTTCATCATAATTATACGCAAATAGATTCTATTCATTTTCAATTTTACTTCAAAACAACTAAACTAAACTAAATCAAACTAATTCTTAAAACGATAGCTGTGAGAGTGTGACTTTTTCATCTGATTTATAAAATACAATATTTGTTATTATTGTTACATAACTGCATCAGTTACATCTATTAGAAAAGTATCAAAATTTTTGCGTACACACACAGACATTCACCCAATAATCCTCTGTTTTAAAAGAGATATTTGCAATCTCTTTTTCACGGTTCTCTCCTATAACAAATATATAAACGACCCTTGGGTCAAGTTGACCTGGTTTCCACTACTAACTAGCGTTTAATGGGAAAGCTATATGTACAGCGGTGGAGCTCTATTTTAACCGTAGCGAAAGGCTTAGGATCCCTTCTCTTCCTTTTCTCCTCCTTCTCCTAATCTTTCGCCGCAGATTTTTTGATAATGCCAAGAAAAGAGAGAAAGTTTATATTAAAACTTCTTACGAATTATGATGAAATAAAAAGATATAAAAAGATACATATCTATCAAATAGCACTTGCAATCGATTGAGCACATTTTTTAAATGCTTCGAAAACTTTCTTCTCTAACAGTCAATAATCGTAAAATTAATATAACATGCAATTTTTCTTTTTTAACTAATTTTTCCTCATAATTTAATCACATTGATTTTTTGCCTACTTATTGCTTCGATCAAATAGAAACTGTTGGAATATTTTAGAAATATGCTCAATCGATAGCAAGTGTCATTTTATAGATATTTCGATGCGATGTTTAGCATTCCAGAGAGATTTAGATTTCTTCGTTGTTGCAGTAGAAGCTTTAAACATTAAATCTCAAACCTCGAATTAAAAGATAAATATTTCTCGAATCTCCGTGATCAAATTCTTTCTTCGACTAAGGCCTTGACGCGTGCGCCCCGATACTTCATTACAAAGTCACTCCTGAATATTGCGGCAATCTTTGCAGGCACGCGAGTGTACTCGCGCGGAAGCTAGACATTAATTCTCTCTTTCCTGGCCAGCACGTACGGCGGAAGGGGGTACGCGACGACATGGCAAAAGCGTCGACAGTGTCGCGCTTACAAAGAAGACGCGCGTGAGAGGCCGATGGCGGTCCGAGCGAGAGGAGGTTGAGCGGGCAAGGGAGAAAAGGGGGAAAAACGTTAAGATACGGATATGCGCCGCGAGCGGGCGCGGCTGTAAATAATGAAACTTTACATCAGCGTGGAGATGCTTGCGGTGTTTTCATTGCGTGAAGTGGAACTGTCTAGACGCATTCAGCGCTTCCTAACACAGCAGCGCGGGCGCGCTTTTATGGCATCCGTGTACAGCCCCGCTATCCCTCTCCCTCCCTCCCCCACGTCCCTGTGCGTCACTCCGCTCCTCCACGTGGCCTCAGCAATTTCCCGCAACGCACTCCTTTTTTATCGTCCACTTTTTGCACCGCGTTTCCGCATACATCCACCGGCATCTAGGCCGAATCGAGCGCGAGCAGCAGCCAAGCCGAGCCGAGCCGAGCCGGAGCGCCGTCGCGTCTCGCACACGTAAGCTTCCGTTCGCGCGCGCTCAAGACGAGCGTGTTTCCGCGAGAACGAGCGAATGAGCGGTTCGATCGAGCGAAAGTACGCGCGGAATTCGAGTCCCCGAGAAACGAGAGAAGGCGGGAGCGTGTACCCTCTTTTATTAAAATGGGATAGCGCGCACTGGGCGCGTCGACGTACAACGCGCGCCATGGCGCGTAATAGCACGGGTCATTTGCCGAAGGGGGTGCGTGATGATTGGACTGATCGAATTTACAGCTACCTACACTACGTCGTCGGAATTACCCCTTTCGAATTCGAATATTTCTGGCTGCCGCGTGGCAATTCCGACTGATTCACTATTCCGTACCCTCTCCTCGACCGACGGATGCTGTCGCTGTTGATGATCTCAATCGTTTCGCGATTTTCCTCGAAATTAAGAGCATGCACGAGTTACGTCCAACAAACTTTTCACGATTTCGGCGGTGAAACTTAACTGTTAACTAATCGTTTGCCATGGACTGTAACAAAGATAACATTCTCCTCCCAACGTTTTTATATTATATTTAAGGAATGATTTAAAAAAAAATATTAAGATTATCATGATCCACTTCAAAGTGCGTGTAACCAGCATATTTTACCAGCTTAATAACGCTCAATTTTGGAAATGGGATTTGTCTAAAGTTTTATTTATTTAGTCTAAGAATCTATGAGTTAGTCTAAGAATCTATGAGTTGAAATAATATTAATTAAATAGAATTCTAATATATAATTTTTTATGTGTACTTTATACGGATTGAGTGTATCAGCGTTGATATATATTAGCCTTTAAGTTATTTATGCTGAACTATTATCGGTGATACATTAGCATTTAATATACATTTCATAAGAACTAATAAAAGAGAATCGTTCATTGAGATCAAAGGAAATCATTATGGACGCTTGTGACTGTATATTTATGTTCGTGTTATATCCACGCATTCAAAATACTGAATATCGTCGGTAATTTACCATTTATTTGCAAAGGAATTGCTCATAAGAGAGAAAAAGAGAGAGAGAGAGAGAGAGAGAGAGAGAAAGAGAGAGAAAGAAGTACAAGAAACTATAACTCGATACAAGAGAATGAAAAGAAAGTGTCTCTAATGCCATCGTTTTCTCGTTGAATATCCTGTCGAAGAACGAGAGAAAGGCATATTACGCGCTAAGCAGATATCTTCGTGACTAGAGAAAAAAGATTCGGGGAGTAATAGCATATCCGACTCGATTAACGAAATCCTTCGCGCACATTTGATTGGATCTCGGGATAGCCGCAAACGATCACAGTGGCGCATAAATACGATGAAGAAATGAGCGACGGAGATAAAACGAGCAACCAAACACGTTTAGTTCTTTTCTGTAAGAAGAAGGATTCTGTCATAGACTTCTCTCTCTCTCTCTCTCTCTCTCTCTCTCTCTCTCTCTCTCTCTCTCTTTCTCTCTCTCTCTCTCTCTCTCTCTCTCTCTCTCTCTCTCTCTCTCTCTCTCTCTTTCTCTCTCTCTCTCTCTCTCTCTCTCTCTCTCTCTCTCTCTCTCTCTCTCTCTCTCTCTCTCTCAATCAATGAAAAATGGAAAATTTCAAGAGAAATACAAAAAATGGTTTACTCAAAGTATCGTCCCTCGCTAGCTACACATTTTTGCTATCTCTCTGGCAATACATGAATACCGCGACGATAAAACGACGCGTCTTTGGACCGAAACCATTCATCCAAACAATTTTGCACTTCTTCGAAATTGGCCAAGTGTTGCCCAACCAAGCCATGCGCCATCGACCGGAACAAGTGATAATCGGAAGGGGCCAGGTCTGGCGAATACGGCGGGTGCGGTAGTAGATCCCATTTCAGCGTTTTGATGGTGTCCTGGACGATGGAAGTGCGATGGCACGGAGCGTTGTCGTGCTGCAATATCACTCGTTCATGTCTCGTGTCCCATTCTGGCCGTTTTTCGAGCAATGCATGGTTCAAATTGATCAGTTGTTGTCGGTAGCGATGCCCATTGACAGTTTCGCCCAGTTTCAGCAGCTCATAGTACACGACTCCTTTTTAGTCCCACCAAACGCAGAGCATTGTTTTCTTTTCGAAGCGATTTGGCCGTGCCGTCGATGTTGATGCTTCGCCAAGTGAAAGCCACGATTTTTTGTGTTTGGGATTTTCAAAATATATCCACTTCTCATCGCCAGTAACAATTCGATGCAGGAAACTCTTTCTTTCATGCCGCAAAAGCAAGTTATTTTTAAGTTAATGCCTCCGCAAGTTGATCTGGTGTTTGCGTATCATCTTCATCTAATAACGCTTGCAGATTGGTATCCTTAATTGTTTTTGCTCTTCCGGAGTGCTCCTTGTCCTCAGTGTCTAAATCGCCACTTCTGAAGCGTTTAAACCAATCTTCACACGTAGTTTTCGATGGTGTATGTTTGCCGTAGGCCTCCTCAAGCAAACGACGTGCTTCAGCTGCACTTTTTGTCAAGTTAAAGCAGAAATGCAAAGTTTCTCGCAAATGCTGTTTATTTGGCACAAAACTCGACATCTTCGTTGTTAAAAAAAATATTTTTGTGTTGCGATATGTATTGGCATTACGACTAGTTATTGTTAACAGATGTCCAAGCTATAAAAAACACAACTTCAGACATGTATGTCGACTACATGTGTCGTTAGCGCCATCCATGTGTGAAACCTGGAAACTTAGTTGCGCATCTAGTATATATATACGAGGGCGGTCCGATAAGTACTTAGCCTCACCGCCCGATGGCGCCACTATCGCAAGAGAAATTTACTATCGTGTAGTACATTCTCGTAGACGGCTACTGTCGAAATTTCAGCCGAATCGGATTCGTAGTTTTGTTTTGACCGCGTGTGGAAGCGGGCGTGTCCGCGGATTTTAGAAAAATGGAAAAAGAGCAATATCGGTCGGTGATTCGATTCTTGTTTTTGGAAGGGAAATCGCGCAGCGAAATCAAAGAGTGCTTGGATGCTGTGTACGGTGACTCTTCTCCTTCGATGGCGACCGTCAAAAATTGGTTTAACGAGTTTCAACGTGGTCGCACGTCGGTTTTTGATGAGCCACGCCCAGGTGCCCCGAAAACGGCTACCACGGAGGATAACATGACAAAAATCCACGATCTCGTATTGGCAGACCGCCGATTGAAGGTGCGCGAGATAGCTGAGACAGTAGGCATCTCAAAAGACCGCGTGGGTCATATCCTGCATGAAATTTTGGGTATGAGAAAGCTGTCGGCGCGATGGGTGCCGCGTTTGCTCACTCCGGACAACAAGCGCAACCGTGAGACCACTTCAGAGCAGTGTTTGACGCTGTTTAAGCGCAATCCGAAGGAGTTTCTGCGTCGTTTCGTGACCGTCGACGAAACATGGATCCACTGGTACACACCAGAGACCAAGGAACAGTCGAAACAGTGGACTTCACCCGGCGAACGTGCTCCGAAGAAGGCGAAGACTGTCCTATCGGCCGGAAAGGTAATGGCCACCGTTTTCTGGGATTCACAAGGTGTGATCTACATCGACTATCTGGAGAAGGGCAAAACGGTCACAGGCTGTACTATGCCGAATTATTGGGCCGATTCGACGCCGAATTGCAGAAAAAACGGCTCCATTTGGCGAAGAAAAAAGTGCTCTTCCACCATGATAACGCACTGGCTCACACCTCCACCCTCGCCACGGTCAAATTGGTCGAATTGGGCTACGAACTGCTGCCCCATCCACTGTATTCTCCAGATTTGGCCTCGTGCGACTTCTTTTTGTTTCCAAACTTGAAAAAGTCACTCGCCGGGCAGAAATTTGAGTCGAATGAGGAGGTCATCGCCGCCATGGAGGCCTACTTTGCAGACCTCGAGAAAACATATTTTTCAGACGGGTTAAAGAAGTTGGAGCATCGCTGGGTCAAGTGTATCGAGCTAAAAGGAGACTATGTTGAGAAATAAATCGCCACTTTTCCAAAATTTTCGTTTTTCTTTTGTAGGCTAAGTACTTATCGGACCACCCTCGTATATATACATCACTAGATTGCTAAATTCTCCAAAATACTGGCTCCGAAAAGTATGTACAAAACTTATAGATACGTGTTGTATAAGTAATATGATATTTACATCTGATTGGTTGAATTTTAATACATATATACATTTCTTAACATTTTTTTGATATTATCTTTCAATAGATATCGGCGATATATATGTCATATTACATATTATTCTGTACTTATTTATGTTTATTTACATGATGCATGTGCAGATACTTACTTCTCATATGTAATACATACTTTATGGAATCCATTTTTTCGTGCAGCATATAAGGGAGATAGCAATCTAGCTTATAACATCGATATTTGTTGTTTATCCTACTGCTTTGTCTCTGTCCCTCTCTCACCTTCCTTCCCACTCTCCTTCTCCCTCACACCTCTCTAACTTTTTTTCTTTCTCTTCCTCCTCTTTGATTCTCTTTCTCCTTCTCTCATTCGCACTTTCCCTCATTTTCTCTCACTCCCTTCTCCCCTTTTCCCTCTTACTCTCTAAATACACTTTATTCCCCTCTCCTTCTCTTTTCCTCTTACCTCTTCCTTTTTCCTTCTTTCATTCACTCCACTTCATCCACTCCACTCTTCCTTTTTCCATCCCCTCTCTCTTTCACTCCATATCATTCTTTTATTTATTCTCTTTCTCTTCCTTATTCTTTTGACTTTTACTTTTCCCCTCATTCTTTCTTTTCTATATAGATCTATTTTCCCCTCTCTCTCTCTTTACTCTTTTTCTTCGCCATATCCTCTTCTTATCCCTTATCTTCTTTCTACGCGCTATCGTTTTTTCTATCCATCTCTTCCTCCCTCTCTGCCTCATCCTTTTCCTCTTCCTTTCTTTCTCTCGTCTCTCTCTCTCTCTCTCTCTCTCTCTCTCTCTTTCTCTCTCTTTCTCTCTCTTTCTCTCACCTTTCTCTCTCTCTCTCCACTTTCTTCCACTCCTTTTCCTCCCTCACTCTCCTGTTTTCTCTTCTCTTCTTTTTCTTCCACTCCCTCAATCTCTTTCTTGCGCGTCTTGCTCCTTTCTTTTTCCCCCTTTCTCTCTTTTCCTCACGCGACAGCCGCACGTGGCCGAAGTCATTATGCGCACAGACGGCAAGATAATTCGGCGCGGCCGGTGAACTCCGAAAGATATTATTTTTCTCAGTCGCGCGGAACGGCACCGTAAATTAGCAACGAGCGATGCGCGGCTACGAAAGCTCGCCGAAAGCGCGCCAGGATGGTGCCGCGTGCGCGCACGCAGTGCTGGGTCACCGGTTATGCAAAATGGGGCAAACGGCCAGGATTAATTAACTCTTCCCTTTTTTTCTTCCGGTACGCGTTTACGTATTACATACTACACGTAACGTTAGAGTAGCGCATGCACATACGAACGTATGTACATACGTTCGTTCGTTTGTTCGTACGCCTGTTCGTTCGTCCATTCGGTTGTTCGTTCGTTCGTTCGCGCTGGGAAGAAACGAGAAGGAATGATAAAACGAGAGGCAGCGGCGAAGAGGGTTTTGTTTCTGCGAGCGTGTATACATCGAGGTGCGTGCGTGCATACGTGTATGTATGTTTATGTGTGTGTGGTACGCGCGCGTGTGTGATACGTATGTGTGCGCGTATGTGTGGTATATATGTATGAGCGCGAAGCCATCTGTGCACGTCCACTAATTTAAATTGCCGTTTCGCTCTCAAGTATTCCTAGGAGTAATCAAGCTCCGGTCGGCCCAGACGGAAAAGGCCATCTATACACAGCTACGCGCTCTCCGGGGCAGCCCTTCTAATTATTTTTCGTGAGTAGAAAATTATGCTCGGGCGTCCCGGGCTAACGCGTGGCCGCGTCCTCGTTCCCTTTCCTCTCCATCCTCCCTGCCCCATTCCTCACCCTCGCTTTCTTGCCGCTTTTACGTCGTCCTCGTTGTGAGCGTTTCAACGTTCTCGTCCGGATTTGCGATACGCTCGAGTGTATGACGCGATGCGACAGATTTCATTGCTAACGTTTGCGGTCGCTCGGTAATTCGCCGCGTTCCGCTACGGTGCTTCAAAATGTAACTTCTAGCGCACCGTGTCTCTATATATTTAAAGCACCTGAAGCTTTGTAATGTGCCGTACGCGCGCGTATGTGTGTACGCGTGTGTCGTATATTCACTATCGTATACGCTACGAAAAGACTCCGTTGAGGATAAGGATAGCCGAGGAGAGTAGCGCGCGTACGCGCGCGCGCGAGCGCACGTATGTGTTGAATGAGTTGAGTGCGGTATAATAATAAATTTGTGCGTCTTGAATAAATCCGTTTGTGCGTCGCGTTCCTATTCCCGCACGTAAATATCTTCACTTAGCTCACATTCGTGATATATTGGGTGTACAACACTTGTGTATGACTTTACGGATCTTTAGATAAAATAACACATTGATTTGAAACATAATAAATCATTCTTACTTTATTCAAAATATGCTCCATCGGAAGCAACAATCTTTGTCCATCTTTCAGGCAATAAACTGACTCCACGCTGGTAGAAGTCTGGTAGTTTTGAAGGTAGTTTTGAATCCAGTTATGAAGCCAATTTTTAGTTTCTTCATAAGAACTGAACCGCTCTCCAGAAAGGGCCGTAGATCGGAACAAATAGTAATCTGAGGGAGCAATGTCTGGTGAATATATGCGGGTGAAGTAGAATCTCCCAGTTCACTCCTTCTAGATAATTCTTGATGGATCCATGAACACGTGGTCTGGCATTGTCAAGTTGTAAAATTATCTTATCATGTCTATTCTCCCATTCCGGCTGTTTTTCTTTTAGAGCCTGGTTCAAATGTATTAATTGTAGTCGATAGCGTTCACTAGTGATAGTTCCAGACGGTTGCAGTTGCTCATAATACACCACATCCTTCATATCCCACACAGCATAACCTTGCTGCCGTGGATGTTTCGCTTTGGCGTTGATGGAGCAGGTTCACCAAGCTTAACCTATGCTGGTTTGCGTTTAGGATTGTCACAGTAAATCCACTTTTCATCGTCAGTAATAATTCGATGTAAAAACCCCTTTTCTTTTTTGACGTTACAGCAACAATTCGCACGTGGTTTTTCTTCTTTCGATGTCTCTTTCTTTAAATTTAAGTGTGGCGCCCAATTTCCTTGCTTTTGGACCATTCCCATGATATTCAGGCGTAAGGAAATGCATTGTTGGATAAAATTTAATGCTGCTGCCAATTCTTTCTCTGTTCGACACACATCTTCGTCCATTAATGTTTCCAATTGTGCGTCTTCAAATTTTTCAGCGGCTTTCCATGCGGTTTATTATCCAAATCAAAATCATGCTTTCCAAATCGTTGAAACCACTTTTCACACATGCTTACCGATGGAGCATGTTCTTTGTAAGCGTCTACAATCAAACGGTGGCTTTCAGCTGTACTTTTCTTTAAAACAAAATAATGCAGTAACATTTCCCGCAAATGACGTTTATTCGGTACAAAAGTAGACATTTTCAATACGATAAGTATAATAACTGTTTACACTTCAGTCAAATAGCATCAACTACATTTGACAGTTCCGTACAGATCTTTCCAATACAAGTATTACCAACCTCAACATAATGCCACCAATACGAGATACGCCATCTATTGAAAATCCGTAAAGTCATACTTGTACACTCAATATTAACTCTTTTCGCGCACGCCGACGAATTCATCGAATATTCCGATACGACGACAACACGAACATGATTTTTCGTAATATCTCACAACGATGATGACATGTTATTAACATAAATACAATAATAAGACAAAATATGTTACGTGATTACTCGAAACGCAGGAGTCGAAATAATCGATAACAAATTCTCACACGTCGCCAATGCGCTGGCGCGCGACAAAATTTACCGTGGGGGCGAGAAGGCTAGAAATATGCTTTCCAATTGAGAAAGCTTTTTTGACGAAGGCTGAACGACGTCAGTTCTCGTATGTTATCATCCCTCATTGAGTGCCCAGTATCCGTGTAAAAACTATTCTCTTCTACCGGCTGCTTCTGACGTTCCCAGGAATCCGTATCCAGCGGAACCATCCATCTTTGGACCGTTCAGGTGACTAATGCGCAATATATTGTGCTTTATGCTACATTTATGAAAGGCAGCACCCTCTACCTTTGAGGTATCGGGCGTCACTTCGTAACGACCAGGAAAATTTCGAGTTCGCACAATTATAATCGCGCGAGGCATTCTAGACTTTCATGTATCTGTATGCGCGCGTTTGTGCGTGCGAAGTTATAGGAGCGATCAGATGAAACAACAACGGATATTGAATAGTACATATATGCATACAAATAATTCGCGCTACAATGCATGGAAACGCCGGTCGTGTTATGCGCCTGATATCCTTCCTCTTTCGCTAAATCCTAAAAATAAAAATTGTAAAATATTTTGCACAAAATTTAAATTTTATATAGGCTACGATACCGACCCAATGAATATATGCGCCTGCGTACATATAGCTTGAAAATATGCGTATACGTATGTGCGTATATAAGTGTAGTAGTATGACAAAGTCACCCTCTGCATCTCTTTCCGCATACAGAGTTGTTTTGCCCAATTTGAGAACGGTTATTACTCGGTGACATTTTCGTCGAGAATTTTCGCTTAACTACATTTTTCTTCTTCCTCTAGATACATTCAATTGTACAATACAGGTATTTCATTACTGTTCTTTATATTTAAAAATCGAGATATACAGGGTGCTAAATTTCAAAAGTAACAGGTAAAAAATCTTGAAAACTATGAAAGATATTAAAAAATGTTAAAACACGTGTTCCATGATTTCGAAGGGGAAAAAGAATGACATTATCAGCTTTTTATTTGGAGGGCATTTTCAAGGTCAGTTGAAAGTCAACTTAATTTTTTAAAATATAAAGCCCAATTTTTTATTATATCTTCTTTTTCTACCAATTAATTTTAACAACTTTTGTCTGAAATTATTTTATTTGCCTAATATTTTTTGAAATATTTAAGGAAAACTTGGTAACTTTTTCAACATTTAACTTACGACATCTCGCTGACTATTCGTCGAAAGAAAAAATAGTATTAGACTTTTTTACTTTATTTACTATCAAGAATATATTACTATAATAGTGTCCTAACTTCTGTTAACTTATCGACTTTTGGAAATTTCAAAATTATTAAATTAACAAAAGTTAGGGCACTATTATAACAATATATTCTCGAAATTAAATAGAGCAGAAAACTCTAGTACCACTTTTTCTTTCGACGAATAGTCAACGAGATATCGTAAGTTAAATGTTGAAAAGGTTACCAAGTTTTCCTTAAATATTTCAAAAAATATTAGGCAAATAAAAAAATGTTTCAGACAAAAGTTGTTAAAATTAATTGGTAGAAAAAGAAGATATAATAAAAAGTTGGGCTTTCTATTTAAAAAATTAAGTTGATCTTCAACTCACCTTGAAAATGCCTTCCAAATAAAAAACTGATAATGCCATTGTCTTTCCCTTTCGAAATCATGGAAAACCTGATTTAGCTTTTTTTAATATCTTTCATAATTTTCGACATTTTTTACTTGTTAGGTTTGAAATTTAGCACCTTGTATATAATAATGATCAAACGATATAATAGTAATTAAAATTTATCACCTGCAACATACTTACGTAACGTAAAATATAAAATTTCCCATATAAATTAAGGAGATAATATAAATATTATATATAAATTTAAGAAACGTCTATAAATTTAAAAAACTATTTTCTCAAAATTCATTCATTAAGCATAATTCATTTAGTCATTAAGCATAAATAAATATAATCAGTATCAATATATTATACGAGGGTAGTCCCAGAAGTACCTGACCTGACGTATAGATAGCGATTGTTGTTTGAAAAGAATGACTATGGTAGAAAGTACCAACCTTATAAAGTTTAAGTTTGAAGTTTGACGACGTTACATTGTTTAGTATTTGTTTGGCAGCCATCAATTGTGAACGCTCTCAGTGAATTTGTAAACATGGAAAAAATTGCTCATCGTTATGTGATACAATACTTTCATTTGAAAGGCCTCAGTCCAACCAATATCAAAGCGGAGCTAGATTCTACTCTGGGGGAGTCTGCTCCTTCGTTTACAACAGTAAAATATTGGGTGGCAGAGTTTAAACGAGGCCGTACGAGCTGCCAAGACGAACATCGCAGTGGTCGACCAAATGAAGTGACCACGCCAGAAATGGTGAAGAAAATCCACAAAATGGTATTGGATGGTCGATTGAAAGTGCACGAGTTAGCAGACATGGTAGGCATTTCAAAAAGTGCTGTACATCGCATATTGACTGAAAATTTGGACATGAGAAAGCTGTGCGCAAGATGGGTGCCGCGATTACTCACAATGGAACAAAAACTGCATCGTGAGGATGCTTCAATCGAGTGTTTGGCGAAGTTTCATAGCAATAAAGCCGAGTTTTTGCGTCGATTCATAACCATGGATGAAACATGGGTCCATCACTTTACACCTGAGACGAAGGAACAGTGAAAACAATGGACTGAAAGGGGAGAATCGGCTCCAAAGAAGGCGAAGTCAGTTCCATCTGCAGGCAAGGTCATGGCGTCAGTTTTTTGGGATGCGCGTGGGATAATTTTCATTGATTATCTTCAGAAAGGAAAAATAATCAACGGTGAGTATTATGCGAAATTATTGCAACGTTTGAATGATGAAATAAAAAAAAACGGCCGCATTTGGCGAAAAAGAAAGTTTTGTTTCATCAAGACAATGCACCAGTTCACACATTCGTTATCGCGATGGCCAAAATCAATGAATGAATGTTCGAATTGCTTCCTCATGCACCCTATTCGCCAGATTTAGCCCCTTCGGATTATTTTCTGTTTCCAAACTTGAAAAAATGGCTCGGTGGTAAAAGATTTGCCAACAATGAAGAGGTGGAGTCTGCGGTTGATGGCTATTTTAAGGAGCTCGACTATTCCCACTATAAACAAGGTATCAAAGCTGTTGAACATTGCTGGGAAAAGTATATTGAGCTAAAAGGAGACTATGTAAAGAAATAAAGATATTTTTTCCCAAATATTTTGTGTTTTCTTTGTTAGGTCAGATACTTCTGGGACTACCCTCGTAGTTGCATGTATGATGTAGATGTTCTTTTGATTGCCAAAAAGTTAATCTGGCTGTGTAGTATGAGCAAATCCATCTCTGATAGATAGTTAAGTAAATCAGACGATAGATATAACCAATAATATTGTGGATTAGTTAAATAATCATGTCATTGAGCACAATTTTAAATCTGTTCTACACAGATTTAAAAAAGAAAAAATTTTGTCGGAAGAGTTATTTACAATCGTAAATTGTTCATTTAATTTAATTTGAGTTGCTTAAAAATAGCTTTCTTTTTACAGTTTCGAAAACGCCGATATTGAAATGTTTATAAATTCTATCGACATTTATTTATCGATAATTAAAAAATTACTATGGCTTGCGAACTTTGTCGAGAAACGCTCGTCATCAAATTAGTAAAAATATGTGCGTAGTAATTTTTTGACATACGAACATATCACACAAATATTTAATAATGCACTGTGTACGTGCGCACGTGCACTCTTTATATAAAAAATAATTACGTAACGATTATATCGATAACAGTAGTGAGGGAGAGAGGAAGGGGGGGGGAGAGAGAGAGAGAGAGAGAGAGAGAGAGAGAGAGAGAGAGAGAGAGAGAGAGAGAAGGGCAGGAGGGAGTAACTCAAACTCATGGCGCATTCGTATCCGGGAAAATAATTAGCCCGTGCGCGAGCCCCGAAATATAGCGAGATGATATTCCCTACCACGGGCAAAGGTTGCGTCTCTCTCTGATGAATTTGCAATTCATATAATTGCAGACTGCACAAGCGAGCCAATGGTATATCATCGACGTTGCGTAACGCTCGCGGTTGGGCCCTGATGTATAATCCTCTCCTTGCCGTATCCGCCGTCGCAAAGGCAAATGGTTCAAAAGCCACCATTATTGGCGCCGCGAGTGCGGATCAGAGTCGGAACTGCGGGCTTAATATCTCGGAAGTATATGGAGCCGGAAGTACATGGAAAGGGATAAAATTGGAAGAGTCCGCGCGCGCGGCGCGGAACTAGAGGGAAAGAGCGAGAGAGAAAACATCGTTTGAGGGAGGATGGGAATAAACGTAGAGCGACGGGAGGGGAAGAGGGAGGAGTAAAATGCGAAGGCGAGACGCCGGAACGGAGACACGTTTGCTTGCGCGGCTAACGGCAATGACAGTGCGAGAACAATGTCACTGTCTAGTTTCGCGTCGCGGGATAAAGCGAGATGGCACAACAAGAAGGGGAACGCGGAGCAGGAGGAGTGAGCGAGGGAGAAAAGAAAGACGCGGAAGAAGGTGGTTTAGCCCCCGCGGATGGATATTGCGGCGTCGTAGCGCACAAAAGCTGCGGCCTTTCTACCCTCTTCCCTCGTTGTCTTTCGTGTCTTCCTGAGCGCGAAATAAATCGTGCTCTGGCTCCCACGACAATAAAATTATCCAGGTTCACATCTGATCGTGCAACTTCCTCGGACGCTCTCCCGTCGAACGTTTCGCGCGCTTCTCATGATTTTCGATTGTCGAGGGTGTGTGTGTGTGTGTGTGTGTGAGCAGTAAGATTGGTAACGTCAACGGCGCGGCGACGAAAACGGGTTCCGTTCATTGGAAGCATGAGATATGTCGGCTTCTAAGTATCGGAGTTTGCGAAACTACCGCGTCAAGATGAGGAGGGTGTACGTTTCGTGCACGTACCGAGTTGGTTACTCACTTATTTGCTTTCGCTTCATCCTCTCGTCCTCGTCGACCATCCACATCGTCATTATGCGGATGCGACGGGCACCCGCGCGTAGTTCTTTCGTTCTCACTTCGGTGGCGAGAAACATGGGCTTTCTCTCTCTTTCTCTCTCTTTTTCTCTTTTTCTCTCTTTCTCTCTCTCCCTCTCTCCCTCTCTCTCTCTCTCTCTCTCTCTCACTCTCTCAGAACATTCCGCTGTTGGCGTCCCCTCGTTCGCGCGTAGGTAGGTAGATAGGTAGGCGGGTAGCTGTAATCTAGCGTCGGTTTACAACGTGGAGACAAGGCTACCGTGTTAACGTAAAAAAAAAAGGAAAAAACGTATGTGAAGTAGGGTTCACTCTCCGGGAAAAATCTACTCGGCTGCACGCGGGTGGGCGGTCGCGCGAGAACAAAACGATCTCTGTTTAGACCCGTGTTAGTGATCTTCAAAGCTGGGATAAACGCCGTCTCGACGGTGGAACGAAGGATATTACGTCGAAATTGCGCGAAATGTAAAATGCATGAGCGGCCGCCGAGCCGAGCTCGTGGAAAAAGTGAGAGGCGCTCGCGCGACGAAGAACGGAAATAATTAGATTCGAATGTAAACGCCCGCGAATCGACCATTCGCGTAATTGTTGCCAAGAATAACAAACGAACTTCTGCTGCTAGGGCGGCCGCCATGGCCGACGTTCCCGCGGTGTCGAGGTCTCAATGACGATTGCTCGTCTCTCGCGGCAAGGTAAAGAGAAAGTGAGACGGAACAGGCTCCAGGGGGAGAACGGAAAATTGTGGGAGGGAGCAATTTAGCCGAAGAATGGGGCGAGCGGTTATTAACGGTATGAGTGAACTTGCATCGCGAACATTGTGCCGTAAATCGGACTGAGCCGCGATGGCCTCCGCTGTTAATGCGTGCGTCATATGAAACGGAGACAGAAAAGATGGAAAAAGACCGAAGAGCGGCCGGTGAACGTGACTTTTGCCGACGAAACTCGAATATTTCGTCTCTTTTCCCTTTTTGCTCCCTTTCCTTTTTTCAACGTCCACGAGCCTCCGGTGTGCGTTAAAACGCGGAAGCGAAGTAAGATATACGCGTTCTCTTTTCTCCCTTTTCGTTTCTCCTTATCCTCTTTTTTTATCGGGATGCAGATGTTACACACGAATGTGTTGAATTACGAAGGAAATATAACGGCGGATAATCCGCTGAGCGATGCGCCGGGATATTAACGGTGATTTACGGGGGTGAGGTAGCAACGATATTACAAATAGGTACAAATAATACACAGCGTATTAATCATTGATGTTGCAAGATAATTTCGAGAACCGCACGGGGGGGGGAGGAGGGAGATGTACGATGCAGCACATGTGTAACATTGCTTTGCAATAATCTGATCTATTTTTTCTCAATGAGGCGTGTATTAATTTATGAAACGGAAAAAAATAACGAATGATAAAAAGGGTACGCAGGCGTTCGCGCGCACACGGTGGTCGACAGATGCAAAACTGTCGAGACTTCAAGACGAAGTGCGAAAGCGTGACAACGGAACGAGATCTTTGCGCGTAAATCACCGGTGACAGGCCGAGAACGGCGTCACCGCCCAGAACGGCGGGGGATAAAGAGGATAGCGCGTTAAACGAGATACGAGAACGAGAGGGTGAGGAAGTCGCATAAGAAACGCCGAAAGAAGAGGGGAAGGGGAAGCAGGAATAGAAGAAGAAGAAGAAGAAGAAGAAGAAGGCGATGCCGACGAAAAAGACGAAAAGGCAAAGGAGCGGTTAAGCCACTGACTGAATATTGCGCGGTGGCGCAAACAAAAACCACCCATCCTTACGACACCACTGTCGAGAAAGTCCTCCCTGCAGTCTCCCCCCCTCTTCGTTCTCCTCTTTCTCTCCGTCGCTTCGCCCTAACCCCATCCAGCAGTATCCAACTCGACGTCGACCGAGATGAGCGCCGCTATCTCTCCGCAAAACATATAAACTTGGGTAACAGAAGGCAAGAAACTTAATTCACTGGAAAATACACAACAGATAAAGCTGCTTTCAGACGTGCTGAAAGGAGCGAACGTCGTTGCTCGCGACGGCGACGATGCTTTCAGCAGCGACGCGTTAAATGAACGTCGACCGCCGAAGGGCCGCCTGGCCACTTCCGCCGTCTACCGTTAGCTCCGGCCTCGCTTTAATGCCTGACAAATAATCGTAAATATTTTCCATGTCAACCCACCCGGCGACGCACCCTTCGTTCTCGAGCTCCCCACGTTGTCTGGTGTCCAAGCACGCAAGGAGATTCTTCCTCTTTTCCCCCCGAAAAATATATCGAAATCACTGACTGGGCGTTCGGCCGAGAAGGCGGCCATGTGTAGGAGGCAGGTATGCATAAGGGATGGTTTTTATCCATGTGTTTCATTTGTGAATTTTATTATAAGAGGAACAGCAAAGAAAAGGAACCGCACAGTGTTCTTTTGAGACCACGGCTACTTTTCTCTGAATCTCATAAAAACTGGAAAAATATTGCAACATTGTAGGAAAAAAAATTCTACAATAACCTTGTTCTAATATTTTGTTATCATATTTTCTCCTTGTCAATAAATAACTTATTATTAGTTATATTGAAATTTTCAGAAAGTGTATGCTGTACTATTTTGCACAATAAAAGTAATTTTTATTAAGATGATTAGAGAGAGAGAGAGAGAGAGAGAGAGAGAGACAGAGAGAGAAAGAGAGAGAGAGAGAGAGAGTCGAGAATCGAGAATTTATAAAAAAATAGAGTAGATTAACTAAAATATTTTAGTTGCATTACTAAAAAGATAAGTCTCTCTTTCTCTCTCTCTCTCTCTCTCTCTCTCTCTCTCTCTCTCTTTCTCAATATCCTAATTCAAAAAAGATGTTTTAAATCAAATTACGCATTATATAATGTAAATAAATAAATAAAATAAATAAAATACAAATAAAAATTAACAATACAAATGCAATATAATAAATATTAACAACATAAATATTAATTAAATAAATATTATTTAATAAACATTAACTGTCGAAAATAAATTTTTGCATTTTATTATTCAAAATAACAACAGTGCACCTAATTTAGTATAAAATAATTATGAACAATAAAACATTTTTCAAGGGTCCCTGCTATAGATTGCATGCCGTTGTAAGCTTAGTCTATAACTTTTAACGACGGTGTCATTATCATTGTTATCGTTCCATTACTTTTCTACCATGTTATATTTGCGTTACTACAACATAACGATAAAAATACTGTGGCTACCACCAAGGTGCAGAATAAACTAATATAACATGTTTGTCAGGATGTTTTATGTTTGCGTATTTCTCCGAGAAAAGAAAGATATATATGGTTTACAGGATCTTTCTTGCTCCTATAAAAACGTACACGAATGATGTCTCTATTATTGTTTTACAGTCAATTGCAATAATTTGTTGTCTAAGGAGTTCCAGCTCGGGAATTTAAATGTGCGAACCTACACCGAATAGCTTTCCACGTCGGCGTTTATAATCTGCTGTATAATCACGCCGTTCCTCCGTGAAATATCTCGAAAGATTCGTCAAAAAGCCAAAGCGATAGACATATGTGAGCGAGGCGTGAAACGGCAGTTTGCGCGAAGCAAATAAAAGTTAAGGGACAAACGGCAATGTCGGAGTCAGCTGTTATATTTAAAGCGGAAAAACGGTGGTGTGGTCGCGGACTGTAAAGCGCCAGTGTTCCGCATCGCGGAATTGCCGCGCGAAAGGCTGAGTACAGCAGAAGATACCCATAATTCGTGAAGGACCGTGTCTGCCGGAGTACTGGTGACCTGAGATTAAAGGTCCGGCGGAGGATAATCGTGCCCTGATATACCTCTCCGCGAGAAACTCTCTCTCTCTCTCTCTCTCTCTCTCTCTCTCTCTCCCTCTCTCTCTCTTTCTCTGTCTGGCCATCTTGCTGGCGAAGAGAATCACAGCGATAAAAATTAATTTCGTCCTGTCTCTCATGTTTTACAAACTCTGACAACCTCTATGCATTTGTTCATATTCACTTATGCCATTTTCGAACGGTACGATAAGACACTTTGGAAAATTCCATCCTGACGCGCAACATATGACTCGAGACGTCGTTTCATCGAGAAATCCTGCTGCAACTCTCCACATCGGCCGCGTTATCGACTTCAGTTTTGACATCGGTTGGCCGATAGATAAATTTCCCCGACTGTGGACGGCCGCGGGACAGCTTTCTTTGTCGCGGGCGAGCGCGAGCGCGAATTTACTGCGCTTGCTGATGCAATCCAACTCTCCGTCATACGATATTCCGTGAAATCGATCGCGTCCCCTTCGACGGCATACGCGAGCGTAGACGGTGCGGAGTCGAGGCTTCGGGTCCGACCCCGCCGATGAATTCTATTTACGGGCTGATTCACTTATTCAGTCTTATTGACGCTGGCACGGGGACTCTCAGACTGAGAGAGCGAGAAGGAGCGCGTAGGGCGCTTCGCGCGGGCGCGAGGGAATTCGCGCGTACAAGGAAAATATGAAACGTTGCCATTTATCCTGGCCGGATGCGTCGCGCATTCCGGCGTACTGGCTCGCTTATAATGTTAGAGCCGGCGCGCGGTTAAACTCACGCAAAATTACGTCCAGAATTCATGCGAGGCATGAAACTCCGGCGCAGCGGCAACGGCACCTTGTTGCCCCGCGGATATTGTTACTCATGTGAATACACTAAATAAATTAGAGCGCTTCAGAAACAGCGGCGGCCCGTAATAAGTTAATCACTTCGCCCGAAGCTTATATCGCGCGCATGCGCGCGCGAACTAATGTAATTAAATGATAGAGATTGCGTTCCCTTTCTCTCTACGCCCTCCTCTCTCTCTCTCTCTCTCTCTCTCTCTCTCTCTCTCTCTCTCTCTCTCTCTCTCTCTCTTTCGCACGGTAGGATCGAGTAAGGACCCGCGGCCGAGCGCGGAATATTTCGCGAGAAACGCTACTGGCGCGATTGCGATTACGAGGATGTATCGAGCGATTGAGCGCGCGATGCGCTCGTAATTGCGATCGGCAAAAAAGGCAAAAGCGCAGAAAGGCACAACAATTCCCGGTTCGTCAATAAGGGAATATCATCGTGAAACACATACCGATCACTCCAATATCTCCGACCCTCCGTCGAACATCAAAGCTTTCACGTTTTACGTTACGCACCGCACCACATCGTATTACATCTCGCATTATGGAGCGTTCATACCGCACGAGGACATTCATCTTGTCGTGCTGTCGTACAAGGTGATACAGTTGAACGCACGTGTCTTGCGGCCGAATTTTGTTCTCGTAACGCGTTATGACACTTTGCTCGGATTATTCGTATGTGCTTTAATTATCTAGTTGAATCATGGCTATCGTCACTACTTCGTCCACTTTCCTCTTACAATCTGGATATTTTATTAACGAGCGGACTGAGAGTCATATCCATGCATGTCGTTTACGTTGTAAATTCACAGGAGGACGCATAATAATGAACGTGTATGACGTTTTCGAACGTATCTTACAAGAGCGAGCGAGAACGGCAGTGTCACCGTACCGTAAAACGATGTGGACGCGCCATTATGATTTTCCGCGATGTCGAAACGTGCTTTCCTCTTACACAGGCGTACACGTTTATTCGTACAAAGGAAGTGGCCGGGATACACACAAGCGCAGCCCGCGAGATCAAAGTCGAGACAGAATTTTGCTGCGGGGGTCTTTAACTCGACGTTACGGGGAGATCGAAGAGTCCGTATTGTACATGCAAAACGCGCATGGATATATACATAATATGGTGAAATGCTGGCGAAAGTTGGAGGAGTAAAATCTACACGTTGCCTTTGTGCAATCGTCATCCATTTGTCATGGTTACATAAATATCGAAGTTCATTTCACCAGCGCACACACGTCCTTTTGCGACATAAAGAATAAAACGACATATCAAGTAGAAAATACAAAGTAATGCAAAGTAGAAAAATGTTGATAATACTTATAATCGTAAATCGGCAACAGCTGGTGATGACGTACCTTTTATCGCGTATGTGGCTACACGGTATTGCTACACTGGAAGAAATTTTTTGCGAAATATTAGCATGTGCGAACTGAAGAAAATAAATACCGCACTAGCATGTCCAGCTATGCCGAGAGAGAAAATGTTTATTTAACCCCGTTAAAATTATCTTTTTATTATTTTAATAGGAAAATAATGGTAACAACACGCGTATCAAGTTATTACCAATAATACCACTTTTGATCATTTTCCCGACAGTAATTATTCCGTTTACAATTAATAATTCGTAATTATTGTAATTAACAGGCACAAATAGCGGACACTTTTCTCTCCGTATAATTAGCTGCTTACTTAATTAACTTCTCTATTATCTAAATCTATTATTTGTTATCTTTGAGCACAAGTCAATAATTACAGGTAACATTTTAAATTAAACGCATATAAGTATATTCATTTGCAGAAAGGTGTGAATACATTTTTTATATATTTTAAAATGCAGCCGATATCAAGTGAGAAAATTGTGTGTAATTTTTAATGGTAAAATAAATTCTTATTGGATGTCGGATGCATCTCGAAATGTGTTGAAAAAGTAGTGTTTAAACCGCTTTGCAAACTAGTTCACTCAGATTCTATCTGAAAGACGCAGGTCGGAATTGTGACATTATTGAATACTGATAATATAAAAAATGTCATACGTTACGTTATCTTATAAAATACATTTTATAAATGCTATTATTTATATACGTCATTTTATAATATTACAATCACTTATATAATATATAAATAAGATTATATGTAGGTGTCTTAATCTTATAAATAATGTACAAAGTTCAAAGAGCATAAACTTTAACGCGCATTTATTACTATTATTAAAATATAATATATTTAGCGTTCTGGGATGCTGAAGGAAGATTCCCTCATTGAGAAATAAGTGTTTGATATTTACGATTATAATAAAGTTTTTGTGGCTAGGAAAACGATATTTGAAGTATATGCTATCATAATGTCAATGTGTAATAATAATTTTATGTATATATTATTTATCATATTATTTTTGTTGAAACGACAAAAAATATAATTGATGTTAAAAATAAATTTTAATAAAATTAATCATTTTTCTTCTCAAAAATCTATTTTCTTCTTTTGAGATTTTAGGTTGATTCTGTATTGAGAAACATAATTAAGAATATTTATGCATAAGTTCCAATTGTAAATCAGTATAATATTTCATATCTCTATAAAGATCATATAATATACCGAATTCTTGATTAATAACAAAAGTTGTTACATATATATGATACATATAAATGTTGTAAATTATACATATAAAATTTATAAATTTGTGAAGAGATGTTTTAATGCTAAGAACTAATTTTATTAAGTGAAGTATGCTATAGGTAGCAATGATATTTTATATTTTTTTCTTAAATATATGTTTGTGAATGTAACTTTAGAATATAATAATTGCAAACTATTTAACGACAAAAAGAAATGATTTTTATGTTTTTATTACAATGTGTGTCATTTTAGCTAAATTCGATTTAGAATTGAGATTCAGCTCCTAATTAGGATCGTTATTTTATACCTCAATTACACGATACGATATGTATTGTTAAAAAAAAATGTTCTCGGTATATTTGATGTGCCATTTACGTGTAAAAAAGTTTGTGAACAGAATCGCAAAGATACTAATACTCGACTGCAAAAAATTTCATACTTTTTGGGATTGGAAATAAATTTTTCTATATATTATGTATAACCCTCAGCGGAAGGTGAAAAAGTTTGCTGCGGAAATTAGGGATTATTTTATGAGATAACAGCGAAGGTGTTTCCATCGGAGAATAAACGACAATAAAAATTATTCCGCTTGCTTTGCGCCCATTAACATTAACGCGACGTTTACGATGTACCATCAGAAAGTTCAGGCTTGACTACGCTCGCCTGTGCTTATAAAATTAAAGTTTGCTCCGTGAAAAGCTCGCCCGCTAGCTCGCTCCGCGTCGAGGAAATCTTTATCGTCAACGCCGCTGTCGATAATGAGTTTCTGCGTCAACCGTGACATACTTAGAGCACCCGAACGTGATGAAATATCAAACCATATCGACTGCCGCGTAAACTAAATAGCTGCTTCGCACTTATATATTGGGTGAGTGCAAAAGTTCGTGCGGAGTTTGTGAGTAAAAGTCACACAGTGATTAGGCAAACAAATCAACAAAATCTTTATTCAATCAATGATATATTTTCCATCGTTTTCTATAATCTTTTCCCAATGTTCTGGCAGCATACGGATGCCTCGATCATAAAAACTGCGCGGTTTAGATTCGAAGAACGAAGAGACGCCGTTTTTTAAGGCCTCCAAAGAGTCAAAGTTTTTTCCATTTAAATAATTTTGCAATGACCGGAACAAGTGATAGTCAGATGGTGCGATATCAGGAGAATACGGTGGATGCGTTAAGACATCCCATTTCAGTTTGAGCAGCGTCTTTTTCGTGTGGTCTGGCGTTGTCGCGATGAAAGACGACTCCCTTGCGATTTGACAAAATCGGACGTTTCTCTTTTATTTCTCGATTCAGATTGGTTAATTGGCGACAGTACTTGTCCGAATCAATCGTTTCGCCAGCGGAGAAGCTCGAAATAGATTATGCCCTTGCAATCCCACCAAACAGAGAGCATCACCTTCATCGGGTGCAAACTGGCCTTTGGCATTGCGTCACCAGGCTCACCTGATTGTTTCCATGTCCGTTTGCGCTGAACATTGTTGTAGAGGACCCATTTCTCATCGCCCGTCACTAGTCGATCCAAAAACGACTCGTTATTGAGCCGCCCGAGTAAAGAAACGGCTACAGAAATTCGCTTGATTTTGTTCTTCTCGGTCAGCAATCGGGGCACCCATATATCGAGCTTCAAATCGAATCCCATCTTTTTTAAACGCCGAAAAGCGGTTGATTGGTCAACGTTTAGTGCTGTAGCAACTTCTTCTGTTGAAATTCGCGGATTATTGAGCACTAAAGTACGCAAAACATCGTCATCAATGTCAGAAGGTCGACCAGAGCGTGGCTCGTTTTCAAGGTTAAATTCTCCGCGCCGAAATTTAGCAAACCATTTTTCCACAGTTCGTTTAGCTGGTGCTTCATCCTGATAAACATCCTGAATGTTTTTTACGGCTGCGACAACGTTTATTCCCTTCCGAAACTCGTAAAGCATAACATGCCGTAAATGCACCTTATCGATACTCATTTTTAAAGTGATATTTCTCGAAGCAGTTTGTATGAAAACAAATGATTTTTTTTTTAATAACAGCTGAAGACGTCACCTTTCCAACGTTATATAATATGTAGATGGAAGTATTAATGACAACACTTTACGACGCTTATAACTCCATCTATTGAAACTCCGCACGAACTTTTGCACTCACCCAATAAATACAGGCGCATAATGGCTCAGCAGCTCGAATAGTTAGCGGTACGGTAATTAGTGATCAGTAGTGAACTATATACTACATTAAGAAGTTTATTGCAATGCTGAACGAGTACAAAAAGAAAAGAGATAGGTATCTCAAAAAGTTACTTCTTTCTCTGTTTAATGAATTTTGGTTGGTTTTTCAAAACGGCTTTTCATGAACTTTGCTGCAAGCTTCTCGGTTTTACTAACATTAGTAAAATTCATTATACGTGTAAAAATCCTAAATAAATTGTCGCAGTTCTATGTAAAATGTGCAAGATATGTGTAGCAGATTACAAAAATCAACAAAAATCTATACAGGGTGTCCCATTTCAAAAAACGCACCTCGATCATTCTTCAACAAAGCATTTTCAGCAAAAACATTTGATGATTTTGAAATTTCGAAAAGTTAGCAAGTTAACAAAAATCAGGTTGCTATTATAACAATATAAAGTCTAATACCACTTTTTCTTCCGACAAATAGTTAGCGAGTCATGAGTTAAATATTGAATAAGTTATAAAATTTTTCTTAAATATCTCAAAAAACATTAGGTAAATAAAAAAATGTTTCAAACAAAAGTTGTTTAAATTAATTGGTAGAAAAAGACGGTGTAATAAAAAATTGGGGTTCCATTTAACGCGTTTTGTCCTGAAATGGCATAAATTTTTTCTTTTCTTAATGTTACTAGCAATTATAGAAAACATCGGCGTATTGCAGCCAAACTAGGTACCCTATAGTTTTTGGGTATGCTCTTTTCAAATCCGTCGTCCGTTTCAACCTATCTCAACTCAGTTTTCCGATATGGTCACTTTCATCCAGAAAAGTCGGAAAATTTTCAGTTTTTTTTTTAATTAATCGTAGATTTTATAAAGATAGAAGTTTCTGATTCTTTCTAAACTCTGTATCTGGTGGTATACAGGTCTGTATTCGAAAATCCCATAGAGTACAATACGAAATTCAATATGGCAGGCTTAATATGGCGACGTTTTTCATGAAAATTATGGTTTTTCCGTATTATTCTATTGTTTCTGAGAATTTTCGTATATTTCCTGAATTAAATCTATGGAGAAACATTATTCTCATTATTTGAGACCAATTTCTCCCAATTTGGGACATCGTCCGAGTAACGTAACCTATAGATCTTGTGAATAAGCAGTTTCTCTTAATATCTTTGAAATATTTTGTGAATAAGATGTTGACATTCCTATGCAATCTATTATTTAAAAGGTTTTTGGAATCGCTGGATCTGGATCCAGGGTCAGATATGCGAAATCCAATATGGCGGATCCAACATGGCGGACTGGAATTCCAAAATTCAAGTTTTCGGTCCGAAAAAAATTTTATTTGATTTAGCTTAAAATTTCAATTAAAAGTTGTCTCCTGTCATTTGTTATTTATTGCTTAGATCTTTATTAAAAATTCATGAATATGTAAAATTTTAAAGTATGCTCGGAAATTTATGACTGCTCAAAATGTCTTTCGTTTTAGTTTTGTGAATTATATTATTTCATGAGATATTTTTTGTAAGAGATTAAAGTACATTTAGCAGTTGAAATAATTTTCTATTTTATTTTTGAAATGATTTTCTATTCTATTCTATTATATTTCAATATTTCACCGTCCGTTCGCCACAAGAAACATTTTGTGTTGCCCGACTCTTACCAACAAGGAGGTAGACGGTTTTGGAAAGTCTTATTTTTTTGTTTTATTTTTGTTTTTTGTTTTTTGTTTTTTTTTACTTTTTATAGATCTTGCATTTTTTTAATTTTTTTTCAATTTTTAGATTTTTTGGTTTTTTGCTTTTAAACATAGTTGTGTGATGTTCATCTTACAAGTTTAAAATATGCATTTCTAATGGATTCATTAGCCTAAGAACAAGTCAAATCTTTTTCCTTTTAAACTACACTATTTGTTTACACTGTGAATTTTATTAAAACATGTTACACAATAAAAATCATTACAATCCAAACAAAATTTTGTAGTCCTTACAGAGCAATTTGTGACTGAACAAGACTTTTTTGGCTAAGAACCACATTTGTGAGCTATAAGAAATGAGTAGTAACTAATCGAAAGTAAAAAATTAGTCAATGTACGATGAACAGATCAGATAATTTGGAATAGAACGTAAATGGAAAAGTAAAATATTTAACATAGAGCATCGTTTCTGGAATGCCTAGATCTGTAAACTAAAACTAAAGGTGACTAATGTAAACCCTATTCATATTGAACGTAATTGAATGACATCAATGAGGAGCAATAATCTGCGGAACCGATGCATCAAACAACTTTATTCGAAATTATATTCATGAAGTCCCGGACATGTTCAAAAAAATTATAATTTTACGAAGTCACTGAATTATTCTGGAATCATAAATTATAAATAAATTTGAAGTTATATTACCAGATCCTACCATTGTATAATTCTTATAATTGTTACATTCTTTTCATGATGAGAATTAATTACGGCAGTTCTACCGTCAAAAAATTAAAAGTTCCCAAATGAAGTCATCAATGTTCAAGTATATATCAAAATTACAATAGAAAACTAAGCAATATGTAAAAAAATGACAGGAGACAACTTTTAATTGAAATTTTAAGCTAAATCAAATAAAATTTTTTTCGAACCGAAAACTTGAATTTTGGAATTCCAGTCCGCCATGTTGGATCCGCCATATTGGATTTCGCATATCTGACCCTGGATCCAGATCCAGTGATTTCAAAAACCTTTTAAATAATAGATTGCATGGGAATGTCAACATCTTATTCACAAAATATTTCAAAAATATTAAGAGAAACTGCTTATTCACAAGATCTATGGGTTACGTTACTCGGACAATGTCCCAAATTGGAAGAAATTGGTCTCAAATAATGAGAATAATGTTTCTCCATAGATTTAATTCAGGAAATATACGAAAATTCTCAGAAACAATAGAATAATACGGAAAAATCATAATTTTCATGAAAAACGTCGCCATATTAAGCCTGCCATATTGAATTTCGTATTGTACTCTATGGGATTTTCGAGTACAGACCTGTATACCACCAGAGTTTAGAAAGAATCAGAAACTTCTATCTTTATAAAATCTACGATTAATAAAAAAAAAACTGAAAATTTTCCGACTTTTCTGGATGAAAGTGACCATATCGGAAAAGTGAATTGAGATAGGTTGAAACGGACGACGGATTTGAAAAGAGCATACCCAAAAACCATAGGGTACTTAGTTTGGCTGCAATAAGTCGATGTTTTCTATAATTGCTAGTAACATTAAGAGAAGAAAAAATGTATGCCGTTTGAGGGCGAAACGGGTTAAGAAAAGTAATTATCAGTGAATATCTCGAAAGTGATGTCATTTATAAACAAAGTAGTATAATTGTTTTATGTCCCCCTTGAAATCATACAACTTTTATCCGAAACATTTTTGCTGAAAATCCTTCGTTGAAAAATTAAGGAGCGTTTTTTGAAATGGAACATCCTGTATAAGATGTCGATTGCGGAATCAACTTAACTGATAGTCTCGTACCATTTTTGTAGCATGGATTGTTTCCAGATTCCAATATTTCGCACGGATGGTAAGTCCTTAATCAAATATTTTATATGCATTAATTTCTTCTAAATTGTTCTGCTGAGAAGGATCAAAATGACGATTGAAACGTATGATTAATTCTTCGAGGAGTGGTTAAAACAGACTACTTATTTTATTTGTGAATTTAGCGGATCTCTCGTAATCGACATCTTGCGTGGGCTGCTTTTGTAATTTATTATAAGTGTAGATTTTATTATCTTTATTCCTAATGTGTCACTGAACGCAGCCAATATTCTCAACTCAAAGAGAGGAAAAGATAAACCGGTTATATTTGTTCTCCTCCCTTGTCCCGTTTTCTCCCATGTGAGTGAGTCTTTCAGTACAACGTAAAGTTCACTACCTGTGGCCTCGCCTTCACACTTTGTTTCTATTGCTCGTGAGATTGACGAGTCAATAGAATGTAAAATCACCTGTTTATAATAACACGACACGGCTCGTTTGCGTTTCTTTTCACTGCGTCGTCACGTCATTTCGCATGAAAGAAGTTCGTGTCAATCGCGCGTAGGACGCGCACGCGACCCAGAAAAACTTTTATTAAAAGCCATTAAAACAATAAAAGCGGCTTTAATTATCGTCGGTATTGCCGGGTATAAGCCACATGATTTTTCGAACGTGTCGTGCACGCATGTTTCCGCTTTACGACAGCGAGAAGACTCGCTTTGTACATCGCAATTCTGCGAAAACAGTTCAGTGGATTCTTGCACGGCGGTGACGATATTGCGAGAGTAAATGGACACCGTGTGTCAAAACTTTCCATCCTTGCGATGTGTCTGTGTGTATGCGATGTGTGTGAGCATGCGCGCGCTCAAGCACTCAGTATTATATTGAATATGATTGATACGTATTACAGCGAACGTCAACGGCCAAATGAATTAAATCATCGCGAATACAGGATGAGACATCGATCAACATTAAAACTTGTCCAGATAAATATAATCTTCAGTTTATTACACGAGTATTCGACGCGTATACACATGCACTCTGAGACTCGCGAATTTATCTTTTTCTTTTTTTAATAAAATAACGTGCGACTTTCCACGATAATCATGCGTTCTCCTGCGTTCGTTTTATAAATTGAAATATTAAAAAGGTATAAAAAGAGAAAGCGGGGCCGTGTCGGTATATACGTATAAATATTATACAAATACATTCCTCTTCCTGATAATTAAAGGAAATACGCTCGCGAGACATCGCCGGAGGAATTTAATTAAAAAAAGAGAAAAAATACATTTTTCCTTTACATTATCTGTCGCGTGTAGCTTCAAAGAGATTTTTTAGAAATCTTCCTGATCTCGCAAGCATTAGCGGAGCGAAGAAACACGACGATGAACATCCGCAGCTCGTGATTATTCAAAATTATGGCCGGAAGCGAGCTCAAGACAAAGAATGTACACACCCTGTACCTACTCATGTCTTCTGAACTAAGAAAAAGTTTATCACGAGCGCAGTTGCACGTTCGGCCTCTTGGTCGCATTAATTATGTGCGAGCACGTCCCGAAAGTTTTAACCACACTGCGAGGAGAGGAGCAGTATTTACTTTTATTTTGTCGCGACACGCCGACCGCAGCGGTAAGCCGAATGTTGCTGTAGAGGACATTCTGTCTGCTGCGCATGTCTGGGAATTCGGTTTTCGAAACCTCGTGCGTCTCCGAGGGGATTTTGGCAATGCGAAAATCAATATCAGCGCTGTTCTTGTCGCCGCTTTCTGCGATCGGAACTTGAGGCTTGTAATGACTGTTAACGCGATTGTTACTTTTCTAGAGTCTTGGCTTCACGCGAAAATTGAGTTCTCTTTCTTCCTCTCTTTCTCCTTCGCTCTCTTCTAATGACATACTTGGGCGAGATCACAGATCGCCGCGAAGAAATGGTTGTAAGAAGGCAAAATTGAGCGAAGCGGCACAATGAGACACGGAGGCTCTCGGGACGCTGGAGGAACGAGATCTCGTTGAGGGAAGTATCTCTTGGAATGCGCGTCAGGCTTTTTACAAGCGGGCAACTGTGAAACATCATGTTCAGCGCTTTATTATAAAGCAGCAGCAAGACAATGGAGGTTTTAGGTCCTGCAATTGTTAAGAATAGTGCCACGCCGTGGATGCGAATCATCGTTCTTTCGTGTCTCTAAGAGATCGCGGAGATAATTTTCCAATAATTAACCGGTTGTAACTGTAAAATCGCTATAACGGAATTCACGAGTAATTGACGTTATTTGGAGATTCTTGCGGAGCACGTTACATAATACAGTTACTTGGAACTCGCACGCACTAATGACGGTAATTAATTTAGCATCAGGCTAATTGATACGCCCGGCTTATTCAGTAGCACTGCATGATTGCGCGCACGCACGAGTGCTCGCGAATCTGTTGCATCGTAAACGTCCCTTGGACGTGATATTTAAGACAGTTGATCCGTAATCTATTTTTTTAAGAATTGGTTTTTAAATTCGAACAATACATTAGTAGAAACATCTACAGAATGTTTTGCATATGACCAGATTGACCAGACGAAATATTTTACAATAGTAATTATCAGTTCGATGATAATGCAAAAAAAATATCTGAAGATATTGTTGTACGGTTTAAAAGTGTAATTATGATGATGGAATATTATTTCCTCAAGATCATTTTTTCGAAGATCTCAAGGTCAAGAGTATTTTTTAAACAGAACTATACAATTTTTTTGAATGATCTTATAGTTGACATCGAACGAATTTCAGCAACTTAAAACAATATAGTCTACAGATGATTCTTGACATAGGAAATATATATGTTTGAAAAAAAGGAAAAGTAACAAATACTTTTCAACACAAATGTATATTTCAAAAAGTGTTCAAAATGATGTCCATCGATTTTAATATATTTTTGAATGCGAAAAATAAATGACTTATTTACATCTTCTATAATTTCTGGCGTAATAAAATTATATATTGGGGACTTGAATAAGTTCTCGCTGTCTCTTCGTGAAAATGAATGCTTTATTTTAAAAAATTAGTAAAGAACATGTCATTGAAAGTGTTGTCCATCGCTAGCCACTACTTTCTCCCATCTTTCTGGCAGCATACGAATACCATGTCGAAAGAACGATTCATCTTTTGAGATTATCCACGAATCGACCCATTTTTTGGCACTTTATAAGAATGGAAGTGCTGCTCAGCCAGGCCATAAGTCATCGATCGGAACAAGTGGTAATCGGAAGGAGCAATGTCCGGTGAATACGGCGGGTGGGATAGGACTTCCCATTTGAGCGTTTCCAAGTAGGTTTTGACCGGTTTTGCAACATGTGGCCGAGCGTTATCATGCTGCAAAATTACTTTGTTGTGTCTCTCCTCGTATTGCGGCCGTTTTTCCTTCAATGTTCGGCTCAAATGCATCAATTGTAGTCGATAGCGATCTCCCGTGATGGTTTCGTTGGGTTTGAGGAGCTCATAATATACTACACCCAGTTGATCTCACCAAATACAGAGCATGAGTTGGAACCATGGATATTCGGCTTTGCCGACGATGTTGATGCATGACCGGGCTTACCCCACGATTTTCTACGCTTCGGATTATCATAGTGTATCCACTTTTCATCGCCAATTACGATACGATGCAAAAAACCTTTCCTTTTCTGCCGTTGGAGCAGCTGTTCACACGTGAAAAAACGCCGTTCGACGTCTCTCGGCTTCAATTCGTACGGCACCCAATTTCCTTGCTTTTGAATCATTCCTAATGCTTTTAAACGTTTGGCAACTGTTGTGTGATCAACTCCTAATGATTCTGCAAATTTATTTTGCGTCTGACATGGGTCTTCGTCGAGTAATGCTTCCAATTCTTCGTCTTTAAACTTTTTCGGTGCGCCAGAGCGTTCTTTATCTTCAACGTCAAAATCATTATTTTTAAAGCGTCTAAACCAATCTCTGCATATTGTTCCCGACAGAGCATGGTCGCCGTAAGTTTCTACAAGAATTTTATGTGTTTCAGTTGCAGATATTTTTTTGGAAAGTAATGCAGTAAAATTCCCCACAAATACTTTTTTTTTTGGCACGAAATTCGACATATTTAATGCTATGAAAAAATATGTTGTTTACTCTTCGGCGGAATAACATATATTGTCATTTCGAGCCTAATGGTGCAGCTTCACGATGGAGTTGATTGGAAGAGAAAGTAGTATTGCCCGATGCAAAAAGGCTAAGATAACACTGTCGGAAACAATGAGAACTTATTCAAGTCCCCAATACTTGCACTATTCATTCTTGCATGGTTAGTGGTGTAAGATCATTGTAGAAAACCTTATTTTTTAGACATACTTAGAAACAAAATCTAAAAAGTTTAAATCTAATGATTGTTTTTGCATGTTTTGTGGTGTTGTAAGATCATCATTGACAATCTTATTATTTAGGTATATTCAGGAAAAAAATCTAATGAGTTTAAATCTTAATTAATTATCGAGCTGGCCAACAAATTTCAGCATCTATTGAAAGGCATAAATATTTTACTTCCTCCTTTTCCTCGAAGATATATATATACTTTCTATGTTAAGAATCATATGTAGGTCATACTATTACAGATTGCTAAAATTCAATGAATGCCGGCTATGAGATCGTCCAAACAAGAATGAATGGTTCTATTTAAAAAATAATCTTGACTTTGAGATTTTTTTAAAATGACCTTGGAAAAAAAGTTCTCATCTTTATAAATCCCTTTTGAAGCAAAGGTATCAACACGGTCTTTTTTAAGTTATTTGGCATATATTTAACATGAAAATTGTCATTTTACATGAAAATTTAAACAAAAGTTCGATCGATTAAATAGTGTAGATGTGGAGCCACGTGACATATACCCAAAATTTGCGTGCATGCTTGCAGTGTCTACATAATTTCGATCTGTAGATTCGTGCAATCTGTAAAACACAAATATTTTCTTGTAGATACAAATTATATTTATAGTTTCTCTGAGGGGGATTTTGTAATTTCATAAAAGTAACAAAATGGCGTAATTTACTAAAAAAAGGTTACGACTTTTTTCTGCAAAATGGAAAATCAGAAAACGCTTCCAAAAGATTATAAGGAATTTTGTTATGAATATTTTCGTTCAAGTCACATTTAAAAACATTCAAAACTCGCCGAGTTATCGTGCACTGATGGAAAATAGCGTTTCAAGAAAAACGCGTTTAAAGTTTTGATATGAAAACTTTGTAATATAGCTTTTACTTAATCGAACTTACTATTATTCAGCTATTTCGGCATCATAAGGAATACTTTCTTGCGTTTCATCAGCCATATGCAATATTTTTGATTTAGCATGCCTATGAGCAATTCTCACTTCTTCAGTCGCTTGCTTGCTGCATCTTGATCCGAGCATGTATCAAATAGTTTGCGTCCTCTTTTTGGCAATACTTGTAGGTATTTCAATGTGGATTACCGACACACCCATTATTCGCATATATGTATCGGCTCCATCATTAAAAGTACTTGCAACTATGTAAGCAGCAATTTCTATGATTTGAAGGCTGTCAAAAATTGTTTTCGGTGCAAGCTTCCAAATTTTCTCATTGTAACTTTTATTATTATTCCGGGTGAAGTCTCCTTCGCATCTTTGCAACAAATCCTCTTTGCTTAAAACTTCGCGTACAAATTTAATGACCGTTTGCACGATATCCAATAACGTAGGTTTATATTTGTAATATTTGAAAGTCCCTGCAGCCTTTACTTGCTGCATCGTACCACGTGCATCAACTATCGGCTCTGGTCGGGTAATACATACATGTATGTTGTGGCTTACGTCATGGAAATTTTATGGTAAACGTGGCCCAAATTGCGTTCTTCACATTTCCCATCGAATCACAATTATTTCTAATCGCCAAACCGTAATGTATAGTTAATTTATTATTTAACGATGCTGTTAACTTTCCTTTACTTTCGAGGCTCGCCAACTTCGACTTTGTTTTTTCTTCAGCCGTATGTATCGCTCTTTACATCGATGTAAACCGCCCTTTTTGATCGATCGACCGATGCTTCATTTTTTCTGAATCCAATCGCAAACAGATCATACCAGGCAGATGTGTATCTATTGTTTCAAGTCGTCGATGCGTAATAGTCGATAGAACTCATGAGTCATATTGCGCGCTCTCGCACATTTTCATTTATACCTTTTTCAATTTTGCGAATATCTTAATGCGCTTTTAACAATTAAATAAGTCAATAAAAAAGTCGATTTTTTAACCCAACGAAAGCTCCCTTAAGCCCTCTAGAATTTGTTAGATTTCTTCGTGTTGTATTAATTATTAACTCTTTAACAATATTCAACAATACAAATAATATTGCTTTCTTGATTAAACACACATGCGAGCGTACCGTAAGACATAAATGACAATAATAAAGTCCGACACGACTGGATTAAAAATGTCCATTTATGCGTGTTACATTCATGAATGAATTAATGAATGACTAATGAATGAGTCTTTTATATTCGTGCTACATTCACGAATGAACTAATGACTACTGAGCCTTTTATATTCCCTTTTCCACTGATAAAGCACACAGGAACTTTTTTGACATGCTAATAGAAAAAAATAATTCCAAGTTAATTAATTAATGTTTTAATGTTTCATTAATTAAAAAAGTATTCTCGAGTATTCCTTTAATTATACAGAATGGAGATTCTGCAGTATAGAAACTGGAAAGCATATTCAATTCAGAGTTGTAAAAGTTAATTGTTATTCTCATTAAATTGAGTAAGATCTTAATATTTGTTTGAAGGAATCCGGACATTTTAAATTAAACTGGTATAATAATATATTGCTGGACATATATATAATTTATATATATAATATTTAATATAACTATTAAATTAATATAAAAATACTACTACAACAATAAATTGTATTATTTAAACGCTACTTTTAGGTATAAAATTTAGTTCTCGCACGTTCGTTTATTATCTTTATATATAATTAAGCTAATATATTTTTAATTTTAGTTCATTGATCATAATGTATACTACTTTCTCTGTTCGATACATACAACTAAAGTTTCAAGTATGCGTATATAACTGTTATGATGTATTGCTAAATTATGATAACTTCGAAATATTTTTAAATTACTTTTTGCATTATTCTCAAACAGATCTAGATGCCGATTAGTATTTGATTATTGTACATATATTAAATTACATTTAATTTTGATATTGTCCTTCTCACAGTATACATGTTAATTCTGAAACAATACCATTTTTTCTCTTTTATCTCTGTAATAATCTCTGTAATCTCTGTATAAATTTGTATAAAAGTTTTCCTAGATATAATATAAATTTCAAATAAAATTTTCAAATTTGTTCCAAAATTACGAAATTCGATTACAATACAGATGGAGAATTTTCTTCTTATCCTCTAAGCATAAGTTTCCTATTTTAGAATCGGGATGAAAATAATATGGGAATTCATGCTTCTTTTCAATCGATAACATATTTTTATATTATCAAATAGGAAATTTACTTTTATATCAACTACTGTATTCAGTGGAATAAGGAATTAAAACAATAAATAAAACCATAATGTAAAATAATAACAAAAAAAATGTTAAGTAAACTTTGGGTTTGTCGTTTAGAATCGCATATTTGAAAAATTACACTTCTAATTTAAACCTGTGTAGCTTTCGAGACTAAATCTTATTTGGTCTCGATAAAAATTTCTATGTGGAAGTTAATCAACGCAGATTGCAATTAAAAATTGCTTTAATAATTAACTTATATACAGAAGAAATATATTATTTTCATTTCGTGTGCACACACACTTGCACAAATACCCGATGAATTTCTCGACTAGTGTCACCCGTTTGGATAGGTACGTACATACGTATACCCACACACATACGCACACACACACGCATACCGATAAATTCATTCTGTACCAGCGACAAACGACCGTCCGAAATGAACGCGGGGACGTAATCTCACGCGAAAGTCCGTCGCCGATTGTCTCCAGTCTCCTTCTCAAATCCGCCCGAGGTTGTTTTAAAATTCTGCGCTAGTTGCAAGGGCCTCTTTCTTTCTCTCTCGCTTTCCGCTCCTTCCCCCGTTTCTCTCAATCCTTCTCTTTCTACGAGGGCCGAGCCCTCCAGAACGGAAAGACGGTCCTTGCGTGGGTGGTGCGTGTACACGTCGCCACTATGCGACGCCCGAGGCAGGCCATTAGACGGCGACAATGCGCACCCTTTTCCCGACTTTTATACGTATTTCCGCCATTACTGCGCATTCTATGTCGCAATAAATTCTTTCTCCGTCGCATTAAAATTCTTGAAGGGCGTTCTGAATACTTGGCGCGGCATGGCGCGAAGCGATATTGATGTCCCTCGACGTGAACAAAACGGCTTATAGCGACCTTCCCGACTCTCAAACTCTCATCGTGAAAAGGTAGAGAAGACCGTGGCGCGCCGAAAAGGGAGAATATCCGAAAAAGTACCTACCTAGTGTAGGGCGCGGAATGGCGCCATTAGCGTGTATAAGCTTCCGCACCACTTACAGACGTCTCTATCAACATCGGTAGTACGGACTATCTCGTGCGACGCGCCGGTATCCTTTCTCTTGCTATTATTATCACCGCTGTGACAATAGCGAATTATGTAAAAATTTGTCATGTTAAAAATATACGAAATACACCACTTGATTATTGATCTCGATTCTTCTTCCATTCGAGTTTTCAACTTCTCCATGTTAGCAAATTAGAATTGTATAACAAATCGATTCGATAAAAGCAAGCACACAGGCAGACATTTATCGATCAAGTTTTTAATAGAATATCATATTTGAAAAATTTGCCAACAAAATACTGATCTTTTTGCAAGATTTACGTTGCAGAAGTGAATTAGAATATATTGTTCAATATGTGACAAAATCGAAATTGGTATCTTGAATAGTCAATTGACGTTAATACTTATTTAAAAAAACTTTTGCAACATGTAGATATTGAATATGTATATACAGGGTGTTCAGGATCTTTTGGAAACAAAAAATTGTGAAAATTAATCACATTAAACTGAGGAGAAAAGTCAAGTATCATTTTACAAAAATTGCAACAGTTATTAATGATTGAAAGATGAAGTTGAGTTATTAATGATTGAATAAGTTATTAATGATTGAAAATGATCATATCTAGAGACTTTTAATTGATAACTTGAAACTTTGCGTACTTATTTACAAAATGGTAAAGGACATTTTTGTTTAAAATGACTTAATCTACAATTATATGACGGTTATTATGTTTAGCAATAGATATGAGTATTTTGAACCCTGAATTTTGAATCTGTCGCTAGGCACAATAGCCATCATGTAATTATAGATTGGGTTATTATGAATAAAATGTCCCTTACCATTTTGCAAATAACTATGCAAATTTTCAAGTTTTCAATTTTCATTCATTAACCCTTTAACTGCTACGGTCGAGATAACTCGAGTGTGGAGAAAAATGGCGGCCTTGCCTTACAATCGAGTTTACTCGATTTGGACTTTCAATGTGTGTGGTATTGCGTGTTGTATTTTTTTTAAATTTAAAAATGTGAATTTGTGAATATCTGGATCATCAGCAAATTATAAAATATTTTATAATTGTAAAAATAATTCAGCAAAGAGGGTCATACTGGTCATTTAATATGTCAGCAGTTAAAGGGTTAATAACTCAATAACTATCGCAATTTTTGCAAAATGATACTTTTCTCCTCAGTTTGATCTGATTGATCTTTACAATTTTTTGTTTCCAAAAGATTCCAGACACCCTGTATACCAGGTATGTCGGTAATTACTTTCCGGTTTTTGTAACAGATGTCACTAGCCATAAGTATGCAATGTTGTGATTTGATACATATGTCATTTTATTCTACTGACATTAATCTCAAAACTACACAAGTTACGTTCCGCCAAAATAACAGCGTTATAGATTAATAATTTTTTGAAAATGTCGAGTTTTGTGCCTAAAAACGTGCATTTGCGGCACGCATTATTTTTCTTGTTTAATCAAAAGAAAAAAGCCGCTAAAAGTCATCGTTTGCTGGTAGAGACTTACGGTGAGCATGCTCCAACCATAAGAACATGTGAAACGTGGTTTCGACAATTCAAATGTGGTGATTTCAACGTTCTAGACAAAAAACGTCCTGGTAGGTCGAAAACGTTTGAAGATGCGGAATTTCAGGAGTTATTGGATGAAGACCCAACACAAACTCAAAAACAATTGGCAGAAAAGTTGAATGTGAGCCGAGTAGCAATTTGTGAACGATTACAAGCGATGGGAAAGATCCAAAAGATGGGAAGATGGATGCCACATGAATTGAATGACAGGCAATTGGAAAATCGAAAAATCGTCAGTGAAATGCTGCTTCAAAGGTATGAAAGGAAGTCATTTCTGCATCGAATAGTAACGGGTGATGAAAAATGGATTTATTTCGAAAATCCCAAGCGAAAAAAATCATGGTTATCACCTGGCGAAGGCGGCCCATCGACTGCAAGGCCAAATCGCTTTGGTCGCAAGACCATGCTCTGTGTCTGGTGGGACCAGGTTGGTGTCGTATATTATGAACTGTTGAAACCTGGAGAAACAGTTAATACTGATCGCTACCAACAACAAATGATCAATTTGAACTGTGCATTGATCGAGAAACGTCCACAATACGCTCAAAGACATGATAAGGTGATTTTGCAGCATGACAACGCGCCGTCTCATACAGCAAAATCGGTCAAAGAAGTGTTGAAATCACTTGGATGGGAAGTTTTATCGCACTCGCCGTACTCTCCAGACCTGGCTCCACCCGACTCCCACCTTTTCGCATCGATGGGGCACGCGCTTGCAGAGCAGTACTTCGCCGATTTCGAAGAAGTTAAAAAATGGCTCGATGAATGGTTTAGCTCAAAGAAGAAACAGTTCTTTTGGAATGGCATCCATAAATTGCCTGAGAGATGGGCAAAATGTATAGAATCAAATGGCCAATACTTTGAATAAATATATTTTAACTATCCATTGTAAATAACGTGTTTTCTTTAGCGAAAAAACCGGAAAGGAATTACCAATATACCTGGTATATATATATATATAGTGAAATATATCATAATATATATGTGTTGAAATATATATACACTCAAACGCAAAAACCCGGTACACTAAAAATTTGGGAAAAAATTACAAAATTTCAAATGATCATAACTTGGTAAATAATGAAGATACAAATATGCGCAGAAATGCAAAATGAAGCTTGAAACGTCCTCTTTAAGAATATCTGAATGGCAATTATGCTCGGCCATTTTTTTCAAAATGGCGGATGATAAAGTGAGAGGATGCAAAATTGATAATCAAAGGTCCGTGTTTGTGATGGTGCATGGTGTGCATCAGGTATCGCAGCGTAATGGGACCAAATGCACATGAAAGTATAGAGTGTTATCTTTAAAATGCTACTTTACCGAGCTCGATATGATCATTTTTCACTGAGTTGTTCCAAATTTTGCTAAAAATGCGGTTTTCTTGTTAAATTTGCATAATTCAGTGAATAAGTATCGCATCAAGCTCTATAACGAAGTATTTTAAAGAAAACATTCTATACTTTTAGGTACTTTTCGTCCCATTGAGCTGCGACACTTACTTTGCTCCATGCGCCGTCGCACGCTCGAATCTTTTTTTAGCAACTTTTCATGTTCTCCTTTTTATCACCCGCCATTTTGAAAAAATATCGTTGCGCACAATTTCGATAGATCTTTCGAAAAGTACGGTTTCAAAGCTTTCAAACCGTTTTTGAAATTTGCTGCTAGGATATTTAGGTGTCGAGATATTCAATTTCGAATTTGCAACAAATGTCGATTCAGCGAGGCTTAAGGGGCTAAGAGGCTCTGCGGTTCGTTTGGCTCTTTCATAATTTCAATAGCCGCGTTCATTATTCTCTATACAATAATTTACACAATTTTGCGAATTGGAAATTTAATTTTTATCAAAAGTTATCATTCTTTACCCTTCAGTTACGCATGATCACTGTGGTATACACTTTAGTTCGCGAAGCTGTCCCTAGCTCTCTACCTTCTCCGTACGATTGGCCATTATGGTACACAGCTTGAATATGCTGTTCAGGATCGCGCCTGAGTTCGCGGTGACCCGGCGCGCGGGATGCCGAGTCGCTGGACGCCACCTGAACGTCGAAATTCCCTGGCGCTCCTAGTCCACGGAGCCGCCGCGACGCGGCGATCTGGGTTGTCGCGCGCGCGAGCCCCTCGGCTCGCACGCGAGTTCGAGCTGCCCAGGGCATATAAGAGTGCCCGCGGAGACGATCAGAAATTGCCTTCGTACAGCTTTTGGCGTTCATACGGTCCACCGCCGATAGTGGCACTATCTCTTGTACGCTTGACTTCGCGAGTTTGTCAGTACGCCGGGCTTACGTTCTGGCTTGACTGAGATTCTGTCGGTGCGCCCGGGCTTTAACGCCTGGCTTGACTGGATTTTTCTTAAATGTATGTGCCAAGACAATAAACAAAGACAAACAATTTTCCTTTTCCGAACGTGTTCACTCCGATAAGCGCTGCCTCGTGCGACTTTTCTTTTTCCGTGATCTTTTCCTTTCGAGGCGCGTTGCTTCGTGCAACTTCATCAATTTAAACCATAATTGATTGTTTCGCATCGAAATTATTGCGTCGATTATGGCGACGATAAATCCTGAAAAGGCTGCTCAAGTTATTGCTTTAATTGAAGATGGCAGAAGTCGAAGGTACGTTGCTCAGGCACTTGATTTATCAGTGTCAACTGTGCAACGTGCTTATGCCAGGTACTTACAAACCAATCCTTTCCATAGAAGGCCTGGTTCGGGACGTCCTCGATGTACCAATCATAATGATGACCGATTTATTGTTTCAAATTCGTTAAGAGACAGACATCGAACATCTGTTCAAATTAGAAACAATTTAAGGGATGTCCGCAACATTAATGTATCCGTTAACACCGTTCGGAGAAGATTAAAGGAACAAAATCTGCTTTCGCGCAGGCCAGCAGCTATACCTTTGCTTAAATGTCACCATCGCGTAGCTCGACTCAATTTTGCAGTTGAGCATAGAGACTGGACTTACGCAGACTGGAGCAAAGTACTCTTTAGCGATGAATCTCGTTTTTGTGTCTATTCTCCAGATGGACGAGAACGAGTTTATCGTCGCGGTGGAGAACGATTTGCAGACTGTACGGTAAGTGAGAGGCATGGCTACAATGGAGGCTCTGTAATGATTTGGGCAGGAATTTCAGCTAATGCTCATACAGATCTGCACTTTTTTGACAAGAATATGAACGCAGATGTATACGTGGAAGACATACTCATTCCGTATGTTGTTCCGTACGCACCCTTCATCGGAGAGAACTTCTTGTTTATGCAAGACAATGCTCGACTACACACTGCGAGAAGAGTGCTTGATTTCTTCGATGAAGTTGGCATAAATCGACTCGATTGGCCAGCAAATAGTCCAGATTTAAATCCAATCGAACACTTATGGGACAACCTCGGCAGGAAAGTACGAAATCACGTACCTGCTCCTCAGTCACTGCGAGAACTGCGAATAATTCTCGAAAATGAATGGAATACAATTACGCAGGATGAAATTAAAAGACTAATAAGGAGTATGCCTGATCGTATGAATGAGGTAATACGCGCACGAGGCAGTCATACCCACTATTAGTACACACATACCACACACACAGCAGAGAGGGTTTGGAGTCATTAATTACTGCAGGAGTGACGAACTGCGGGGTCCTTATCTCTGTAACACCACACACACACACACATACACACATACACACATACACACACACACACACACACACACACACACCACAAGGAGGGTGTGAAATCTTGAAATACTGTGGAGCTGACGAACCACGGAGTCCTTATCCTTGTGGTATACAAACACACACACACATACACACACACACACATACACACACTACATACAATGGGACTTTTCCTACCAGTAAAACTCCATGCGGTTTATATTGGGAAGACTTACAACTATAATTTGAGCTAATGACAGCGGTATCTTAAAACGCAATTCATCTTTATTACGTAATATCGATTACGCAAAATGAAGAACCTAAATTGAATTTTACTTTCATTTCCCTAGCTTTCAAAATATTGCAATAATAAATACAAATCATTGAATATATTGTGCAGGTTATGTAAATTATTATATAGAGAAACATGAACACAGCTATTGAAATTATGAAAGAGCCAAACGAACCGCAGAGCCTCTTAGCCCCTTAAGCCTCGCTGAATCGACATTTGTTGCAAATTCGAAATTGAATATCTCGACACCTAAATATCCTAGCAGCAAATTTCAAAAACGGTTTGAAAGTTTTGAAACCGTACTTTTCGAAAGATCTATCGAAATTGTGCGCAACGATATTTTTTCAAAATGGCGGGTGATAAAAAGGAGAACATGAAAAGTTGCTAAAAAAAGATTCGAGCGTGCGACGGCGCATGGAGCAAAGTAAGTGTCGCAACTCAATGGGACGAAAAGTACCTAAAAGTATAGAATGTTTTCTTTAAAATACTTCGTTATAGAGCTTGATGCGATACTTATTCACTGAATTATGCAAATTTAACAAGAAAACCGCATTTTTAGCAAAATTTGGAACAACTCAGTGAAAAATGATCACATCGAGCTCGGTAAAATAGCATTTTAAAGATAACACTCTATACTTTCATGTGCATTTGGTCCCATTACGCTGCGATACCTGATGCACACCATGCACCATCGCAAACACGGACCTTTGATTATCAATTTTGCATTCTCTCACTTTATCATCCGCCATTTTGAAAAAAATGGCCGAGCATAATTGCCATTCAGATATTCTTAAAGAGGACGTTTCAAGCTTCATTTTGCATTTCTGCGCATATTTGTATCTTCATTATTTACCAAGTTGTGATCATTTGAAATTTTGTAATTTTTTCCCAAATTTTTAGTGTACCGGGTTTTTTGCGTTTGAGTGTATATTGCATGCCTGAATATATTTGATTCGCTGAAAAGATTTTCAAAGAACATTACTGTACTGTACTGTTGTACTGTTTCACCTTCATATAACTAAACTCAGAAATTAAAGATAATACACAAAATACATGAAAACACACGAAAAGTCGGCAGAAAAATCTTTATGCATGTTTGTGTTTTCGGCTAAACATGAGAAAATAACACATTTATAGATTGGATCTATCTGTAAGGGTAAAAGGAGCAGGGGACGTACGAAATATCTAATGTAATTGTATTAGTGGTTATCTGATATAATGCCTTGACAATCACATCTATGTTATCGATTTTTTTGAAGTTTGTCGTCTTCATTTCTTCTGCAAAATAAGAAGAGCGTATCGAAATATTGAAAAAGAATTAATCCCAATATATGAGAAACCAACAAAAAGATTTCATAAAAAAGACTACCGCCTCTTTAAACAAGTCGCTTTTCTTTCGTGGTCCTAATTTTTATAACTACGCATTTTTATAACTACGCAGAACTACGTATTTAGAAGATAAATAAAAAAAGACTGCGCTCGTTTACACTATTTCATGTATGTCGTCTTGACATTTTTTCCGTTTTAAATTAGCATTAGATCCTGTAACACCATTTTCGAGTTATCTACATATTTTCAGCGCAAGATACGTAATAAAATTATACCCTCTTTCTCATCCCTTCTTCCTCGCTCGATATTGCCTTATTTACGTGTATACTTATCGACCTTTAGAAATTCCAAAATTATTAAATTAACTAAAGTTAGGGCACTATTATAGTAATATATTCTTGATAGTAAATAAAGTAAAAAAGTCTAATACTATTTTTTCTTTCGACGAATAGTTAACTAGATATCGTAAGTTAAATGTTGAAAAAGTTACCAAGTTTTCTTTAAATATTTCAAAAAATATTAGGCGAATAAAAAAATATTTGAGACAAAAGTTGTCAAAATTAATTGGTAGAAAAGAAGATATAATAAAAAATTAGGCTTTCTATTTTGAAAAATTAAGTTGACCTTCAACTGACCTTGAAAATGCCTTCCAAATAAAAAACTGATAATGCCATTCTCTTTCTCCTTCGTAATTATGGAACACGTGTTGTAGCTTTTTTTAATATCTTTCATAATTTTTGAGATTTTTTATTTGTTAAGTTTGAAATTTAGCACTCTGTATACACATGCACACACGCGCTCACGCGAAGATTGAAATAATACTAATATCGCGGCAATATTCTAGCGACGCAAACTAGCGGGCAAAATATTTGCCGGCGTTATGAAAGACCGGCAAAATTAATTGATCGAAGCCCGCAACATTTTCGTACGACGAGTAATTGGATGGGAGAAGACGACGGGAAGTAGAGCCTTTAGGGTTCTCTATCGGAGAAGAGGTTATTCTGGGATCGGCGAGGATGCTTTCATCTCATAATTACTGGTTCGCTTGTAAACTCCTGACCCGAAACGCGAATGATCCCGCGCAAGTAAGCACGCTCGCGCCACCGACGTAATTATACCGATTGGTTTTGATATCATGGGGGGATATCACAGGCATAACATTCTTGTGTTTTCGACGCGACAGTGTCGCTTTGAGCTCGTTCGATTTAATTCGGAAGTACATATCACGAAATATATATGAAATTAATTAGCTTTTTTCAGATAATAAACATCGATAAAAGACCATGCAGAGCTCCGTATGTTCTCAACATTATTTTTATTAATTTTTCGCGATGTTCCGGCCTGTAAAATGTTTCTCACCGACACAAAATTATATTGAAAAATGCGTGCAAATGGAGCGGAAATAAATTGTGTGATTTTGCATTATTAATTTTCTCCTTTTTATTGTTCAATTCTGACATATGATCATATAAACTCCATGCTATAAGAGTCCAGCGTGTAAATTCATTTGCGTCGATGTAATATGCGGACAAAATATAAAAGTAGAGAATTATTAGAAAAATGATAATAAAGATGCAATGGTTCTAGAACGAAATGATAATTTAACATTCTGTGCATCAGAATCGTGAAAAACACGCAGAAGAATGTTTTAATTATCGCGAATAGCGCAATTAGTGTCAGCCTTGTAACGTCGCGTCGCGCGCAGCGCTCTCCTCCATGTTAGTATAAACACCGATACTATCCGCATCGATACAACATTATCGTGTCGGAAGAGTTTACTGTTTTAACACGCTGTCAAAAGTTCTGACATATAGTGTCAGATATCCGCAAATTATCTACGAGCAATTTTGCACGAAATAGAGACCGTAATTAATGATCGTTGTTTGGCGCGGTAGCGAACGCGCGCCGGGCGATATTTCACGAAATGTTTAAACAACTAGTCTATCACGCGCGTCCTCTCTCTCTCTCTCTCTCTTTCTCTCTCTCTCTCTCTCTCTCTCTCTCTCTCTCTCTCTCTCTCTCTCTCTTTCTCCCTTCTTCTCTCAATAACCTTTCCGAGACACTTGCCCCGCGAATATTCTATAAATCAAGCGCGGCACTTTTTGTGCTTCGCGCGACGTGCATAACCACGCCAGGTGAGAATCGTAAAATGCGTTTCGACAAACCGCGCGTTTCCGCGTAAACGAAAAATTTATGCGCGTTAATGGCCGACAAATCGCACGCGGCTGACTGACGCGAACAAACGATCTGCGTGTAGATTTTCCCAGGATGCACGACTGCGAGCGAGAAGCACTCGCGTTGGTAGATATATGAGCTATTCTTCCAATAACATCGACGTATTGTCGTCGCGCGACGAAGACGCGATGCGCTTGCGCTCGCGCGCGAGATTCAATCTGACAGCATCCGCATGTGTCTACAGCTTCATATACGATATTGAATCAATTTACATCGCAGCCTCATTAATTGGAAAGCCAGGAGGCGAGAGAGAAGCAGGAACGAGGGCGAAGGTGAGGTTAGGGGAGAACTAGAGGAAAAAAATAATTTGTCGGCGAAATATTGGGTTGGCAACTAAGTGATTGCGGATTTTAAATAAGAATGAAAATTCAAAATTTTAAATTTGCTTTTTTAAATTTTTTTCAATGCATGTATGCGATACATTGAGCTTCTCTGCAATATCACGTGTTGTGACGATCTGAATCGATAATGGCCTTGATATGGGTCTCATCGACTTCAACTGGACGGCCAGATCGTTGAGCATTTTTCAATGAAAAATCACCAGAACGAAATCTGGCAAACAAATTTGACACTGCCTTTCTTTCAAGGCTTCATTCCCATATACGGTACATAACTTCTTGTGTGCTTGCGATGCGTTCTTGCCTTTTCGGAAATAATACAATAAAATATGTCTGAAGTGCACGTCTTGCTCTTCCATTTTTAAATTGGGATAAAAACAAAACTAAAGAACTAATCGATATAATTTTTGTACTAAATGAAAGGTAGAAGTCCAAACAATAAGAAAAAAATATAGGTTAGGTACTTTGAACACGTTAACGAAACAAAAGAAAGTGTAAAATCCATCTGCCGACAAAATCCGCAATCACTTAGTTGCCAACCCAATAGAATTAAGAGCAGCAATCTTTGAAACGGAATGGCGTTTAGTCAATTAATTGCATGTTGACTCGGAAAATTAAGTGCATCAAGTGCCATAATATACAAGTACAAGCGCATATGTTCACGCATCTCTTTCTCCTATGCGAGTATTCTATGTCTATAATAAACATTAACACGATCACTCGTGTATTAACTTCGGCTGTGCGAGTTGCGTTTGCGCGTGGATTAAAAACGATCGAGAAATATAGCGGAGGCAAATATAAAATTACACCTGTTAACATAATAAACACACGATGCGCCGGAAATTATGCCACATTTTAATGTTTAATTGGCGAACAAATAAGCGAGCGAGCGAATGAACGAATGCGGCATGGCATGCTGCGATGAAAAACGAGCAACGGAACTGGCCGTTTTTGGAATGCGCGAAAAATCTTACTCGATCGAGTCAGCGGTACAGTTTAGTATACATTCTGGGAATGCATTTTGCATTTTGCATTGGCGCGTTGATGAATTGTTATTGTAATACAATAGTCCGATTTTGTGTACACGCTTGCATGTGCGCAATAAACGACGGATTACGATTGCCTTGATTAGAGCGGACGAGGTGAAACGTAGACCGAGGGAGAGAATCGTTAAGTATTGTGAATATATGAATAGATTTGGTAGCAATATATATACAGTGGCGTGCAAAAGTTTCGAGCCATAGTGTCTTTTTAAGATACATGACAATATATTGATTTGCTCTAAAAATTAATTATATAAAATAATTGACATAACATTCTTACAAATGATAGTACAGTTACAAAATTTTGAAATTACATGGTTTCTATTTATTTAGTCATATAATATTTACATGTGTTCAAAAGTATTGAGCCGTATTCTTGTTGTGATTTTATGAGCCCGGTTTGTTTACGTTTCTTATGAAACTTCTTCGTAAATATTTGCTTTAACTAAGGTTCAGTCTATTGTCTACAATGCCGAAACATATAAGCCTTCAGTTACGTGAAGCCGTGATTAATCTTTCTCAACAAGGAAAGGTTTCTCGCGAAATTGCTAATTGCTTATTAATTGATAAAAGTACCATAAATAGGATTATTGCTAAATATAAATTGACGAACTCTCTAGCTGATAAACCACGAAATGGTAGACCTCGCAAAACTACAAAGCGCATCGATAAAATGATTAAAAAAAAGTCGATAGCAGATGTTAGAAAAACTGCCATGGATATTTCTCGAGAACTACGGGAAGAAAATCTTGCTGATGTTAGTCGAAGTACAATATCTCGACGTCTAAAAGAAGTAGGACTTTTAGGACGCGCTGGTGTAAAAAAACCATTAATTAGTGCAAAAAATAAGAATGCTCGATTAGGTTTTGCAAGGAAATTTGAACATTGGACTGAAGTTGATTGGCGAAAAGTACTTTTCTCTGACGAGTCAAAGTTTCAGTTATTCGGAAGTGACGGTAGAAAATATATATGACGTCCAACAGGTACAAGATATAACTCAAGATATCAAATTCCTACCGTAAAACATGGTGGAGGTAACGTGATGGTTTGGGGATCATTTTCTTATAATGGAGTTAGTCCATTGGTTGAGATCACGGATACTATGGACGCTATAATGTATCGAGATATATTGACACAGCATACGCTGCCATATCCAACTCGAAACATGCCACGTGATTGGATTTTCCAACAAGATAACAATCCCAAACATTCATCAAAACTAATAAAAGAATTTTTCATCATGAAAAAAATGCGAGTTCTTGACTGGCCCTCGCAATTGCCGGACATAAATCCTATTGAGCATTTGTGGCAAGAACTCAAACTACGTACAGGAAATAAGAAACACTCCAATAAAGCAGAATTGTGGCAAGATTTGCAAACTCAATGGCAAAATTTACCTCAAGATCGCATTTTTAATTTAATAGCATCAATGCCTCGCCGTTGTACTGCAGTGATTGCTTTTAAAGGCATGGCAACAGAGTATTAAGTTTAAAAAAACGTTGACATTTTCTGTTATTATTTTTCAATAATATATTTTTCTTATGCACAAGAAAACTTTTTGGCGCAATACTTTTGTACTGTTTGTAATAAGACATTGTGTAAAAATAAAGAATTTAGAATTATTAAGAGTTTGTAAAGTTTATATAATTGTAGGACAAATAAATACATTTTGTTTATATATATATGTGTAAAGTTTTTAGTGCTCAATATGAAATGAATATATAATAATAATTGTATGGCTCAAAACTTTTGCACGCCACTGTATATAGGGTGTTATAAAAGTCCGGGAAGAGCAGAATAACTCGAAAAATATGAGTCCTAGAAAAGATGCGAAGTACTGGGTTTTTATGATTTTTTCCTGGCTATCTGATGGTGACCTTGGATTTGACCTTGACAATGATTTTGAAGATCATTTCAAGGTCAGGTCAATTTTTTTAATGGGACTCCATACTTTTGACCCCAGAAATGGAAAGAGCGAACAATTTTACGTTCGGATATGACCTTAAATACTGCCAAATTTGACCTATGAAGGTCACATAAAGGTCTAAGCTTATTTTAGGCTGAAAACACGAATATTTTCGAAAATGCACCTGCTAGAGAGCAATGTTGCGCATAAGAATAAGAATGTAGAGGTCAACGAGGGACATTCAGCCGTGACCTTGCCCTTATTCTCAAAGTCATGAGTTAAGATTATTATTAAGGTCAAACCGGACTTTTTTAGGACTGAAAATTCATACTTTTGACCTAAAAGTGTGAAGATTGAAACATTTTCGAGTTATTCTGCTCTTCCGGGACTTTTATAACACCCTATATATATATATATATATATACACAGGGTGAGTCAATTAAAGTGTTACAGACTTATATCTTGGAAATGAATAATTTTAGAGAAAAATGTTTCAGATAAAAGTTGTATGGTGTCAAATGGGACATAAGAAGGTATCATTGATTAGATCTTGATTAGCCATTTGAAGGTTACGTGAAGATCACCAACAATTTTTCAAACAAAACATCCTACTTTTTTTGACATATTCTTATAACGTATTTCAAGAGTTTTCCAAAACACTACAACAAAGTATTTTTTTGTTAAGTACATCCCGAGTTATGAAGCTTCAAATTTACAGTACCGCCGGCATTTGCATTATCCAAGGTGTACCACGTGGAGATTGCACGGTCGGATTTACACCTCTTTGTATATGTGTGTGTGTGTGTGTGCGCGCGCGCGCGTGTGTGCGTGCGTGCGACACGCGCACACATACATATACAAAGAGGTGTAAATCCGACCGTGCAATCTCCACGTGGTACACCTTGGATAATGCAAATGCCGGCGGTACTGTAAATTTGAAGTTTCATAACTCGGGATGTACTTAACAAAAAAATACTTTGTTGTAGTGTTTTGGAAAGCTCTTGAAATACGTTATAAGAATATGCCAAAAAAAGTAGGGCATTCCATTTGAAAAATTGTTGGCGACCTTCACGTAACCTTTAAATGGCTAATCAAGGTCTAATCAATGATACCTTCTTATGTCCCATTTGATACCATACAACTTTTGTCTGAAACACTTTTCTCTAAAATTATTCATTTCCAAGATATAAGTCTGTAACACTTTAATTGACTCACCCTGTATATATACAGGGTGTCTCATTTAACCTGACAAATCGTAATATCTGGAAAACTACATGTCGGATCAAAAAAAGTGGGTAATGAAATTTGTTCATCTCGAAGGGGGACATCCAATGATATCAAAGTCGACCTCCCACCCCACCCCGGGGGGTGGGGGTGGGGGGCAACTTTGAAATCTTAAATGGGAACCTCCATTTTTTATTGCAGATTCGGATTCTACGCTACAAAATACGTAAGTTTCGTACGAAACTTTTTTTTTATTCGTGATAGATGGCGCTGTAATTGCAAAAAAATTAGTTTTTGGCAATTCTCCAGAAATGATCACTGGATTGAAAAATAAAAAAATATCTGTTCAATATTTTTAAAAATATTTTTAAAAATCATAATAACAGTTATTCCCCCCCATCTCTTCGGGGTAGGGTGGGTGGTAACGTTCAAATCTCAAGTGAGAACCCACATTTTTCATTGCAGAATTAGATTTTACGTGAAGTTTTTATGGAAACAATTTTTTTCATTCATGATAGATAGCGTTGATTTTTTCCAAGAAACTACTTTTAGCGTTATCCAGGAACGGCGAGGACGTAGCTTTCTGTTCCCTTCAGGGTGCTTGTTGCCCGATGGTGAGAGGCGATGGGACTCACCTAAAACAAGCACCCCGATGGTCAGAGGCGAGGGGACTCACCTAAAACAAGCACCCCGATGGTGAGAGGCGAGGGGACTCACCTAAAACAAGCATCCCGAAGGGAACAGAAAGCTATTACGTCCTCTTCGTTTTTCCTGGGTAACGCTAAAAGTAGTTTCTCGGAAAAATTCAACGCTATCTATCACGAATGAAAAAAATTGTTTCCATAAAAACTTCACGTAAAATCTAATTCTGCAATGAAAAATGTGGGTTCTCATTTGAGATTTGAACGTTACCACCGACCCTACCCCGAGGGTATGGGGGGAATAACTGTTATTATGTTTTTTAAAAATATTTCTAAAAATATTGAACAAGTATTTTTTTATTTTTCAATCCAATGATCATTTCTGGAGAATTGCCAAAAACTAATTTTTTTGCGATTACAGCGCCATCTATCACGAATAAAAAAAAAGTTTCGTACGAAACTTATGTATTTTGTGGCGTAGAATCCGAATCTGCAATAAAAAATGGAGGTTCCCATTTAAGATTTCAAAGTTGCCCCCCACCCCCACCCCCCGGGAGTGGGGTGGGAGGTCGAGTTTGATATCATTGGATGTCCCCCTTCGAGATGAACAAATTTCATTACCCACTTTTTTTGATCCGACATGTAGTTTTCCAGATATTACGATTTGTCAGGTTAAATGGGACATCCCGTAGAGTGTTCTAAACTACCTGTGCCACCCGATTTTTTTGTAAACTCGATGTTTTAGAGAAAAGAAAAATATTTCAGATAAAAGTTGTATGATTTTAAAGGAGACATAAGACAATTATATCATTATATTTACAGGTGGAGGCCACTTTCGAGATATTTACTGATCATTACTTTTCTAAAATGGAAACTCCAATTTTTTATTATATCATTTTTTTCTACGAATTAATTTGAACATCTTTTATCTAAAATATTTTTTTCTAAAATGTCGTTTACGAAAAAATCGGGTAACATAGGTGACACCCTGTATATTAATTATTTGCATTTTAGTTTATCAGCACTACGTGCAAATGCATGTATTTTAAATCGTCTCAAATAAACAGGTCACACGTGATATTTTCATAAAGTGGATTTACAAATCTCAACACAGATTTATCACAGATTTCTTTTGCATCAGTATTTGATTGTTTCCTTTTTTTTCAGGAAAAATGTATTGTCTCTTTATATGTAGTGCTTAGAATAATAATGAATGTTTATATTATCGCGGGTTTATCAACTGAGACTGTCAACTAAGACTATTTATCTAAATGCTTATCGCTATTCTGCTTATTTTGCAAGTATATGTTGTTTTGCTCACATAATTAGACAGCCAGTCGGCCTATTATTCAGCTAGAGAAGCATTATACGTTTTTCAAGTGCTAGTTTTCGCATATAGTAGGTAGAAATACAACACTAATCTTTACTTCTTCTGTTCTTAATCAAGCATATGTAAATTTTCATACATATTTAACTTGCATTGTATTTGTTAGACGGCTGTTAAATATTATTTTTGGAAATTGTGGCAATAATTGTAATCTTGAACGATTGTGATTTTTTTATCTAAGATAGGAATCTTATTATACTTGATGTGTTTAAGTTCTTTTGTGTAATATAAAAAACCACGCTCGAAAATAGCTTTCGCAAGTCACAAAATAAAATGTGGATTTTCGAATACGGAGTAGAGCTTTAATAATTAGGCTGTGAAAAATTTTTTCGGAAATTCCGTGGTGATCAGTAGTTATGGCTATTCTTCTGATCAAACCTTAAGATAAAACATATTCCAACAAATCGGATATCATTTTACTCAACTTGACTAATTGAATCTATGATATTATATATAAATGATATTATATATAAATGATGATAATATACTCCCTCTCCTACCCTTAATAAGGAAATAACTTCAAAAGAAGTTAAAATAAATAAAATCCGGCTTCTTTATCAATACTTTCAAGAACTACGCAAATATCGCTCAGCGACCTTGTCAACATTTGAATCTTGGAACTTGCCATACTCAAGAAACCAAATGACGGCATAATTATTTTCTGTAAGTCATAACTATGTTGATAAGAATAAGCGTATTGTCCATCGTCACAGCGAAAAGGTGACTTTTAATAGTATTATAGATAAAATATATTCTGCGTGTTTAATGGAAATATTCAATTTTTATAATCGAACACTCGAGTAGATTGCGGTAATTCATATATCACAATATATCAACTCGTTGAGTTGACTAAAATAATACCAGATCTGTAAATATGAAACCGGAATTTGCCCATAGATGGCCCTAGCTGTCAATGTAGTTACCGTCAAACCGTGTCATTGGCGCCATTTCCATTTGTTGACATCTGACAAAGATTTTCAACTCACAACAATACAAGTTTCATACAACAGCATAGTTTGTAATAGCGTTGAACATATCGAATTTTGTGCCTGGAAGCTACGATTTGCGGACAGCATTGATTTTCTATTACCATTTGCAGAAAACTGCTGCAGAATCGCATTGAATGCTTGTCGAAGTTTACGGTGAGCATGCTCTTGGTAAATCACAGTGCTTTGAGTGGTTTAAAAAATTCAAACGCGATTTTGACGTGAGAAACGAAGAACGTGGAAGACCACCGAAAAAGTTGGAAGACAGCGAATTGCAAGCATTGTTGGATGAGGATGACGCTCAAACACAACAACATCTCGCGGATCAATTAAATGTGACACGAGAAGCCGTCTTCATACATTTGAAAGCCATGGGAAAGATCCAGAAAATGGGAAAATGGGTTCCACATGAACCGAATGAAAGGCAGCAGGAAAACCGAAAAACCACTTGCGAAATGCTGCTCGCCAGGTACAAAAGAAAGTCATTTCTCCATCGAATTGTGACTGGCGATGAAAAGTGGATATATTTTGAGAATCCTAAGCGTAAAAGATCATGGGTAACTGCAGGTGAACCATCGACATCGACTGCAAGGCCAAATCGCTATGGACGGAAGACAATGCTTTGTGTTTGGTGGGATCAGAAGGGTGTAATCTATTATGAGCTGCTAAAACCTGGCGAAACCGTTCATACTGAACGCTACCGACAACAAATGATCGATTTGAATCAAGCTTTGCGTGAAAAATGACCAGAATATTAAAAAAGGCAACACAAAGTGATTTTGCTTCATGATAATGCACCATCACACACAGCAAAACTGGTCAAGGAAACGATTGAGGCGTTTAGTTGGGAAGTACTTTCGCATGCGGCTTACTCACCAGACTTGGCTCCGTCCGATTACTACTTATTTGCATCGATGGGACACGCACTTGCTGAGCAGCGCTTCACTTCTTACAAAAATGTACGAAAATGGCTTGATGACTAGTTTGCCTCAAAAGAGCAATAGTTTTTTTGGCGTGGCATCCACAAATTGTCAGACAGGTGGGAAAAATGTATAGCTAGCGATGGGCAATACTTCGAATAAAATCTTTTTTATTATTTTCATATAATAAACGTGTATTTTCTATACAAAAATTCCGGTTTCATATTTATATATCTGGTAACTGATATAAAATGAACGTTTATATTACTTCTCCTTTATACCGCGATATTAACGTTTTCATCTCCCATTCCTTTACTTAGCCGTTTCTTTCGCCGTGTTACTCATCACATAGTAAATACGCTTGAAGTTGCATAACCATAAAGGGCGTTATAATATGATGAAAATATCGAGAATAATAACTTTTATATAAAACATATACAAAAAATGTATATAAAACATACGTTTGTCGCGCGCGAAATACACTTCAATCGAAGTATATAACGATCGCATCGGTCTTTATTCGTAATGCTAACGTTGTGTAGTCTAAGATATAGCAAATTACTAAAACGATTTCAAAATTATCTTAGAAAATTTTCTCTATTACTAACAAGGGAACTGTCAGGGGTGTCCCTCACCGATTTGATTCTCCTTGAAATATGTTATAAAACAAACAAATCAAAGAGACACATATTTTTTTATATCTGCCCAATTTCATGTTTAAGGGATGAAACAACCCTTTGAAAAAAACGGTCTTTTTCTTTGAGATCGAATATTATCGAAACTATAAGACATACAAAAAAATTGTTTCAACAAAATTTTAATGGTTTGAAGAGTACTTTGAGGTTATGCAAAGAAAAATTTTGTTTATTAAATATTTTTTTATTTAACCACCACCTCCACCCCCCTTTTTTGCAAAATTAAAAATTTTTTTTCACCAAAGTAAAGGTTATTTTTTTTCAAATTCAACCATGTATAATAAAGTAACGTTACGAGAAATCATTTTCGAGAATTAATTGTTATCGCCTCCGTATATACGCTTATCTGTGCTATGTGCGCAGGTAATTATGGTTCAACCAGTAAAACATATATAAAAAATGCTTCAAATAAAATTTTTAAAGTTTTCTATATAACTTACAACTTTTCTTTCTTTCTTTCTTTCTTTCATTCTTTGCTTTTCATTTACGCACCCCCTCGTCCTAACGCGGTGGGGCTCCTGAACCTAATAAGATTCGAAAATATATAATGGCTTTTGGCGATTCCCTGAGAAAGACATTACATATTAAGCGCACGTAATATGAAGAAGACAACTTTAGAGTACTAGAGAAGAATTATTTGTTTTAGAAGAGCACATTAATGGCCAAATATATGACCGAAACGTTTGTGAATTATAATAATAAAATATTTTTAAAAAATCACACGTACATCCAATGAAGGGTTTATGGCTCATAGGGATTAAGGACTGATGTTTTTGTATATATTTTCGAATATTTTCGTACATATTTTTACATATTTATGCTTTTATATTTTGTAGTTTACACAATAATTCATAAACGTACTTAATAATTAAAAGAACATAATAAATTTATATTTAGAGTTATTCGCTCTCATTATACTCATTACAATAATGATATTCGTGGAAAAAGTGTTTCAAACATAATGACTTTTTACACCACGAACATCTTATTACCGCTATATTGTTACAACCTTCGATGTCACATGTGGTTGAAGTTTCGTCAAAACTAAACTGTACAGGGTTTTTAAACTCTTCTGGTCTTTTGTCTGTATAACCGCTTTTAAGCCACGAATATTTAAACAAGTTGTGATATCGTGGGGATGACAACTGATTATGTATCAGTGATTGCAACTTTATTATATTACTTCGTTCATGCAAATTTATATCGCTTTCCAATAGTAAAACAATATCTGAAAATCTTTTAGCAAAATTTTTCTAAATTCTAAATCCATACACATCTAATGGTTGTATTTTCCTGTAGTGCCTTTTAGTATTATCATAGTAGTAATACGTTTTCCCGAAGGTGTTAAATCCGAAATGATATTAGGGCAATGTCCAGTCCATGAATCGATAAGAAGAACGCTATTAGAACCAATGTTTGGAAAATAAGCTTCTTCTAACCACATTTTAAAATGATCTGTAAGAAATGTAAATGTTAATTTAATAGCTTTTTCATGACGCCTTTTAGATTGTTAAATAAAATATGAAATAGTTATAAAAGGATATCTATACCTGATGTCATTTTGCCAGATTTCGATGCTTTTACAATAAAATTTATTGGTTTAAACAAGTTTTCTTCTACTCTTGGTCCAAATCTACCATGAACTTCTTTTAACACAATAAATAAAGGTGACAGCAATTTGCCATCACACGATATTATTGGTTGTATCGTGTATCGTTGATGATATAGACTGCACGACACGTTCTATTTTCTTTTCTCCTTCGTTAGACAATGATCTTCCAGAATGAATTTCCAATTGGAAACTACTTTGATCTGAATTATAAATATTTTTAGATCCAAACTGTTCAATAAGAGGCTTTACTGCTTTTAAAAAATTATCAGTTGTTTTTTGCAAATCAACAGATCTTCCAATGTTCTTCTAGTGACAAACTTCGTAACTTTTCTTGAAACAATTCGGTGGGACTTTTTGAATCTTGCTACCCAACTGGGAGATGCTTTAAATATAGGATGTAAATTTCCTATTTCTTCCTGAGCTTGCAAAGCCCATCTTTTTATATCAATATCATGAACCATGAATTCTGATTCAACAGCAGCAGTAAATTTACCATGTGTAAATTTGGAGATGTAAGATAATTTTTCTACACGATTTCCACCTGATTGCAATTGTTCTTCCCACCGTCTTAACTGACGTAGAGATGAAACTCTTTTAAATGTATGTTGCACTGATTTAAGATAACGACTCCTTGTTCTATCGTTATTATTTTCTTCATTATCTCTATTCCGCCAATACTCAACAGCCCGTCTTTTATAAGAATTGTCAAAATCTTCGTCAACATTTGAACATTGACGTTGAGAATTCAAATTATCTTCACCCCATGCTTCTTCGTCATCTTCAATTATTTCCGGACTGTGTAATTTATAAGGTTCTTCATAATCGAGATATATTTCTTCCGTTATTTCCAACCCATTATAATGAAAAATGCTATCCAGTAATACTTTTTGTATGTTTTCTTTTAATTCCATTTCTGCTTCAGTTACTGGCGTTTTTATTAGATACATTGAATTTATTGACATCAATAAAAGTCTAACAACATTACGCGGATTAATAATCATTTCCAAGGATGTTAAACTTTGCTGTCTGTTGTAATAAAAACTATTTACTCCTAACTTCAACCACTTCAAAATTTTTACGTGCTCCCGATAATTGGGTAAAAGCTATTTTATATTCAACATTTACCTAAAACAATACAAAATATTAACCGATTTTAATTCTTCTTTTTTTCATCGATACACCAGACATTAAGGAACATATTTATGTCGAGAAAAATATGTAAAAGACAGTAGCTCGTAGAATATTTACGTACCTCTCACATGAAAATTCTCGTATTCTCGTAGTTTAGCAAGTTCCACTGATGTGAGTATAATAGAAGATAGAGTATAAAGATGGTGTATAATAAAAGAACAGAGTATAAAGACTGTACTGACTGTGAATATTATACGCTCACGTTAGATATACGGTGGCCTTATATACTAGGCGGTGCACATTTTGTTTCCACGGACGTGACGAACTGATAGGCCTATCGTCACGTATATATCAGGTGTAGTAAAAAGAAATCCATTATTTTTCCAATAGATGGCTTTAGTTATCTGTATCTGGCGTTGTATAAGTCCGATCGGGTTCCACTAGATGGCGTTAGAAAGATGAGATTTCGTACTAAAAATACTTTTCTGACAGTTTTGTGATTAGTTGACTTAGTTTATGTTTGAGCGCGCGTCAAAGATGCACACTACCAAAGAGAAAATACGCTATATTTTACAGTTTTTTCTTCGATAGAGGCGAAAACGCAAGCCAGGCGGCTGAAAATGTGAATAGTGTTTATGGTCCTGATACTGTAACAGCCAATCACGCGCAATTTTGGTTTCGTCGATTCCGTTCCGGTAATTTCGATGTCAAAGATGCACCACGCACTGGAAGGCTAATTGTCGAAAATATCGATAAAATTATGGACATTGTCGAGTCCGACCGTCATGTAAGCACTGTTTCGATTGCTCAAGAGCTAAAAATTGTACAAAAAAACCGTTTAGAACCATTTGAACAAGGCTGGATACAAAAAGAAGCTCGATGTATGGGTGCCACACGAGTTAACGCAAAAAAACCTCATGGACCGAATTTCCATCTGCGAATCGCTGCTGAATCGCAACAAAATCGACCCATTTCTGAAGCGGTTGGTCACTGGTGATGAAAAGTGGATCACTTACGACAACGTCAAGCGAAAACGGTCGTGGTCGAATCGCGGTGAGCCGGCGGAAACGGTGGCCAAGCCAAGATTGACGGCCAGGAAGGTTTTGCTGTATGTTTGGTGGGATTGGCAGGGAATTATCTACTATGAGCTGCTCCCCTACGGCAAAACTCTTAACTCGTAACTGTACTGTCAACAATTGGACTGTCTGAAGGAAGCAATCGCCCAGAAGCGGCCAGCTTTGGCCAATAGGAGAGGAATTGTGTTCCATCAGCACAACGCCAGGCCACACACATCGATAGTGACTCGCCAGAAGCTCCGGGAGCTTGGTTGAGAGGTTCTTATGCATCCACCTTATAGTCCGGACCTGGCACCAAGTGATTACCATCTGTTCCTGTCGATGGCGAACAATTTTGCTGGTGAAAAATTCGCTTCAAGAGAGACTTGTGAAAATCGGCTGTCTCAATTTGTTGCCAATAGGGACGAGGGCTTCTATGAGAGAGGCATAATGAAATTACCTTCAAAATGGCAACAAATTATCGAACAAAACGGCGCATATTTAACCTAAATCGGATCATTCTAACTATGGTAATTAAAGCCTTCAATTTCATGCAAAAATAATGGATTTCTTTTTACTACACCTGATAGATAAGCGTATATACGGAGGCGATAACAATTAATTCTCGAAAATGATTTCTCGTAACGTTACTTTATTATACATGGTTGAATTTGGAAAAAAATAACCTTTACTTTGGTGAAAGAAAATTTTTAATTTTGCAAAAAGGGGGGGTGGAGGTGGTGGTTAAATAAAAAAATATTTAATAAAAAAATCTAATTTCTCTACATATTCTCAAAGTACTCTTCAAATCATTAAAATTTTATTGAAACAATTTTTTTGTACGTCTTATAGTTTCGACAATATTCGATCTCAAAGAAAAAGACCGTTTCTTTTCAAAGGGTTGTTTCATCCCTTAAACATGAGATTGGGCAGATATAAAAAAATACGTGTCTCTTTGATTTGTTTGTTTTATAACATATTTCAAGGAGAATCAAATCGGTGAGGGACACCCCTGACAGTTCCCTTGTAAGTAAAATGGAATATAACAATACTGATAATTGCAATCCTGATGATTGGGTCCTTACGAATACCATACTCAAATGGGACAATAACACGAAATTCATCACGACAAATACTATTCATAAGGTACGAAATTATTCATATACACAAAACATCTCCCTTATACACGAATAATGTTAGCAATTGTTTAGCGCACAATATGCCATCAAGATTAAGCTAAAAATTGTACTTTAATAACTTCGCACGTATGAAATACTCTGCTTATTAAATAAATATATAACTGCGAATTAACCCACTAACGCCAAAAAGTCCAAAATTTTTTGTTCATTTTCAAGCTTTGTGTTTACTATGTAAAACGTGACCGATTTATATGTAATTCTATTTTCTAGTATTTTTGGATGTGTTCTTTCGAGAGGTGGCATCAAAATTGAGCTATTTCTACTAAAAAATATAATAAATATGGTGATTTAAACAAAAAATAATACAGAAAATACGACATCTTTTTAACGATTTTTTTTCACATCGAAATAGTATAGGTAACTGAAGACCAAGTGTATCAAAGGGGGATAAAATAGTTGTATTTTGAAAATCCAACCAGCAAAATTGTCATATACAACATGGCGGCATTACAAATGGCGGTTAAAGCGAAAAAACTTAATATTCCGCTTTTTTCATAGAAATTGGATAAGAGTCGACTGATAAATATCGTTTTCCATCCTAAAATGGTAAATTAAGCAGTTCTATTTTAGATTTACGAAAATATGGAATTTTCAAAATATCGGATTCAATATGGCGGTTAAGAAATGGCAAAAATCATAAATATTTTAATATTTCTTAATTTTTCTTTATTTATACTAAAAAATTTTTATTATGAAAATACAAGAAGAACAAATAAAAAAATAAAAATAAGGCAAACAATATTTTCGTTCCTTAGCCAAGGTTTGACGTTGCCCAACTCTTATCATGTGGAGGTAGACGAAAAAAAGGGTCTTGTTTTGTTTAGTTTTTCTGTTTGGTTTTTTATATTTTTTATATTTTCTATTTTTTTATTTTTATTACTTTTATTTTAATCTGCAAAGGAAGTGTTGTACGGAAACATGCATTTTAAAAACGTATATATTCTGCAATGATTGCAATTTATACTTCTGTAAATCATGTTTTACCAAAAGACACTCCATGTCATAAAATTTTTATAAAACTTAAAATTTACAGAACAAATACAAGAAATTGAAGTAAATATTTAATTTTATAAGTCTAAAAAACTAAAAAAAAATAAAAAGTAAAAATATAAAAAAAATAAAGAATATAAAGAAACCAAACAAAGAAACTATAAAAATCAAGACCCTTTTTTTCGTGTACCTCCACGTGGTAAGAGTTGGGCAACGTCAAACCTTGGCTACCTCCCAGTGGGCGGCACTTTGTCGTGGTAGAGAAGCCTCACTCGTGGGCGCCACCTTGTCGTGGTGGGGGAGCTTGAAGTCCCAGTGATGTACAGAGCTGTACCGGCGAGGGCTTCGGTCCCTGGCAGGTTCTACCATACCGGAGTGGTATGTACTAAGGGACTAGACCAAGAGCGCCCGACCAGGCTGGATGATCAGCTTGGTCTCGACCAAACTGGTCGTAGAGCGAGTGGGAGGAGAATATCATCTCAGGAGGCATTGCACGCCGGTGCTCCGGCAGCCAAAAGGGGTGACCTCCTCTACACTCGCTCCAAGAAGGGGACCCCGTTCTCTGAGGCACTGAACGCCGGTGCTCCTGCAGCCAAAGAATACGGACCTCCTCCTCACCCGTCCCCGATCTGATCGTCATGGTTGGACCGGGGCGAAGGGACATACCCACACCCAGGGCTCCACCCCATGGGGATCCTCTCACATGGTGCCTGGGAAGTGCAGGGGTGCTCCGAGCCGCTCGGGCGTATTCCGAGATCAAGGTCGGAGCACCCTCGCACGTCCTATAAGAAGACCCCACTCTCGGACCTCTTTCCCTCATCCGTCCCGGTCATGGCCGGACGGATGGAAAATCTCCCGGGTCACACCCGGGTCTGCACACCATAGGGCCTAACCCCCCCATGGTACCCGCGGGGTGGAGAGGTATCTCGGCCGTTCGGACTTATTCCGAGATCGGGGTCGAGACACCCTCGGGCGAACAGGGGAAAGGACCCCACCTTCGGAGGCATTGCACGCCGGTGCTCCGGCAGCCGAAGAAGGTGGACCTCCCCGCTTTCCCTCACCCGTCTGGCTTCGGCCGGACGGAAGGAGGAACCCACACCCGGGTCTGCACACTATGAAGGCTAACCCCCTCATGGTACTTGGGGGGTGGAGGGGTGTTTCAGGCCGCTCGGACATACTCCGAGGTCGGGGTCGGAACACCCTCTAGCGCCCTAAGAGAGGACTCCATCCCTGGAGGCATTGCACGCCGGTGTTCCGGCAGCCAAAGGGGGTGGTAGGATGAAAGGGGAGTGGAGCCCGGTTGGAGCTGGGCCTCACTCCCCTGCTCCCCTCTACATACCCAGTAGGTAGGGGGGAAAGGGGGTTGAGGAGGGAAGGTGGGTGTCCCCTCTCTCCTAAATTAAACCGGAAGGCCAACCTGGATAACCGGCCAGGGCACCTCGCCCTAAACTCCCAGCTAGGGACGGGCGCGGTACTTGGGCAAGGGGCTCCAGGAGAGCCCTGGGGCTGGGGTGTCGGGGAGGGAATGCAGGCGTCTCACCCGTGGACGCCATCTTGCCATGGTGGGGGAGCTTGCGTGTCCCTATGATGTACAGAGCTGTGCCGGCGAGGGTTTCCGCCCCTGGTAGGTTCTACTATGCTGGAGTGGTCTGTACAGAGGAGTTAGACTAAGAGCGTCCATAACACTCTTGGATGGGCAGCTGCCTCCAGGTTTTAACAGGGTCTGGAGGGTCTCATTCGTGGGATCCAAAGGACCTTACAGCGCGGGCAGAACGGGCTCGTGAACCGGGTGAAGGCAACCGTTCTAGGGGAAGGAAAACCCTGATTGCAAACTCGTACTTGTCAGGACGTATAACCTGACACAATTGCGAGGGGCCAAGGTGCTTCGGCACTCTGGTACAGGGGACTCAGGCAACCTCGGCAGACCTTAGCCTACTACACCGTAACCTTAGATCATGTCTCTGGGGCCGGGGGTCTTGCCTTAATTGGCCGGACCGCGAGGCGGATCCTCTATAAAACACCACGTAATTCTACGGTTGAGGCATGCCACGCTTAGGGGATGAATGGCAGGTGCGTGACCTGTCGCTAGTGGTTCCTCACCTTGGGCACCTGGCGAACCCAAGGGACATGCTAGCCTTACCCCGGGTAATGCGGGGGCTCTACCCGGGGTCGACGACCCATTCCCGCCGAACTCGTGGGACCAGAAATGAAATCTTCTAAATTAAAAAAACCAAACTTCTCCGAGTCTTCGGACTCAGAGTCCCGAAAAGGCGGGTGTAGCAACCCGCCTACGGGCTCACCACCTTTTTTTTTTTTTGATAACGCAGGAGAAGCCCATCAGGTACCCTCCGCCCCCTGGGAGGGGCAAAGGGTTATGTGAGACTCTTACTCACTAAAACTCCTGCGGAATGTCTACCAGTCGGACCGAGATGGGGGGAGTTGGAGGAAATGCGCCAGCATTCCCTCCGCAACACCCCGGCCCCAGGGTTCTCACGGAGCCCCACGCCCAAATACCGCACCCGTGTGGATCCTCTCCTGAAAGAGGGTCCGGGTGCGGTGCCCCGATCGGCTTGCCGATCGGGTTGGCTTTCCGGTACTTTATAGGGGAGAGGGGACATCCACCCTCCCTCCCCGCCACCTCCTCGTGAGTGATTCCACTCCGGAGGGGACGAGGGAGCGAGACCTTTCCCAGAAGGCCCCGCTCCCCCTACCCTACCTCGCCGACTCCCGGGGGAGGGCGAGGGGGGATTACACCCCTCCCTCCGACGACCCTCCCCCACGCGTCCGCATGCGGGCCCGAGGCGGTCGAAGAGGCGATCCTCGGTTGTCCGAAGATCGTTGCTCCTCCTCGGCCGGCGCCACCTCGGACCCGCTCCCTAAACCTGGGGAGTCCCGTCCCCTCCGCCATCTCCTGGGACGGTCGGAGGGGCGGCGCTCCCACTCGGCGGCCTCCTTCTGGGACATGATGTCCTTGCAGAAGGAGGCCGCCTCCCCCCACACTACTTCGCTCCCACACATGGCGCGAATCATGCGCGGGAGCGAGAGGGCCTCCACCCTACACCCCACCGCCCGGGCCAGGACTCGGCGCCGCTGGTCCCATGCGAGGCACGAGACCAACGTGTGTTGCACCGAGTCCACTCGCTCCGGGCAGTGGTGGCACCCGGTGGTGGGTTCCCTTCTTGATCCTGTGCATGTACTTCCCGAAACATCCGTGTCCGGTCAGCACCTGCACCTGCACCAGCCCGCGTCCCCTCCTGCCCATCATTTCTGATAGGCAGGGGCGAACAGCCTCGGCCGTCCAGCGCCCGAACCCTCGTGGGTCCGCCAATTCGGCGGACCACTTGTCGAGGGTCCGGGCACAGGCTTGGGCCTTTAGGGCCCTCAGATCCCTGACCGATAGTCCCTCCTCCCTCCCGCGGAGCTCCTTTGCTCGCTAATATAAGAGAAATCTCTCTTCGGCGAGGAGCTCCACTGGGGGGAAGCCGGCCGGGGTAGTCGCCGCCAGATACGAAACAGTGACGTACCCCCGGATCGCCCTCATGACCACCGGCCACATCGCCTGACGAATCAGGTTCTTGTTGCGGCCGGTGGCCAGTAGTCGTGGCGCCCAGATGGGCGCCCCGTAGAGGGCGACCGAGTGCACGACACCGACGTAGAGGCGGCGAGCCCGCCATCCCGGGCCCCCAGGGTTCGCATCAAGTCGGCCAGAGCCGTGCTCATCTTACGAACGCGGGGGGCCAGGTGCCTGAAATGGGCCCCAAAGTCCCAATGGCTGTCCAACGTCAGGCCCAGATACTTGATCGTATGCCCGACGCGGACACGGACACCATCCACCAGGACCCGGGCCTTTCGTGGCCTCCCATCACCCCGACGGCGATGGAACAGCATCGCCTGGGTCTTTTGGGGGGCCATTTTCAGCCCGAGGTCTCTGATGGTGCCCACCACCGAGCTGAGTGCCGTCTCTGCACGGAGGCGAGCCTCCCCCCAATTCTCCCCCTCGGCGAGCACCAACGTATCGTCTGCGTAGCAGACTACGTGGGCGCCGAGGGGAAGGGGAGAGCGCAGCACCCGGTCGAACGTGATGTTCCATAGCAGGGGGCCCAGTACGGACCCCTGCGGAACACCGCGCTCCATTCGGCGCTAGCCTTGGACCCCGCCTCTCCCGGAGTAGGCGAGGTCCCTGTCCCTGAAATAGGCCGACAGGATGCGCCGGAGATAGACAGGCACCCCGTGGTATTCGAGGGCCCGTTCAATATCCGGCCAAGGCAGGGTGTTGAACGCGTTAGTGATGTCGAGAGACACCGCCCGAGCAACACCCTGCCCCCTTCCTCCACAGCGGCACGGGCCAGGTCCCGGACGCGCTGGACGGCATCCAGCGTAGAGCGTCCGGGCCTGAACCCGTACTGGTTGCTGTGGAGGTCCGACCCTTCCAGGGACACGTGCTGCACGAGGTGGTCGGCAATGATGCGCTCGAGCATCTTGTCCGCCTCGTCCAGCAGGCATATCGGCCTGAAGGCTGGCGCCCCACCGGGCGTCTTGCTCTCCTTAGGGAGGAGGACCAACTTGGCCCTCCTCCACTCATGAAGGAAGACTCCCTCCTTGAGGCATTTCTCCAGAACGTCCCGCGTGGCTGCGGACAGGTTCCCTTCGCCAAGGGTGAGGGCCCAGGCGCGGCCAGGAATACCGTCGGGGCCCGGGCTTTGCCCTTTGCCCCGAGCCTCTTCCTGGCCCTGGCGAACTCCTCTAGTGAAACCCCCAGGTCCTCATTCCAGTCCTCGTCCCGTAATTCCGGGACGGGGAGCCGGGGAGGGCCCCCCTCCACCTCGGGAAGAGGGTGTCGAGGCGCCCCTCGAGGTCCTGGGGGTCCATCGACTCCGTCGGAGTGGACGTCCATGGACGTATCTTTCCGACCGTCCGTTTGTATGGGCGCTCCCACGGGTCTTCGTCTAGGGAGTCCACCAGTCGTTCCCAGGCCTTCTCCTTGGCTTCCTTGATGGCGACCTTCAGAGCTTCCCTTTTATTAAGGTAGTCCCGTTTTGTCCCCGCGACATCCCCCTCCTTATCGCGCCGGCACTGGTATACAGCCTTCTGGCTCGGACGCATGAGTCGCGGATCTCCGCAATCTCCTGCGTCCACCAGTATGCCGCCCGGCGCTTTCGGGGGTGGGACCGGGGCATCGCGACGTCGCATGCCGACGCCACAATTCCCACTACCTCCCTCGCCAGTTCCTGGGGAGGGAGGGGGTCCCGTTCAACTGGCTCTCTTCCGAGATGCCAGGTGGCCGCGAGGACGGCCGCCTGGAACCTATCCACGTCTAATCGACCGAGGGCCCATCGTTTGGGGAGGGGAAAGTCCCCCTCCCCAGGGTGGCGGGCCAGCACCCGGTGAGGGGTGGAGAGTGGGAGAAACCACATCACATATCTATGATCAGACAGTGATTCCCTCTCCTCCTCCACCACCCACTCCCGGAAGTTCCGGGCAGCCGAGGGGGAGGCCCATGTCAGGTCAATAACTGACTCGCCTCCCCCCGGCCGCACACAGGTGCTGATGACCCCGTGTTCATGAGCACGAGGCCCAATCCCGCCGCCCAATCGGCCACGACATTGCCCCGAGGGTCCCGCTGCCGGAGACTACAGCCCCATTCTTCCCAGTGGGCGTTAAAGTCCCCGGCAACTACGACAGGTCGGGAGTGGCACTTACATACCACGTCCCCGATCCTGTCTAGGACCCTGTCAATGCGGGCAAGTTTGCCGCGGCCCTGTTTGTTCCTGTGGTGGGGGAGATACACCCCCACCACAGTGACGGGCCCGCAGTCAATCACCACATACGAGTCCCCCCTCTTCCTGATCGAACAGGGGGGGGAACCTGCTGCGGGACAGGCCACAACGGCCGCCAAGCCGCACTTGCTACCCAGCCAGTTGGGGTTACCAACCGGGATGAAGTGCGGTTCGGTGACCACCCCCAGCCCGGCGCCCAGTTCCGCAAGCCTGTGTATCCACAGGTCTTGGGCCCGGGCGCCGCGGCCAAGGTTGGCTTGGGAGACTCGGAGGGAGTCTGGAGGATGCGTGAAAGCCAGGCCTTCACGCCTCCTCCAGACGCTCCTCCTCCGCTCCCTCGAAGACGCCGCCTCAGCCTCCCCAGAGGGAGCGTCAGCCGTTGTGGCCTCCAGGACTGATGCCTCCGCAAAGACTGCTAATTCTATTGCCTCCTCCGAGGCTGTGTGGGGGGTCCCTACCTGTGTTCCCTCCAGCTCTAGGGAGTAAGAGGGGAGGGTGCACATTGAGGAAGCCAGGGATGGCGCGTCCTCTGACTTCCCATCTACGGTCGTTGGGGGTGGAGCTTTCGCATCCACCCACCTCACCTGATCCTCCCGGGATGGCGACGAGCTCCACGTCAAGGTCCCCTCCTCTCCAGACTCCGCCGTTGGTATCGCCGCCTCCATCGCCCCGTGTTTCCTTTTTTCTCGCCGGGGCTTCACCTCCTCTGGAACGTTCATGGCGACGGGGTCCAGGACGCGGTCAAGCACCGCCTCCGCCGTCGTTGGATTCTCCTCCCTCGTTGGGGGGGAGGTCTGCCCATTCTCTCCCCTATCTCCTGATTCCTTCTCAGTGGAGGAGGTTGACCCGTCCTTAGCGTTGGCTGGGGGGGGCGGCCCCAGTTGCCCCCCGTCTGTTCCGGGTCTGGTCTCCATTTTCCTCCTTTGCCTCCTCTCCTTCCCAGTGAGGGGGCGGCAGGAAGGACCGCCGACCTTGTGGTCGGCTTTCCTTCCCAGTCCCGCGCGACAGGGCAGTGGGCCGCTACCGCCTCGCATTCTTTGGCGTGGTGGCCGGGGTTACCGCAACGATAACAGGCATCGCTGCGGTCGACGGCGTTCCCGCACCGCCCACGCATGTGGCCCTGCTCCAAGCATTTGAAGCAGAACTCGGCGCCGGCGGGCAGCACCATCACCCCGACGCGGGTCCAGCCAATCCGGACCCGCCCCGTCGCGGCTGCCTTACTGGCTGCCGCGAGCGGGCACCGCACCACTGTTGAGGCCAGTCCTCTTTGGGTGAGGTTGTACCTGCCCACGGAAACTTCCGCGGGCAGACATCCCCCAGCCTTGGCCATTGCAGCCGCCACCTCTTCTGCCCCGACCGTCGCGTCCAGGTCAGTGATACGCACAGATGCGATCTTCACCAGCCTTTGGACGCGATAGTCGGGGCACTTCTCCGCCGCCAACTTGCCGAGCTCCTCGGCAAGTCGGTCGGCGGAGGGCCCTGAGCCGAGGCCAAGCACCTCGATTAGCAGGGCACCCGTTCGGGCCGCGCGAATTCGCAAGACCCCCGGGATTCCCAGCTCCTCCGGATTGATCCGGCGCCTGGCTTCGGTCATAAAATCTTTGTAAGACCCCTCAGGGCATGTTATGGTGACGGCCGCTGACTTAGGCGGCTTTGGCACCACTCCCACCACTTTTGGCCCTCCCCATCTGGGACCGGAGGCCTGTTGTCGAGGAGCCGCTTCTTTCCTCTTCAGCTCCTGTTTCGCCTTGTTCTTTTCCCCCCTTCCGATCACCTTGCTCCATGTCTCTCCTGGAACAGAGATAGGTTGAGATACGGTCGGAGGGAGAGAGGGAGGGAGACCTCTCTCCTCCCGCCTCTGGCCTGGTGTTCGGCCAACCCCTTTCTCCTTCTTCGGTTTGCCCTCGCCTTGGGGCTTCTTCTCCTTGTTAGGGAGCTCCATCCTTCTTGAGGGAGGACCTTCCTCCTTTCTGGCTGCCTGGAGCTTCTCCTGGGCCCGCCTCCTTTTCTTATTGGCGGCCTTCCTCTTCTTTTTCTCCCTCTTCTTCTCCGCCTCCGTCCTCTTGTTTCCTATTGGAGCTGGGTTCTGGCTTGCTCCCATTTTTCTTTCCTCGGTCGGATCGGCTAGCGCCTTCCCTTCCGTAGGAATCGGAGCAGAGGGGGGACAGAGGATCTGTACGAGATTCTCCATTTTGGGAACCCACGAACCTCTGTCTTCCTGCACCCTTTGCCTACATTCCAGGAAGTATTCTATCCCCCTGGATAGCGCCTTGTAGGCCTCCTCCCCTTCCGGTCCTCAAATTGAGCTTGGCCAGGTCTTCGTCGAGTTCTTTTCTGATTCCTCCTATCGGAGGTCTCAAAACCGGTGGGGGGGCATCCAGCGGCATAGTGTCGTCGTTACGACGGGATCACACCATTGGAGCCTCCCTTGAAAACCTCTTCCGAGGAGCTAGAGGAGCTTTCTACAATTGGTCTCCTCTGCACCTTCCTTTTCTTCTTCTTAGAAGGCCCTTATGTATTGAACGAGCATTGACACCTCCGAGGGCCGTTATACAACCCTTCTGGCGATGGGCTTGCAGCCTACGGTGAGGAGGAGAGCCAGCGGCGCAGCAAACAGGAAGGCTGAGGAGATGAGGGAAGAACTGAGATTCTCAGGACTCGATAACCGAAGCCTGGAGGAAAAGCTTGCAGCCAAAGAGATCGAGGACAGTCCGGCACCGGCGCCCGAGTTAAATGTCCGGACTTATGCTCAGGTGGCTAGAAGTGGAGCTTCATCACTGAAGGAGAGCCCGACG